>NW_027206163.1:377500-680495 GCF_024711535.1 Dipodomys merriami
AGGGTTAGGCTGAGGGTGAGGGAGAGGGTGCGGTTGCGGGTGAGGGTTTTGAATAGGTAAGCGTTAGGATTAGGTTTAGGGTGAGGATTAGGGTGACGTTAGGGTTAGGGTTAGGTTGAGTGTTAAGGTTAGGGTTAAGGTTAGGGTGAGGGTTAGGGTGAGGGTGAGGGTTAGTGTTAGCATTAGAGTTAGGGTTAGGGTAAGGTTGAGTGTTAGGATTAGGGTTAGGGTTAGGGTTAGGGTGCAGGTTAGGGTTAGGGTTACGCTGAGAGTGAGGTTCAGATTTAGTGATAAGATTAGGTTTAGGGTTAGGGTGAGGCTGAGGGTGTGGGTGAGAGTGAGGATTAAGTTTAGGGTTAGGTTTAGGGTGAGGGCTAGGATGAGGGTGATATTTTTGGTTAGGAAAGGTTTAGGTTTAGGTTTAGGGTGAGGATTAGGGTGAGGGTGAGGTTTAATTTGAAGTTTAGGGTTAGGGTTAGGGATAGGGTGATGGTTACGGTGAGGGTTGGGTTGTGGGTAAGTGTTAGCGTGAGGGTTAGAATGAGGGTGCAGGTTAGGGTTAGGGTGAGGGTAAGGGTTATTGTGAGGGTTAGGGTGAGGGTGAGGTTTATGGTTAGCATTTGGATTAGTGTGAGGGTTAGGATGAGTGATAGGTATAGGGTTAGGTTTAGGGTTAGGGTGAGAGTGAGGGTTAGGGTGAGGATGAGGGTGAGTTTGAGGGTTAGGGTTAGGGTTAGGGGGAGGGGGAGGGTGTGGATGAGGCTTAGGGTTAGGATTAGTGTTAGGGTTAGGGTTTGGCTGAGGATGAGCTTGAGGGTGAGGGTGAGTGTTAGGTTTAGGGGTTTAGGGTGAGGGTTAGGGTTAGTGTGAAGGTTAGGGTTAGGGTTAGTTTTAGGTGAGGGTTAGGGGTAATGTTAATGTTAGGTTGAGGGTGAGGGTTAAGGTGACAGTGAGAGTTAGGGTTGGGTTTAGGTTAGGGTTAGTTGTAGGGTGAGACAGGTTGAGGGGTAGGGTTAGTGTTAGGATGAGGGTTAGGGTTAGTATGAGGGTTAGTGTTAGGGTTAGGGTTAGGGTGAGGGTAAGGATTAGTGTGAGGTTTAGGGTGAGGGTGTGGGTTAGGGTTAGCTTTCGGCTTAAGGTGAGGGTGAGGTTTAGGGTTTGCATTAGGGTTCGGTTGAGGGTTAGGGTGAGGTTTAGGTTTAGGTTTAGGGTGAGGGTGAGGGTTAGGGTTAGGGTTATGTTGAGGGTTAAGATTAGGGTGAGGGTTAGGTTTAGGGTTAGGGGGAGAGTGAGGGTGAGGGTTATGTTTAGGGTGACGGTGAGGGTGAGGGTGAGGCTTAGAGTTAGGTTTAGTGTGAGGGTGAGGGTTATTGTTAGGTTTAGCGTAAGGTTTATGGTGAGTTCTAATGTGAGGTTGCGGGTTAGGGAGAGGGAGAGGGTGAGGGAGAGCGTTTCAGTTAGGTAAGGGTTAGGATTAGGATTAGGATGAGGGTCAGGGATAGGATGAAGTTTATGGTTGGGGTGATGGTTAGGGTTAGTGTGAGGTTTAATGTTAGGGTTAGGGTTAGGTTGAGGTTTAGGGTTCGGGTTTGCATTAGGGTTAAGGTGAGGGTTAGGGTGTCTTTGAGGGATAGGGATAGGTTTAGGGTTAGTGTTAGGGTGAGGGTTAGGGTTAGGGTTAGTGTTAGGGTGAGGGTTAGGATAAGGGGTAGGATTAGGGTGAGGGTTCGGGTAAGTGTAATTGTTAGGGTTATGGTGAGGTTAAGGATTAGGGTGAGGGTGAGTGTCAATGTTAGGTTTTGGGTGAGGGTTAGGGTAAGGTTTAGCCTTAGTTTGAGGGATAGGATGAGGGTTTTGTTTAGTGTTAGTGTTAGGGTTAGGGTGAGGTTTAGGTTTAGTGTGAGGGTTAGGGTGAGGGTGAGGGTGAGTGTATGGGTTTTGGTGAGGGCTAGGCTGAAGGTTATGTTGAGGGTTAAAGTTAATGTTATGTTTAGGGAGAGGGTTAGGGTTAGGGTTATGGTGAGGGCGATGGTGAGGATGAGGGTTAGGGTGAGGATGAGTGTGAGGATGAGGGTTTCGGTTAGGTAAGGATTAGGGTTAGGGTTAGGGTGAGGATTAGGGTGAGGGCGAGGGTTAGGATGAAGTTTAAGGTTAGGGTGAGTATTAGGGTTAGGGTTAGGGATAGGGTGAGCCTTAGGGTGAGGGGTAGGTTTAGGGTTAGGGTGAGGGTTATGGTTAGTGTGAGGGTTAGGGTTAGAGTCAGGGTGAGGGTAAGGGTGAGCTTTAGGGTGAGGGTGACTGTTAGGGTTAGCTTTAGGTTTAGGGAGAGGTTGAGGATTTGGTTTTGCATTAGGGTTAGGGTGAGGGTTATGGAGAGGTTTAGGTTTAGGTTTAGTGTGAGGGTGAGTGTTAGGGTTAGGGTTAGGGTGAGGGTTAGGGTTAGGTTGAGTGTGAGGGTGAGGGTGAGGTTGTGGGTTAGGTTTAGGTGTAGGGTGAGGGTAAGGGTGAGGTTTAGGGTGAGGGTGAGGGTTGGAGTTAATGTGAGATTTAGGGTGAGGGTGAGGGTAAGGGTGAGGGTGAGGGTGAGGGTTAGGGTTAGGGGTAGGGGTAGATGTAGGTTTAGTGTTAGGTTTAGGGTTAGTATTAGGGTTAAGGTTAGGATTAGGCTGAGGGTGAGGGTGAGGGTGAGGGTGAAGGTGAGGTTTAGAGTTTGGGTTAGGGTTAGAGTTATGGTTAGGTTGAGCGCTAGGATGAGGGTTATGGTTAGGGTGAGGGTGAGGTTGAGGATATGATTGAGACTCACCCTAGCTTTCATGGCTATGGTTAGGGTGAGGGTTAGGGGGACGGGTATATTTAGTGTTAGATTTAGGGTGAGGGTTAGGTTTAGTGTGAGAGTTAGGGTTAGGGTTAGGGTTAGGGTGATGTTAAGTGTTAGAGTGAGGGTTAGGGTGAGAGTGAGGGTTAGGGTGATGTTTAAGGTGAAGGTGAAATTTAGGGAGAGTGAGAGGTTTCGGGTGACGGTGAGGGTTAGGGTGTGGGTGACGGTGAGGCTTAGGGTGAGGGTAAGGGTTAGGGTGATGTTTAGGGTGAGGGTGAGGTTTAGGGTGAGAGTTAGTGTTCAGGGTAGAGGAATTGTTAGGGTGTAGGTGAAGGTTAGGGTAAGGGTGAGGCTTAGGTTGACTGTGAGTGTTAGGGTTCAGGTGAGGATTAGGGTTAGGTTTAGCGTTTGGGTTGGGGTTAGGGTTAGGGTTAGAGTGAGTGTTAGGGTGAGAGGTTGGGTTAAGGTTAGTATGAGGGTTAGGCTTAGTGTGAGGGTTTCGGGTTAGGGTAAGGATTAGTGTGAGGATAAGGCTTAGGGTGAGGGTTAGGGTGAGACTGAGGGTTAGGGTTACCCTTAGGGTTAGGGTGAAGTTTAGGGTGGCGGTTAGCATGAGGGTTAGGGTTAGGTTTACGGTTGGGTGAGGGTTAGGGTGAGCGAAAGGGTTAGGGTGAGGGTTAGGTTGAGGTTGAGGGATAGGGTTATGGTGAGGGTAACGGTTAGGGAAACGGTTAGGGTGAGGTTGAGGATTAGGGTTAGCATTAGTGTTAGGGTGAGGGTGAGGGTTAGGGTGAGGGTGAGGGGTAGGCTGAGGGGTAGGGTTAGAGTTAGGGTCAGGGTTAGGGTGAGGGTGAGGGTTAGGGTTAGCATTAGGGTTAGGGTTAGGGTTAGGTTGCAGGTTAGGGTTAGGGTTAGAGTGAGGGTAAGGGTCCGGGATAGGGTTAGGTTTAGGTTTAGGGTTACGGTGAGGCTGAGGGTGAGGGTGAGCGTGAAGGTGAGGGTTAAGTTTAGCATTAGGTTTAGGGTGAGGTCTAGGATTAGGGGGAGGGCTAGGGTGAAAGTTAGGGTGAAGGTGAGGTTTTCGGTTAGGAAAGAGTTAGCGTTAGGTTTAGGGTGAGGATTAGGGTGAGGGTGAGTTTTAAGGTGAGAGTTAGGGTTAGGGTGAGGGTTAGGGTTAGGTTGAGGGTGATGTTTAGGGTGAGGGTGAGGGTGAGAGTGGGGGTTCGGGTGAGGGTGTGGGTTAGGTTGTTGGTGAGGGTTAGGGTGAGGGTGAGGATGAGAGTGAGGTTTAGGATGTGGGTTGAGGTTTCAGTTTAGTGTGAGGTTTAGGGTGAGTGTTATGGTTATGGTTAGGGTGATGGATAGGCTTAGTGTGAGGGTTAGAGTTAGGCTTAGTGTAAGGATAAGTGTTAGGTTGAGGATTAGGGTGAGAGTAAGTGTTAGGGTTAGATTAAGGGTTAGGGTTAGGGTAAGGGTTAGGGATAGGGTTAGGGTTAGGGTTAGGGTTAGGGTTAGGGTTAGGGTGAGGGTGAGAGTGAGGTTTCGGGTGAGTGTGTGTGTTAGGGTGTGGGTGAAGGTTAGGGTTAGGGTGAGGGTTAGGGTTGGGGTGAGGGATAGGGTAGGGTTAGGGTGAGGGTGAGAGTGAGGTTTCGGGTGAGTGTGAGTGTTAGGGTGTGGGTGAAGGTTAGGGTTAAGGTGAGGGTTAAGGTGACGGTGAGGTTTAGGGTGACGGTGAGGGTTAGGGTTAAGGTGAGCGATAGGGTGATGGTTAGGGTTAGGGTGAGTGTGAATATTAGGTTTAGGGTTACCCTTAGGGTTATGGTGAGGGAATGGGTTAGGGTGGGGTTTAGCGTGAGGGTGAGGGTTAGGGTTATCGTTAGGGTTAAGAAAAAGAGTTAGGGTAAGGGTTATGGTTAGGGTGAGGGTGTGGGTTAGGGTTAGGTTTAGGGTGATGGTTAGGGTTAGGGTGTGGGTTAGGGTTAGTTTTATGGTTAGGGTGTGGGTTAGGTTTATGATTAGGGTTCGAGTTAGTGTGAGTGTGAGGGTGAGTGTTAGGGTTAGGATTAGGGTTAGGGTTATTGTTAGGATGAGGGTGAGGGTGAGGGTGAGGGTTAGGATAAGGGTGAGGGTGAAGTTTAGGTTTGGGAACAGGGTTACGGTTAGGGTTAGACTGAAGGTGAGGGTGAGGGTGAGAGTTTGGGTTAGGGTTAGTGTTAGGGTTAAGGTGAGAGTTACGGGTACTGTGAGGCTAATGGTTAGGATTAGGGTTAGTGTGAGGGGAAGAGTTAGAGTGAGGTTTAGTGTGAGTGTGAGGTTTAGGGTTAGGGTTAAGATTAGGGTGAGGGCTAGGGTGAGGGTGAGGGTTAGTATGAGGGTTAGGGTGAGGGTTTCTTTTAGCCAAGGTTTAGTGTTATGGTGAGGATTAACGTGAGGGTGAGGGTTAGGTTGAGGTTTAGGGTTAGGGTGAGGGTTAGAGCAAGGGTTAGGGTGAGGGTTAGGGTTTGGGTGATGTTTAGCATGAGGGTGAGGGTTAGAGCGAGGATGAGGGTTCGGGTGAGGGTAAGGGTTCGAGTGAGGCTGAGAGTTAGGGTGTGGGTTAGCATTAGTGTTAGGTTGAGTGTTAGCATTAGGTTTAGGGTTAGTGTGAGGGTGAGGGTTTAAGGGCTAGGGTTAGGATTAGGTTGACAGTTAAGATTAGGGTTAGGGTTAGAATGAGGGTTAGGGTGAAGGGAAGGGTTAGGGTTAGGGTGAGGGTTAGGGTGAGGGTGAGAGTGAGGGTTTAGTTTAGGTAAGGGTTAAGGAAAGGTTAGGTTGAGGATTAGGGTGAGGTTGAGGTTTAAGGTGAGGCTTAGGATTAGGTTGAGTGTTAGGGTTACTGTGAGGTTTAGGATTACACTTAGGGTGAGGGTGAGGGTAAGGTTTAGGGTGAGGGGTATGGTGAGGGTGAGGGTTAGGATTAGAGTTATGGTTACGATTAGGGTGAGGGTTAGTGTTAGGGTGAGGATTAGGTTTGGGGTGAGGGTTAGGGTTAGGGTTAGGGTTGGGGTGAGGGTTAGGGTTAAGCTTAGGGTTAGGTTTAGGGTGAGGGTGAGGTTGAGGGTGAGGTTGAGGGTTATAGTTAGGGTTAGGGTGAGGGTGAGTGCTAGGGTGAGGGTGAGGGTTAGTGTGAGGTTGAGGGTGAGCGTTTCGTTTACGTCAGGGTTAGGGTTAAGTTGAGGTTAGGGTTAGGGTAAGGTTTCGCGTTAGGGTTAGGGTGAGGTTTATTGTTAGGGTGATGTTTAGGGTGAGGGTGAAATTTAGGGTGAGGGTGAGGTTTAGGGTACGTTTGAGGGAGAGTGTTAAGATTGGGAATAGGGTTAGGGTTAGGGTTAGGCTAAAGGTGCGGGTGAGGGTGAGGGTGAGGCTGAGGTTTAGGTTTAGGGTTAGTGTTAGGCTTAGGGTTAGGGTGAGGGTAAGGGTTAGAGTGAGGTTTAGGGTGAGGTTGAGGGTTAGGGTTAGGGTTAGGATTAGGGTGAGGATTAGTGTGAGTTTCAGATTGAGAGTTTCTTTTAGCCAAGTGTTAGGGTTATGTTGAGGAATAGGGTGAGGTTTAGGATTAGATTTTGAATTAGGGTGAGGGTGAGGGTTAGGGCTAGGGTTAGGGTGAGTGTTAGGGTTTGGGTGATGTTTAGAGTGAGGGTGAGGGTGAGGTTTAGGGTGTGGGTGAGGATTAGGTTTAGATTGAGTGTTAGTGTTAGGTGTAGGTTTAGTGTGAGGTTGAGGTTTAATGGTAGCTTTAGGGTTAGGTTGAGGGTTTGGATTAGGGTTAAGGTTAGTGTGAGGTTTAGGGTGAAGGGTAGGGTTATGGTTAGGGTGAGGGTTAGGGTGAGGGTGAGGGTTAGGGTGAGGGTGTGGGTGAGGTTTAGGCGTAGGTGTAGGCTTAGGGTGAGATTAAGGGTTAGGTTTAGGTTGAGGAATAGTGTTAGGGTTAGGGTTAGGGTGAGGGTTAGGGTGTGAGTTAGGGTTCCCCTGGGGGTGAGGGTTAGGTTGTTGGTGAGGGTTAGGTTTAGGGTGAGGGTTAGGGTTAGGGTTAGTGTGAGGTTTAGGGTGAAGTGTAGGGTTATGGTTAGGGTGAGGGTTAGGGTGAGGGTGAGGGTTAGGGTGAGGGTGTGGGTGAGGGTTAGGCGTAGGTGTAGGCTTAGGGTGAGTTTAAGGGTTAGGTTTAGGTTGAGGAATAGTGTTAGGGTTAGGGTTAGTGTGAGGGTTAGGGTGTGAGTTAGGGTTCCCCTGGGGGTGAGGGTTAGGTTGTTGGTGAGGGTTAGGTTTAGGGTGAGGATTAGGGTTAGAGTGAGTTTTATGGTGAGGGTAAGGTTTAGGGTGAGATTTAGTGTGAGGGTTAGGGTGAGGGTTAGGGTGAGGGTGAGGTATAGGTTTTGGGTTAGGGTTAGGGTGAGGGTTAGGGATAGGTTTAGGGATATGTGAGGGTGAGGGTTAGGGTTAGGTTTAGGTTTAGAGTTAGGTTGAGGGTGAGGGTTAGGGTTAGTATTAGAGTTAGCCTGAGGGTGAGGGTGAGGGTTAGGGTTAGGGTGAGTTTTATGGGTAGGGTTTGGGTTAGGGTGAGGGTTAGGGTTAGGGTTAGGGTTAGGATGAGCATTAGTCTGAGGGTTAGGGTTAGGGTTAGGTTGAGGGTTAGGGTTAACCTGATATTTATTGTGAGAGTATCGTTTAGTGTGAGGGTGAATGTTCTGGTGAGCGTGATGTTTAGGATGAGGGTGAGGGTTAGGGATACATTTAAGGTTAGGGAGAGTGGTAGGGTGAACATGAGGGTTAGGATTAGGGTGAGGATTAGGGTTAGAGTGAGGATGAGGGTGAGGGTTAGGGTGTGGGTAAGTGTTATGGTTAAGGTTAGGGTTAGGGCTAGGGTTAGGGTTAGTATGAGGGTGAAGGTTTCTTTACCTTAGGGTTAGGGTTAGGGTGAGGATTAGTTTAAGGGTGAGGGTTAATCTGAGGTTAGGGTTAGGGTGTGGGTTATGGTTAGGGTGATGTTTATTGTGAGGGTGAGTGTTCAGTGAGGGTGAGGGTGAGGGTGAGGGTTAATGTTAGAGTTAGGTTTAGGTTGAGGGTGATTGTGAAGGTTAGGAATAGGAATAGGGTTAGGGTTATGGTTAGGGTGAGGGTTACGGTTAGTGTGAGAGTTATGATTAGGGTTAGGGTTACTGTGAGGGTAAAGGTTAGGGTGAGGTTTAGGGTGAAGCTGAGGGTTAGGGTTCGGTTTAGGGTTAGGGTGAGGGCTAGGGTGAGGGTGAGGGTTAGTGTGAGGGTTAGGGTGAGGGTTCCTTTTATGTCAGGGTTAGGTTTATGGTGAGGATTTGCGTGAGAGTGAGGTTTAGGTTTAGGGTGAGGGTTAGGGTTAGGGTTAGCATGAGGGTGAGGGTGTGGGTGATGTTTAAGGTGAGAGTGAGGGTTAAGGTGAGGGTGAAGGTTAGGGTGTGGTTGAGGATTAGGGTTTGGGTTTGGGTTAGGGTAATGCTGAGGGTAAGGTATAGGGTGAGGTTTATTGTGAGGATGACGGTTAGGTTTAGTGTTAGGGTTAGGGTGAGGTTTAGGGTGAGCGTTAGGGTTTGGTTTAGGGTTAGGGTGAGGGTGTGGTATAGGGTGAGTGTTAGTGTTAGGGTGAGGGATAGGGATATGGTAGGGTGAGGTTGAGGGTTAGGGTTAGAGTTAGGGTGAGGGTGAGGGTTAGGATTAGAGTAAGGATTAGGTTTTGGCTGAGTTTGAGGGTGACTCTAAGAGTGAGGGTTAGGTTTATGGTGAGGGTTAGGACTAGGGTTAGGGTTAGGGTAAGGGTGAGGGTTAGGGTTAGGGTGAGGGTGTTGGTAAATGTTAGGGTGAGGGTTAGGGCGAGAGTGAGGGTTAGGGTTAGGGTCAGGGTAAGGGTTAGGGTGAGGGTAAGGGTTAGGTTGAGGGTTAGGGTGAGGGTTTGGCTTAGGGTTAGCATTAGGGTTAGGGTGAGGGTGAGGGTTTGGGTGAGGGTTAGGGTTAAGGTTAGGGATAGGGTGAGGATTAGGGTTAGGGTTACGTTTAGGGTGAGGTTTAGGATGAGGGGTAGGGTTAGGGATAGAGTGATTGTTAGGTTTAGTTTGAGGATTAGGGTTAGGGTGAGGTTTAGTTTTACTGTGAGGTTTAGGTTTAGGGTTAGGGTTAAGATGAGTGTTAGGGTTATGTTGAGGGTGAGGGTGAGGGTAAGGGCTAGGTTTAGGGTTAGTGTGAGTGTTATTGTTAGGGTGAGGGTTAGGTTTAGGGTGAGGGTTAGGGTTAAAGTAAGGGTTAGGGTGAGGGTTAGGTTTATGGTTAGGATGAGGGTCAGGGTGAGTGTTTGGTTTAGGTTGAGGGTTAGCTTTAGGGTGAGGGTTAGGGTTAGGGTGAGCGTTAGGGTGATGGTGAGGGTTAGGGTGATGGTGAGGGTTAGGTTTAGAGTTAGGGTTAGGCTGAGTGTTAGGGTTAGGGTTAGGGTTAGGGTGAGAGTTAGGGTGAGGTGTCGGGATAGGGTTAGACTGAGGGTTAGGGTTAGTGTGAAGGTTAGGGGTTGGGTTAGGGTTAGTGTTAGGATAATGTTTAGGGTGAGGGTTAGCTTGAGGGTGAGGGTTAGGTTCAGTGTGAGGTTTAGGGTTAACGTGATGTTTAGGGTGATGTTGAGGGTTAGGGTTAGGGTGAGGGTGAGGGTGAGGGTGAGGCTGAGGGTGAGGGTGAGGGTGAGGTTAGTTAGTTTAGGATTACGATTAGAGTTAGGGTTAGGCTGAGGGTGAGGGGGAAAGTGAGTGTGAGGGTTAGGGTTAGGGCTAGGATGAGGATTAGGGTTAGTGTGAGGGTTAGTGTGATGGTGAGTGTCAGCGTGAAGGTGAGGGTTAGAATGACGGTGAGGGTGAGGTTGAGGGTTAGGGTTAGGATTATGGTTAGGGTGAGTTTTACGGTTAAGGCTAGGGTTAGAGTTATTGTTAGGATTAAGTTTAGGATGAGGGTGAGGGTTATTGTTAGGGTTAGGTTTAGGTTGAGGGTGAGGGTGGGGTTGAGGGTTAGGGTTAGGCTTAGGGTTATGGTTAGGGTAAGGCTGATGGGGAAGGGGAAGTTGAGGGTGAGTGTTAGGGTTAAGTTTAGGGTTAAGGTTAGGGCTTGGGTGAGGGTGAGGGTTAGGCTGAGGGTGAGGGTGAGGGTTTTGGTTAGGTAAAGGTTAGGGATAGGGTGAGGATTAGGGTGAGGATGAGGATTAAGCTGAGGTTAGGTTCAGGGTGAGGGTTAGTGTTAGGGTTAGGGTGAGGGTTAGGGTTAGGGAGATGTTTAGGGTGAGCTTGAGGGTTAGGGTGAGGGTGACGGTGAGGGTGAGGGTTAGGGTTAGGGTTAGGTTTAGGGTGAAGGTGAGGGTTAGGATTAAGAATAGGATTAGGGTTAGTGTTAAACTGAGGGTGAGGGTCAGGGTGAGGGTCAAGGTTATGGGCAAGTTTAGGGTTAGGTTTAGAGTGAGGGTTAAGGTTAGTGTGAGGTTTATGGTTAGAGTTAGGGTGATGGTAAGGTTTAGGGTGAGGGTAAGCGTTAGGATGAGTGTGAGGGTTTGGATTCGGCTTTGTGTTAGGGTTAGGGTGAGGGTTAGGGTTTAGGTGATGTTTAGAGTGAGGGTGAGGGTTAGTGTGAGGATGAGGGTTCGGGTGAGGGTTAGGGTTCGGTTGAGAGTGAGTGTTAGGGTGAGGGTGAGTGTTCGGGTGAGGGTGAGGATTAGGGTGGGGTTGAGGGTTTGGGTTAGGATGAGAGTCAGGGTGAGGTGTCGGGATAGGGTTAGGGTGAGGGTTAGGGTTAGTGTGAAGGTTAGGGTTAGGGTTAGGGTTAGGGTTAGGATAAGGGTTAGTGTGAGGGTTAGGGTTAGTGTGATGTTTAGGGTGAGGTTGAGGGTTAGTGTGAGGGTGAGCGTGAGGGTTAAGGTGAGGGTGAGGGTGAGTGGGAGAGTGACGGTGTGGGTTAGGTTTAGGGTTAGGTTTAGGGTAAGGGTAAGTGTTTGGGTTACTATTAGGGTTATGGTAAGGGTTAGGTTGATTGTGAGGGTGAGGGTGAGGGTCTCGGTTACGTAAGTGTTAGGGTTACATTTAGGTTGATACTGAGGGTTAGGGTTAGCGTTAGGGTTAGGGTGAAGGTTAGGATGGGTTTTAGGGTTCGGGTTAGGGTTGGGTGAGGGTAAGGGTGAGCGTAAGGGTTAGGGTGAGGGTTAGGTTGAAGGTGAGGGATAGGTTTATCGTGAGGGTAAGGGTTAGGGTTAGGTTGAGAGTGAGGGTGAAGGTAAAGGTAAGGGTTAGGGTCAGAATTAGGGTGAGGGTGAGGGTTAGGGTTAGCATTAGGGTTAGGTTTAGGATTAGTTTGAGTGTTAGGGTTAGGGTTATGGATAGGGTTAGGGCTAGGGTGGAGGTTAGGGTTATGTTTAGAGTGAGGGTGAGGGTCAGGGTTAGGGTTAGGATTAGGTTTAGGGTTAGGGTGAGGCTGAGGCTGAGGCTGAGGGTGAAGGTGAGGGTGAGGGTGAGGATTAAGTTTAGGGTTAGGTTTAGGGTGAGGACTAATGTGAGGGTGATGTTTTTGTTTAGGAAAAGTTTAGGATTAGGTTTAGGGTGAGGATTAGGGTGAGGGTGAGGTTTAAGGTGAGGGTTAGGGATAGGGTCAGTGTTAGGGTTAGGGTGAGGGTGAGAGTTAGGGTTAGGATGATGTGTAGGGTGACGGTGAAGGTGAGACTGAGGGTTGGAGTGAGGGTTAGGGTTAGGGTGAGGGTTAGGGTTAGGATTAGGTTTAGGTTTAGGGTGAGGGTAAGGGTTATGATGACAGTTAGGGTGAGGGTGAGGGTTAGGGTTAGGGTTAGGGTTAGGGTGAGGGTTGGGGTGAAGGTTAGGGTGAGGGTTAGGGTGAGGGTTAGGGTGAGGGTTAGGGTGAAGGTTAGGGTTAGGGTTAGGGTTTGGGGTAGGGTAAGGGTTGGGGGAGGGGAAGGGGTAGTGTGAGGGTTAAGGAGAGGGTGAGGGATAGGGTTATGGTGAGGGTAAGGGTTAATATAAAGGGTAGGTTAAGAGTGAGCATTTGTGTTAGCATCAGGGTTGGGTTGAGGGTTAGGGTTAGGGTTAGGCTGAGGGGTAATTTTAGGGTTATGTTGAGGGTTAGGGTGAGGGTTAGGGTGAGGGTAAGAGTTAGGATGACAGCTAGGGTGAGGGTCAGGATTAGGGTTAGGTTTAGGGTTATGGTGAGGGTTAGGGTGAGGGTTAGGGTTAGGGTTAGGGTGAGGGTTCAGGTGAGGGTTTGGGTTAAGGTGTGGGTGAGGGTTAGGGTTAGTGTGAGGACTAGCTTTAGGGTTAGGGTTACTGTTAGGGTTAGGATTAGGGTGAGGGTAAGGGTTAGGGTTAGTTTTATAGTTAGGGTGTGGGATCGTGTTATTGTGCGGGTTAGGTGAAGGATCAGGTAAGGGTTAGGGTGAGGGTTAGGGTGAGGGTGAGTATTATGATTAGGTTAAGGACTAGGGTTAGGCTGAGGGTGAGGGTGAGGTTGAGATTTATGATTAGGGTTAGAGTGAGGGTTAGGTTTAGGGTGATCTTTAGGGTGAGGGTTAGGGTTAGGGTGAGGGTTCGGGTGAGGGTGAGGATTAGGGTGTGGATGAGGGTTAGCATGAGGGTGAGGGTTACAGTTAGGTTTAGGGTGTGGGTTAGGGTTAGGGTTTGGATTAGGGTGAGGTTTAGGGTGAGGGGTAGGGTCAGGGTTGGAAGTGAGGTTTAGGGTTAGTGTGAGGTTTAGGGTTAGGTTTAGGGTAAGTGTGAGGATAAGGATTAGTGTGAGGGATAGGGTTATTGTTAGGGTTAGGGTGAGGGTGAGGGTGAGGGTTATGGTTAGGGTTAGGGTGAGGGTTAGGGTTAGGCTAAGGCTTAGGGTTGGGGATAGGGTAAGGGTGAGTGTGAGGGTGATGTTTAGAGGTAGGTTTAGGGTGAAGGTGAGGGTTCGGTTTAAGATTAGGGTTAGGGTTAGGGTGAGGGTGAGGGTGAGGGTTAGGTTTAGGATTAGGGTTAGGGTTAGGCTTAAGGTGAGGGTGAGGTTGTGGGTTAGGGAGAGGATTAGGGTTAGGTTTACGGTTAGGGTGAGAGTGAGGGTTAGGTTGAGGTCAGGGTTCGTGCAAACACGAACCCTGAGAGTGAGGGTTAGGGTGATGGTGAGGGTTAGGGTGAGGGGGAGGTTTATGTTTACTGCTAGCTTTAGAGTGAGGGTTAGGATAAGGGTTAGGATTAGGGTGAGGGTTAAGGTGAGGGTTAGGGTTAGGGTTAGGGTTAGGGTGAGAGTGAGGGGTAAGGTTAGGTTTAGAGTTAGGGTGATGGTGAGGGTGAGGGTGAGGGTTAGGTTTGGGTGTGGGTTAGTGTTAATGTTAGGCTTAGGGTTAGGGTGAGGGATAGGGTTAGGGTTAGGGTTAGGATGAGGGCTTGGTTGTGGGGTAGGGTTAGGGTTAGGGTGAGGGTTAGGGTTAGTGTGAGTTTTAGGGTTAAGGTTAGGGTCAGGTTTAGGATTAGGGTAGGGGTGAGGGCTAGGTTGAGGGTGAGGGGTAGGGTGAGGGGTAGCGTTAAGTTTAGGGTGAGGGTGAGGGTTAGATTTAGTGTGAGGGTTAGGGTTAGTGTGAGTTTGAGAGTGAGGGTGAGGGTTAAGGTCAGGGTGAGGGTTAGGTTTAGGGGTAGGGTGAGGTTGAGCGTTACATTTAGGTTGAGGGTTAGGGTGAGGGTAGGGTTAGAGTAAGGGTGAGGGTGAGGCCTATGTTTAGTGTGAGTGTTAGTGTTAGTGTAAGGCTAAGGGTTAGGGCGAGGTTTAGGGTAACAGTGAGGCTTAGTGTTAGCGTGAGTTTGAGGGTGAGGGTGAGGTTTAGGGTTAGGTTGAGGGATAGGGTTAGGGTTAAGGTGAGGGTGAGCCGTAGGGTGAGAGTGAGGGTTCGGGTGAGGGTTTGGGTGAAGGGGAAGTTTATGGTTAGGGTTCGGGTTAGAGTTAGGGTGAGGCTGTGGGTGAGGATTAGGTTTAGGATTAGGGTTAGTGTTAGGATTAGGCTGAGGGTGAGTGTGAGGGTGAGGGTGAGGGTTAGGTTGTGGGTGAGGGTTCAGGTTAATGTTAGGGTTATGGTTAGGTTGAGGGATAGGATTAGGGTTAGGGTTAGGATGAGGGATAGGCTGTGGGGTAGGGTTAGGGTTAGGGTGAGGGTAAGAGTTAGTGTTAGTGGTATGGTTAGGGTGAGGGTTCGGGTTAGTGTGGGGGTTAGGGTTAGGGTTAGGTGAAGGTGAGGGTAAGGGTTAAGGTGAGGGTTAGGGTGAGGGTGAGGGTTAGGATTAGAGTTAGGGTTAGGATTAGGGTTAGGGTGAAGTTGAGGTTCAGTGTTAGGGTGAAGGTTGGGGTTATTGTTAGGGTTAGGTTGCGGGTGAGGGTGAGGGTGAGGGTGAGGGTTAGGGTTAGGGTAGGGTTAGGTTTGGCTGAGGGTGAGGGTGAGAGTGAGGGTGAGGGTTAGGGTTAGGTTTAGGGTGATGTTTATGGTTAGAGTGTGGATTAGGGATAGGTTAATGGTTAGGGGGAGGTTTAGGTTTATGGTTAGGGTTCCAGTTAGGGTGAGTGTGAGGGTGAGTGTTAGGGTTAGGATTAGGGTTAGGGTTAGTGTTAGGCTGAGGGTGAGGGTGAGGGTGAGGGTGAGGGTTAGGGTTTGGGTAATGTTTAGGGTTAGGTTTAGGTTGAGGGTTAGGGTTAGGGTTAGGATTAGGATTAGGGTGAGGATTATGGTTCGAGTTAGGTTGTGGGTTAGGGATAGGTTTATGGTTAGGGTTAGCGTTAGGTTTACCATTAGGGTTAGAGTGAGGGTGAGGTTGAGGATTAGGGTTAGGATTAGGTTTACGGTTAGAGTGAGGCTGAGGTTGAGGATATGTTTGAGGGTGAGGGTGAGGGTTAGGGTTAGGCTTAGGGTGAGGGCTACGGTGAGGGCGAGGGTTAGGTGAGGGTGCAGTTTTTGGTTAGGAAAGGGTTAGGGTTAGGTTTAGGGTGAGGATTAGGCTGAGGGTGAGGTTGAAGGTGAGGATTAGGGTTAAGGTGAGTGTTAGGGTTAGGGTTAGGGTTAGGGTGATGTTTAGGGTGAGGGTGAGGGTGAGGGTGAGGGTTGTGGTTAGGGTAATGTTTAATGTTAGGGTTAGGTTGGGGGTTAGGTTTAGGGTTAGGGTGAGGGTTAGGTTGAGGTTTATGGCTAGGGTTAGTGTGAGGGTTAGGTTTAGTGTGACGGTTAGGGTTTGGGTGAGGGTAAGCGTTAGGGTGAGGGTTAGGATGAGGTTGCGGGATAGGGTTAGTGTTAGGGTTAGTGTGAGAGTTTGGATGAGGGTTAGGTGTAGGGTAAGGTTGTGGGTTAGTGTTAGGGTTGAGTTCAGTGTTAGCATTAGGGTGAGGTGTAGGGTTAGGGTTAGGTGAGGATAAGGGACATGTTGAGGCTTAGGGTGAGGGATAGGGTTAGTGTAAGGTTTAGGGTGAGTGTTTGTTTGAGGGTTAGGTTTAGTTTTAGGGTTACGTGAGGGTTAGGATGAGGGTAAGGTTTAGGGTGAGGTTTAGTGTGAGGTTGAGTATTAGGGTTAGCATTAGTGTTAGGGTGAGGGTTAGGGTTAGGTATAGCATTAGGGTTAGGGTGAGGTTTAGGATTAGGGTTAAAGTTAGGGAGAGTTTTAGGGTTAGCATTAGGTTTACGGTTAGGTTTAGAGTGAGGGTGAGGGTGAGGAATAGGGTTAGGATTAGGTTTAGGTTTAGGGTGAGGCTGAGGTTGAGGGTGAGGGTTAGGGTTAGGCTTAGGGGGAGGGCTAGGGTGAGGGCTAGGGTGAGGGCGAGGGTTAAGGTGTGGGTTAGGGTTAAGGTTATGGTGAGGGTAAGAGTTAGGGTGAGGTTTAGTGTGAGGGTTAGGGTTAGGGTGAGGATTATGGTGATGTTGAGTGTTAAGGTGACAGTGAGGATTAGGGTGAGGGTGAGGTTTAGGTTTAGTGTTAGCATTAGGGTGAGGGTTAGGGTCAGGGTTAAGATTAGGGTGAGGGTTAAAGTGAGGTTTAGGGTTCGGGTTAGGTTTAGGGTTAGTATGAGGATTAGGGTTAGTGTTAGGTTTATAGTGAAGGTAAGGGTTAAGGTGAGGGTTAGGCTGAAAGGGTAGGTTTAGGGTAAGGGTGAGAGAGAGGGTGAGGGTAAGAGTTAGGGTGTGGGTTAGGGTGTGGATGAGGCTTAGGGTTAGCATTAGTGTTAGGGTTAGGGTTAGAGTGAGTTTGAGGTTTAGGGTTAGGGTTAGGGTGAGGGTGAGGGTGAAGGTGAGGGTGAGGGTGAGGTTTAGGTTTAGGTTTAGGGTTATGGTTAGCATTAGTTAAGGGTGAGGGCTAGTGTGAGGGTGAGGGTTAGGGTTTGGGTTAGGGTGATGGTAAGGGTTAGGGTGAGGGGTAGGGTGAGGTGTAGGGTTAGGGTTAGGGTGAGGGTTAGGGTTAGCGTGAGGGTTAGGGTTAGATTTAGGGTGTGGGTTAAGGTTAGGGTGATGTTTAGGCTGAGGGTGAGGGTTAGGGTGATAGTTAGGGTGAGGTTTAGGGTTAGTGTTAGGATTAGGGTTATAGTGAGGGTGAGGTTTAGGGTTAGAATTAGGGTTAGGGGAGGGTTAAATTGAGGGTCAGGTTTAGGGTTAGTGTTCAGGTTAGGGTTAGAATGAGCGTTAGGTTGAGGTTTAGGGTTAGGGTTAGGGTTAGGTTTAGGATGAGCGTTAGGTTGAGTGTTAGGGTTAGGGTTAGTGTGAGCGTTAGGGATAGGTTAGGGTTAGGGTTAGGGTTTGGTTATGGTGATGGTTAATTTTAGGTTTAGGGTTGGGATAAGGTTTAGGCTGAGGGTTAGGGTTAGGGTTAGTGTGAGGGTTAGGTTTAGGGTTAGGGTTAGGTTGTGGACTGTGGTGAGGGTGAGGGTTAGGGTGATGGTTAGGATTAGGGTTAGGGTTAGCGTCAGGTATAGGTTGAGGTTTAGGATTAGAGTAAGGACTTGGGTTGGGCTGAGGGTGAGGGTGATGTTGAGGGTGAGGGTTAGGGTTAGAGTGAAGGTTAGCGTGAGTGTGAAGGGGAGGGTGAGAGTTTGGTTTTGGGTTAGATTTAGGTTGAGGGTGAGGGTTAGGGTTAGGGTGAGCACTAGGTTTAGGCTGAGGGTGAGGGTGAGTTTGAGGGAGAGGTTTAAGGTTAGGGTGAGGGTTAGGGTTAGGGTTAGGATGAGCGTTAGGCTCAGGGTTAAGTTTAAGGTTAGTGTGAGTGTTAGGGTTAGGGTTAGGGTTAGGGTTTGGTTAGGTTGAAGGTTAGTTTTACGTTTAGGGTTAGGATAAAGTTTAGGCTGAGTGTTATGTTTAGGGTTAGTGTGAGGGTTAGATTTAGGGTTATGGTTAGGGTGTGGGCTAGGTTGAGGGTGAGGGTTAGGGTGAGGTTGAGGGTTTAGCTTAGGTAAGGGTTAAGGCTAGGTTAGGGTGAGGATTAGGGTGAGGTTGAGGGTTAAGGTGAGGGTTAGGATGAGGGTTAGGGTTACTGTGAGGGTTAGGGTTAGGGTGAGGGTCAGGGTAAGGGTTAGGGTGAAGGTTAGGGTGAGGATGAGGGTTAGGATTAGGGTGATGGTGAGGATGAAGGTTAGTGTTAGGGTCAGGGTTAGGGTTGGGGTTGGGGTGAGGGTTAGGGTTAGGGTTACGGTTAGGGTGAGGGTGAGGGTTAGGGTTAGAGTTAGGTTTCGGCTGAGGGTGAGGGTGAGGGTGACATTGATGGTTAGGGTTATGGTTAGGGGGATGGTGAGGGTTAGGGTGAAGGTGAGGGTTTCCTTTATGTCAGGGTTAGGGTTACGCTGAGGTTAGGGTTAGGGTTAGGGTTAGGGTTAGGTTTAGTGTTAGGTCAAGAGTTAGGTTGCGGGTTATGGTTTGGGTGATGTTTAGTGTGAGGGAGAGGTTGAGGGTTCAAGTGTGGGTGAGATTTAGGTTGTGGGTGAAGATTAGTGTTAGGTTGAGTGTTAGCCTTAGGTTTAGGTTTAGTGTGAGGGTGAGGGTTAGGGCTAGGGTTAGGGTTACGTTGAAGGTTAGTATTAGGGTTAGGGTTAGTATGAGTGTTATGGTGAAGGGTAGGGTTAGGGTTAGGGTGAGGGTGAAGATTAGGGTGAGGTTGTAGGTGAGGGTTAGGGTTAGGTGCAGGGTTAGGGTGACTTTGAGGGTGAGGCTTAGGTTTAGGATTAGGTTTACGGTTAGGAAGAGTGTTAGGAGTCAGTGAGGGTTCGGTTCAGGGTCAGGGTTAGACTGTAGTTGAGGGTTATGTTTAGGGTGAGTATTAGGGTTAGATTTAGGTTTATGGTGAAGGTAAGGGTTAGGTTGAGGTTTGGTGTGAGGGTTAGGCTTAGGGTTAGGTTTAGGGTGAGGGTTAGGGATAGGTTTAGGGTTAGGGTGAGGGTAAGTGTGAGGGTTAGGTTTGGTTTAGGGTCAGAGTAAGGGTGAGGGTGAGGGTTAGTATTAGGGTTAGTAATAAAGTTAGCCTGATGGTGAGGGTGAGGGTTAGGTTCAGGGTGAGTGTTACGGTTAGGGGTACGGTTAGGGTGAGTGTTAGGGTTAGGTGTACGGTTAGGGTGAGTGTTAGAGTTAGGGTTAGGTTTAGGATGAGCGTTAGGCTTAGGGTTAGGGTTTGGGTTAGTGTGAAGGTTAGGGTTAGGGTTAGTGTAAGTGTGAGGGTTAGGGTTAATTTTAGGTTTAGGATAAAGTTAGGTTGAGGGTTAGGTTTAGGGTTAGTGCGAGGGTTAGGTTTAGGTTTAGGGTTAGGGTTAGAGTCAGGGTAAAGGTTAGGGTGAGAGTTAGGGTGAGGGTGAGGGTAAAGGTTAGGGTGAGGGTTAGGGTTAGGGTGAGGGTTAGGGTGAGGTTGAGGGGGAGAGTGAGGGTTTGGTTTAGGGTTAGAGTTAGGGTGAGGGTTAAGATTAGGGTTAGCACTAGGTTTAGGCTGCGGGTGAGGGTGAGGATGAGGGTGTGGTTTACAGTTAGGTTGAGGGTTAGGGTTAGGATTAGGTTTAGGGTGAGGGTTAGGGTTAGGGTTAGGGTTAGGCTGAGGGTTAGTGTTAGGGTTAGTGTTAGGTTTAGTGTGCGGTTAGGGTTAGGGTTAGGGTTAGGTTTAGGGTTTGGTTATGGTGAAGTTTTGTTTTAGGTTTAGGGTTAGGATAAGGTTTATCCTGAGGGTTATGGTTCGGGTTAGTGTGAAGATTAGGTTTAGGGTTAGGGTTAGGGTGAGGGTGAGGTTTAGGCTTAGTATTAGAGTTAGCCTTGAGGGTGAGGGTGAGGGTTAGGGTTAGCGTGAGTTTTATGGTAGGGTACGGTTAGGGTGAGGGTTAGAGTTAGTGTTAGGGTTAGGATGAGCGTTAGGCTGAGGGTTAAGATTAGGGTTAGTATGAGGGTTAGGGTTTGGGTTAGGGTGAGGGTTAGGGTTAGGTTTAGGTTTAGGATAAGGGTTAAGTTGAGGGTTATGTTTAGGGTTAGGGTTAGGGTTAGGGTCAGGGTAAAGGTTAGGGTGAGGGTTAGGGTGAGGGTGAGGGTAAAGTTTAGGGTGAGCATTAGGGTGAGCATTAGGGCGAGGGTGAGGGTTAGGGTGAGGGTTAGGGTGAGGGTAAGTGTTAGAGTGATGGTATGGTTGAGGGTGTGTAATAGGATTATTGTTGTGAGAGTATGGTTTAGGGTGAGGGTTAGAGTTCAGGTGAGCTTGAGGGTTAGGATGAGGGTGAGGGTTAGGTTTACATTTAGGGTTAGGGAGAGGGGTAGTGTGAGCAATAGGGTTAGGATTAGGGTTAGAGTGAGGATAAGGTTGAGGGTTAGGGTGTGGGTAAGTGTTATGGTTAGGGTTAGGGTTAGGGCTAGGGTGAAGGTGCGGGTTAGTGTGAGGGTTTCGTTTACCTTATGGTTAGGGTTAGGGTGAGGATTAGGTTGAGGTTGAGGGTTCAGCTGAGGTTAGGGTTAGGGTGAGGGTTAGGGTTAGGGTGATGACTGTTGTGAGAGTATGGTTTAGGGTGAGGGTGAGTGTTCAGGTGAGCTTGAGGGTTAGGATGAGGATGAGGGTTAGGGTTACATTTAGGGTTAGGGAGAGGTGTAGGGTGAGCATTATGGTTAGGATTAGGGTTAGAGTGAGGATGAGGGTGAGGGTTAGTGTTAGGGTTAGTGTTTGGTTAGGGTGAAGTTTTGTTTTAGGTTTAGGGTTAGGATAAGTTTTATCCTGAGGGTTATGGTTAGGTTAGTGTGAAGGTTAGGTTTAGGGTTTGGGTTAGGTTGTGGGCTAGGGTGAGGGTGAGGGTTAGGGTGAGGGTGTGGGTAAGGGTTTAGTTTAGGTAAGGGTTAAGGTAAGGTTAGGTTGAGAATTTGGGTGAGGTTGAGGGTTAAGGTGAGGGTTAGGGTTATGGTTAGGTTTAGGGTTAGAGTTAGGGTGAGGGTTAGGGTTAGGTTTAGTATTAGAGTTAGCCTGAGGGTGAGGGTGAGGGTTAGAGTTAGGGTTAGTGTGATGGTTAGGGTTAAGGTTAGGGTGAGTGTTAGGGTCAGGTTTAAGGATAGGATAAGTTTTAGGTTGAGGGTTAGGTTTAGGGTTAGGGTGAGGGTTAGGTTTAGGGTTAGGGTTAGGGTTAGGGTCAGGGTAAAGGTTAGGTTGAGGGTTAGGGTGAGGGTGAGGGTAAAGGTTAGGGTGAGCGTTAGGGAGAGGGTGAGGGTTAGGATTAGTTTGAGGGTTATGGTGAGGGTTAGGGTGAGGGTTAGGGTGAGGGTAAGGGTTAGGGTGATGGTAAGGTTGAGGGTGAGTGTTAGGATTATTTTGTGGGTAAGGGTTAGGGTGAGCGTTAGGGTACGGGTTAGGGTTAGGGTGAGGGTTAGGGTTAGGGTTAGGTTGAGGGTTAGGTTTAGGGTGATGACTGTTGTGAGAGTATGGTTTAGGGTGAGGGTGAGTGTTCAGGTGAGCTTGAGAGTTAGGATGAGGTTGAGGGTTAGGGTTACATTTAGGGTTAGGGAGAGGGGTAGGGTGACCATTAGGGTTAGGATTAGGGTTAGAGTGAGGATAAGGGTGAGGGTTAGGGTGTGGGTAAGTGTAATGGTTAGGGTTAGGGTTAGGGGTAGGTTGAGGTTGAGGGTTAGTGTGAGGGTGAGGGTTTCGTTTACCTTAGGATTAGGGTTAGGGTGAGGATTAAGTTGACGGTGAGTGTTAAGCTGAGGTTAGGGTTAGGGTGAGGGTTAGGGTTATGATGATGTTTAGGGTGAGGGTGACTGTTCGGTGAGGGTGAGGGTGAGGGTGAGGGTTCAGGTTAGGGTTAGGTTTAGGTTGAGGGT
This sequence comes from Dipodomys merriami, assembly GCF_024711535.1. NCBI lineage: Eukaryota > Metazoa > Chordata > Mammalia > Rodentia > Heteromyidae > Dipodomys > Dipodomys merriami. The sequence goes on from NW_027206163.1 coordinate 398,671, forward strand.
GATTGTGATATTTAGGATTAGGAATAGGGTTAGGATTAGGGTGAGGGTGAGGGTCAGTGTGAGGGTGATAGTTAGGGTTAGGATTAGGGTTAGGGTTAGGGTGAGGGTAAGGGATAGTGTGAGGGTTATGATTAGGGTTAGGGTTAGGGTGAGGGTAAGGGTTACGGTGAGGGTTAGGTTGAAGTTGAGGGTTAGGGTTCGGGTTAGGGTTAGGGTGAGGTCTAGGGTGAGGGTGAGGGTTAGTGTGAGGGTTAGGGTGAGGGTTTCATTTAGGTCAGGGTTAGGTTTATGGTGAGGATTAGCGTGAGAGTGATGGTTAGGGTTAGGGTGAGGGTTAGGGTTAGGGTCAGGTTTAGGGTTTGTGTGATGTTTAGGGTGAGGGAGAGGGTTAGGGTGAGGATGAGGATGAGGGTGAGGGTGACAGTTGGGGTGAAGGTGAAGGTTAGGTTGTGTTTGAGGATTAGAGTTAGGGTTAGGGTTAGGGTTATGGTGAGGATAAGGTATAGGGTGAGGTTTATTGTGTGGATGAATCTTAGGGTTAGTGTTAGGGTTACGGCGAGGTTTAGGGTGAGGGTTAGGGTTTGGTTTAGGGTTAGTTTGAGGGTGAGGTATAGGATGAGTGTTAGTGTTAGTGTGAGGATTAGGGATATTGTTTGGCTGAGGGTGAGGGTGACTGTAAGGGTGAGGGTTAGGGTTAGGCTGAGGGTGAGGATTAGGGTTAGGGTTAAGGTTAGGGATAGGATGAGGATTAGGGTTAGGGTTAGGTTTAGGGTGAGGGTTAGGCTGAGGGATAAGGGTTAGGGATCGTGTGACTGTTATGTTTACTATGAGGATTAGGGATAGGGTGAGGTTTAGGTTTAGTGTGAGGTTTAGGTTTAGGGTTAGGGTTAGGATGAGTGTTAGGGTTAGGTTGAGGGTGAGGGGGAGTGTGAGGGCTTGGGTTAGGTTTAGTGTGAGGGTTAGTGTTAGGATGAGGGTTAGGTTTAAGGTACAGGTTAGTGTTAAAGTAAGGGTTAGGGTGAGGGCTAGCATTAGGGTTAGGGTGAGGGTCAGGGTGAGGGTTAGGTTTAGGTTGAGGGTTAGGTTTAGGGTGAGGATTAGGTTTAGGGTGAGTGTTAGGGTGATGGTGAGGATCAGGGAGAGGGTGAGGGTTAGGTTTAGATTTAGTGTTAGGGTGAGTGTTAGGGTTAGGGTTAGGTTTAGGGTGAGAGTTAGGGTGAGGTGTCGTGATACGGTTAGAGTGAGGTTTAGCGTTAGTGTGAAGGTTAGGGTTAGGGTTAGGGTTATTGTGAGGATAATGTTTAGGGTGAGGGTTAGTTTGAGGGTGAGTGTTAGGGTGAGCGTTGGGGTTAGGTTCAGTGTAAAGGTTAGGGTTAAGGTGATGTTTAGGGTGAGGTTGAGGGTTAGTGTGAGGGTGAGGATGAGGTTGAGGGTGAGGGGTAGGATGAGGGTGAGGGTGAGGTTAGTTTAGGATTAAGGTTAGAGTTAGGGTTAGGCTGAGGGTGAGGGGGAAACTGAGGGTGAGGGTTAGGGTTAGGGCTAGGGTGAGGGTTGGGTTTTTGTGAGGGTTAGTGTGATGGTGAGGGTCAGCATGAGGTTGAGGGTTAGAATGAGGGTGAGGGTAAGGTTGAGGGTAAGTGTTAGTATTAGGGTTAGGGTGAGTTTTAGGGTTAGGGTTAGAGTTATTGTTACGGTTAGGATTAAGGTTAGGATGAGGGTGAGTGTTATTGTTAGAATTAGGTTAGGTTGAGGGTGGGGTTGACGGTTAGGGTTAGGATTAGGGTTATGGTTAGGATAAGGCTGAGGAAGGGGAGGTTGAGGGTGAGGTTTAGGGTTAAACTTAGGGTTAGGTTGAGGGCTTGTGTGAGGGTGAGGGTTAGGCTGAGGGTGAGGGTGAGGGTTTCCGTTAAGTAAAGGTTAGGGTTAGGGTGAGTATTAGGGTGAGGATGAGGATTAAGCTGAGGTTAAGTTCAGGGTCAGGATTAGGGTTAGAGTGAGGCTTAGGGTTAGGGTGATGTTTAAGGTGAGGGGGAGGGGAGTGTTCGGGTGAGGGGGAGGGGGAGGGTTAGGGTTAGTGTTAGGTTTAGGGTGAGTGTGAGGTTTAGGATTAGGAATAGGATTAGGGTTAGGGTTAAGCTGAGGGTGAGGGTCAGGTTAAGGGTGAAGGTTAGGGTCAGGGTTAGGGTTAGGATTAGAGTGAGGGTTACGGTTAGTGTGAGGGTTTGGGTTAGGGTTAGGTTGAGGGTTAGTGTTAGGGTGAGAATAAGGTTTAGGGTGTGGGTTAGGGTGAGTGTGAGTGTATGGATTAGGGTTTGTGTTAGGGTTAGGGTGATGGTTAGGGTTTGGGTGATGTTTAGAGTGAGGGTGAGGGTTAGGGTGAGTATGACGGTTCAGTTGAGGGTGAGGGTTTGGTTGAGGGTGAGAGTTAGGGTGTGGGTGAGGATTAGGGTTAGGGTGAGTTTTAGCATTAGGGGTAGGGTTAGGGTTCGGTTGAGGGTTAGGGTTAGCGTTAGGGTTAGGATGAGGGGTAGGGATAGGGTAGGGTTAAATTTGGGGTAGTGTTAGGGTGAGTGTGAGGGTTAGGTTGAGGATGAGGGTGAGGGTTAGGGTTAGGTTTAGGATGAGGGTTAGGCTGATGGTTAGGTTTAGGCGTACGGTTAGGGTAAGGTTTAGGGTGACGGTGAGGGTTAGCTTTAGGATTAGGGTTAGGGTTAGTGTGATTGTTAGGTTTAGAGTTAGGGTGAGGGTTAAGGTGAGGATTAGTGTTAGTGTTGGGGTGAGGGTTAGGGTGAGGATTAGGTTTAGAGTTAGGGTTAGTGTGAGGATAAGGGTTAGGCATCGGGTAAGGGTGAGGGGGAGGATGAGGGTGAGGGTTAGGGTGAGGGTGATGGTTATGGTTGGGTTTAGATTTATGGTGAGAGTGAGGTTAAGGGTTAGGTTTTGGATTAGGGTTAGGCTTAGGCTGAGGGTGAGGCTGAGGGTAGGGTGAGGGTTATGGTTAGGGTGAGTGTTAGGGTTAGGGTTATGGTTAAGGTTAGGGTGACGGTTAGGGTTAGGATTAGGATTAGGATGAGGGTTAGGCTGAGGGTTAGGTTTAGGGTGAGGTTTATGGTGAGGGTGAGGGTTAGGATTAGTCTTAGGGTTAGGGTGAGGGTTAGGGTTAGGGAAAGGTTTAGGGCTGGGTGAGGGTTAGGGTGAGGGAAAGGGTTAGGGTGAGAGTTAGGGTAAGGGTGAGGGATAGGGTTATGGTGAGGGTAAGGGTTAGGGCAAGTTTTAGGGTGAGGTTGAGGGTTAATATTAGCATTAGGGTTACGGTGAGCATGAGGGTTATGGTTAGGTTGAGGGCTAGTGTGAGGTGAGGGCTAGGGTGAGGGTGAGTGTTCTGTTGAGAATTAGAGTTAGGGTGAGGTTTAGGGATAAGTTTAGTGTGAGTGTAAGGGTTAGGGGCAGGGTTAGGGTGAGGGTGAAGGTTAGGGTTAGGGTGAGGGTTAAGGTTAGGGTTATGGTTAGGGGGAGGGCTAGGGTAAGCCGTAGGTTTAGGGTTAGGGTTAGTTTGCAGGTTAGGGTGAGGGTAAGGGTTAGGGTGAGGTTTAGGGTGAGGGTTAGGGTTAAGGTTACTGATAGGGTGATGATAAGGGTTAGTGTGAGGGTTAGGGTGAGGTTGAGGATTAGGGTTAGTGTGAGGATAAAGGTTAGGTTGAGGGTTAGGTTGAGAGTGAGGGTTAGGTTTAGGTTGAGGTTATGGGTTAGGGTTATGGTTAGGGTGAGGATTACAGTGCACCATAGGTTTAGGGTTAGGGTTAGTTGGCGGGTTAGGGTGAGGGTAAAGTTTAGGGTGAGGTTTAGCATGAGGGTAAGAGTTAAGTTTAGAGTGAGGTTAAGGATTAGGGTGAGGGTTAGGGTTAGGGTTAGTGATATGGTGAGGATTAGGGTTAGTGTGAGGGTTAGGGTGAGGTTTAGGATTAGGTTGTGGGTGAGTGTTAGGGTTATCGTTTGTTTTAGGTCGGGTTAGGGTGAGGTTTAGGGTCAGGGTTAGGGTAAGGGTTAAGGTTAGGGTTAGGGTTAGTGTGAGGGTTAGTTTTAGGGTTAGGGTTTGTGTGAGGATAAGGGTTAGGGTGAGGGTTAGGGTGAGAATGAGGGGTAGTGCTAGTGTTAGGTTTATGGTAAGGGTTAGGGTAAGGGTTAGGGTTAGGGTTAGGGTTAGGGTGAGGGTGTGGGTTAGAGTTAGGGTTAGGGTTGGGTGAGGGTTCGGGTTAGGCTTAGGGTGAGAGTGAGGGTTCAGGTTAGGGTGAGGGTGAGGGTGAGGTTGAGGGTGTGGGTGACGGTTAGGTATAGGTTTAAAGTGATGGTAAGGTTTAGGTTGAGGGTGAGGATTAGTGTTAGGGTGACGGTGAGGGTGCTTGTTAGTGTTAGGGTTAGTGTTAGGATTTAAGGTTTGGGTTAGGGTTATTGTTATGGTGAGGGTAAGTGCTAGGGTAAGGTTTAGGGTGAGTGTGTGTGTTAGGGTTAGAGTTAGGGTTAGGGTTAGGGTTATGGTGAGGGTTAGTGTTAGGGTGAGGGTGAGGGTAAGGGTTAGGGTTAGGGTTAGTGTGAGTGTTAGGATTAGGGTGAGGGTTAGGGATAGGGTTAGGGTTAGGGTGAGATTTAGGGCTGGACTTAGGTTTAGATTCAGGGTATGGGTAGGACTTAGGGTGAGGGTTAGGTTCAGGTTGAGGGTTAAGGTTAGGTTGAGGTTGAGGGTAAGTTTTAGGGTGAGGACTAGGGTTAGGTTTAGGGTTAGAGAGAGAATTAGGGTTATGGTGAGGGTGAGGGTGATGGTTAGGTATAGGATTAGGGTTAGGGTTAGGGTGAGGTTTAGGGATAGGCTTAGGGTTAGGGTTAGGTTTACATTTAGAGTTAGGGTGAGGTTCATTGTGAGGGTTAGTGTTTGTATTAGAGTTAGAGATAGGGTTAGGGTGAGGGTTAGACTGAGGGGTAGGATTAGTGTTAGAGTGAGGGTAAGGGGGATGGTAAAGGTTATGGTGAGGGTTAGGGTGAGGGTGAGGTTTAGGGATAGCATTAGGTTTAGTGTTAGGGTTAAGGTGAGGATTAGTGTTAGAGTTAGGTTGAGCGTGACATTTAGGGTTAGCATTAGGGTTACGGTTAGGTTTAGTTAGAGGGTTAGGATTAGGGTAGGGTTAGGATTATGGTTAAGGTTAGGGTTAGGCTGATTATGGGGGTGAGGGTGAGGGTTAGGGTTAGGGTTATGTTTATGGTGTGGGCTAGGGTGAGGATTAGGGTGAGGGTGAGGTTTAAGGTGAGGATTAGGGTTAGGGTGAGGATTAGGGTTAGGTTTAGGGTGAGGTTTAGGTTTAGGGTGATGTTTAGGTTGAGGGTGAGGGTTAGGGTGAGGGGGAGGGTGAGGGTGAGGGTGTTGGTGAGGGTTACGGTTAGGGTTAGGGTTAGGGGGACAGTGAGGTTTAAGGTGAAGGTGAGGATTACGGTTAGGTTTAGGGTGAGGGTTAGGGAAAGAATTAGGGTGAGAGGGAGGGTTAGGGTTAGGGTGAGGTTTAGGTTTAATTTGACGTTAGGGTTAGGGTTAGGGTTAGTGTGAGGATAGGGCTTAGGGTGAGGGTTAGGGTGAGACTGAAGTTTAGGGTTAGCGTTACGGTTAAGGTGAGATTTAGGGTGAGGGTTAGGGTCAGTGTTAGGGTGAGGGTGAGGGTGAGGGTGAGGGTGTGTGTTACAGTGTGGGTGAAGTTTAGGGTTAGGGTGATCGTTAAGGTGATGTTGAGTGTTAGGTTGAGAGTGAGTGTTAGGGTTAGGGTTAGGGTTAGGCGAAATATGAGGATTAGGTTAGAGTTTGGGTTATGGTGAGGGTACGGGTTAGGGTGAGGTTTATGGTGAGGGTGAGGGTTAGGGTTAGCGTTAGGGTTAGGGTGAGGTTTAGGGTGGGGGTTAGGGTTAGGGTGAGGGTGCCTGTTAGGGTTAGGGTTAGGGTGAGGTTTAGTGTTAGGGTGAGGGCTAGGGATAGGGTTAGGGTTTGGGTGAGGGTCAGAGTTAGGGGTAGGGTTAGAGTTAGGGAGAGGGTGAGGGTTAGAGTTAGGGTTAGGATTAGGTGTACGGTTAGGCTGAGGGTGAGGGTTAGGTTTAGCGTGAGGGTTAGGGTTAGGTTTAAGTTTAGGGTTAGGTTGATTGTTAGGGTTAGGTTTAGGATGAGGGTTTGGCTGAGGGTTAGGTTTAGGGTTAGGGTGAGGCTTAGTGTTAGTGTGATGGTTAGGGTTAGGGTTTTGTTCACGGTGAAAGTGAGGGTTAGGGTTAGGTTTAGGGTGAGGTGAGCGATTGGTTGAGGGTTTGGGTTAGGTTTAGTGTTAGGATGATGGTTAGGGTGAAGGTTAGTGTTAGGGTTAGGGTTTGGGTGAGGGTTGGGGTTAGGGTTAGAGTTAGGATGAAGGTGAGGTTGAGGTTTAGCGTTTGAATTAGGGTTAGGTTTAGGGTTATGCTGAGGGTGAGGTTGAGGGTGAGGGTGAGTTTTAGGGTTTGGGTGAGGGTTAGGGTTATGGTTAGGGTTAAGGTGAGGATGAGGGTTAGGGTTAGGGTTAGGATGAGGGGTAGGCTGAGTGTTAGGTTTAGGCTTAAGGTGAGTGTAAGTGTTAGGGTGATGGTGAGGGATAGGTTTAGGATTCAGGTTAGGGTTAGGGTGATGGTTAGTGTTAGGTTTAGGCTTAGGGTGAAGGTTAAGGTGAGGGGTAGGGTTAGGGTTAATATTAGGGTGAGGATTAGGGTTAGGGTGAGCGTAAGGATGAGGGGTAGGTTTGGTTTAGGGTTAGTGTGAGGGTAAGGGTTAGGGAGAAGGTTAAGGTGAGGGTGAGGATGAAGGTGAGGGTTAGTGTGAGGGTGATGGTTAGGGTTAGGGTTAGAGTTAAGATGAGAGTGAGGGTGAGGATTAGGTTTTGGATTAGGGTTAGGTTTAGGTTTACTCTGAGGGTGAGGATAAGGGTGAGGGTGAGTTTGAGGGTTAGGTTGAGAGTTAGGGTTAGGGTTAGGGTTAATGTTAGGGTGAGGGATAGGGTTAGGGTTAGGTTTTGGATCAGGATTATCCTCAGGGTTAGGATTAGTGTTAGGGTGAGTATAAGGGTTAGGGTGAGGGTTATGGTGAGGGTGAGCGTTAGGGTTAGCTTAGGGTTAGGGTGAGGGTTAGGGTGAGGTTTAGGGTGAGGGTTAGGGTGAGGGTTAGTGTTAGGGTTAGGGATAGGGTTGGGTGAGGGAAAGTGTTAGGGTGAGGGTTAGTGTGGGGATGAAGGATATGGTTATGGTGAGGGTAAGGGTTAGGGCGAGGTTTAGGGTGAGGTTGAGGGGTAATGTTAGCATTAGGGTTATGGTGAGCGTGAGGTTTAGCTTGAGGGTTATGGTTAGAGTTAGGGTTAGGGTGAGGGTTAGGCTGAGGGGTAGGGTTAGGTTTAGTGTTAGGGTGAGGCTTAGTGTGAAGGGTAGGGTTAGGGTGAGGGTGAGGGTTAGTGTTAGGGTTAAGGTTAGGGTTAGGGTGAGGTTGAGGGTGAGGGTAAGGGTTAGGGTGAAGGTTAGGTTGAGGTTGAGATTTAGGTTTAGGATTAGGGTTAGGGTTAGGTTTAGGGTAAGGGTTAGGGTTAAGTTTAGGTTAAGGGTGAGGGTGAGGGTGACGGTTAGGGTTAGGGTTAGGATTAATTGCTAGGGTTAGGGTTAGCCTGAGTGTGGGGGTGAGGGTTAGGGTTAGGGTTAGGTTTAGGGTTAGGGTTATGGTGAGGGTGAGGGTTAGAGTTAGGTTGTTGGTTAGGGTGAGTGTTAGGGTGACTGTGAGGGTTAGGGTTAGGGTGAGGGTTAGGTATAGAGTGAGTGATAGGGTTATGGTTAGGGTTAGTATGAGGGTGAGGGTGTGGGTTTGGGTGAAGGTTAAGTTTAGGGTTTGGGTTTAGGTTAGGTTGAGGGTTAGGCTGAGGGTTAAGTTTAGGGTTAGGGTGAGGATAAGGGTTAGGTTGAGGGTGAGGCTTAGGATTAGTATTAGGGTTAGTTTTAGGATGAGGGTAAGGGATAGGGCTAGGGTTAGGGTGAGATTTTTGATTAGGGTTAGGTTTAGAGTTAGGGTGAGGGTGAGGTTGAGGGTGAGGGTGACAGTTAGGGTGAGGGTTAGGTTTAGGGTTAGGATGAGGGTTAGGCTGAGGTTTAGGTTTAGGTTTCGGTAAGTGTAAGGGTTAGGGTGAGAGTGAGGGTTAGGCTTAGGCTTAGGCTTAGGGTGCCGGTTAGGGTGAGGTTTAGTGTTAGGGTTAGGTTTAGGGTGAGGGTTAGGGTGAGGGTAAGGGTTAGGGTTAGGGTTAGGTTGATGGTGATGGATAATGTTAAAGTGAGGGTAAGGGTTAGGGCGAGGTTTAGGGTGAGGCTGAGGGTTAATGTTAGCCTTAGGGGTATGGTGAGGGTGACGGTTAGGGTGAGGGTTAGAGTTAGGGTTAGGGATAAGGTGAGGATTAAGGTTAGGGTTAGGTTTAGAGTGAGGGTTAGGCTGAGCGGTAGGGTTAGGGTTAGTTTAGGGTGAGGGTTAGGGAGTGGGTTAATGTTAGGGTTAGGGTTAGGGTGAGGTTGAGGGTGAGGGTTAGGGTTAATGTGAGTGTTATGGAGAGGTTGAGGTTTAGGGTTAGCATTAGGATTAGGCTTAGAATTAGGGTTAGGGTGAGGGTGAGGGCTAGTGTTAGTATTAGGGTTAGGGTTAGGGTGAGGATGAGGTTTAGAGTGAGGGTAAGGGTTAGGGCGAGATTTAGGGTGAGGTTGAGGATTAATGTTAGCATTAGGGTTACTGGGAGGGTGAGGGTTAGGGTGAGTGTTATGGTTATGCTTAGGGATACAGTGAGGATTAGGGTTAGGGTTAGGTTTAGGGTGAGGGTAAGGCTGAGGGCTAGGGTTAGGTTTAGCGTTACGGTGAGGGTTAGGGTTAGGGTGAGGGTTAGGATTAGGGTTAGGTTCAGGTTGAGGTTGATAGTGAGGGTAACGGTTATATTGAGGGTTAGAGTGAGGTTGAGGTTTAGGGTTAGCATTAGGGTTAGGGTTAGGGTTAGGGTTAGGCATACGGTTAGGTTAAGGGTTAGGGTTAGGGTGAGGGTTAGGGTTAGGATGATTTTTAGGTTGACGGTGAGGGTTAGGGTGAGGGTGAGGTTGAGCGTGAGGGTTAGGTTGAGGGTGAGGACGAGTGTGAGGGTGACGGTGAGGGTTACCGTTAGGGTTAGGTTTAGGGTGAGGGTAAGGGTTAGGGTTAGCTTAGGGTTAGTGTAAGTGTTAGGCTGAGGGTGAGGGTGAGGGAGAGGGTTAGGGTTAGGTTTAGGGTGAGAGTTAGGGGTAGTGTGAGGGTTAGGGTTAGGGTGAGGTTGAGGGTCAGGGTGAGGTTGAGAGTGACGTTGAGGGTGAGGGTTAGGGTTACGTTTATATTTAGGGTGAGGTGAGGGTGAGGGTTAGGGTTAGGGTGAGGGTTAGGGTGAGGTTTAGGGTTAATGTTTCGGTTAGGGTAAGGGTGAGGGTAAGGATTACAGTGAGAGTTATTTTGAGGGTGAGTGTTAGGTTTAGGGTGAGGGTAAGGGTTAGGGTGAGGGTTATTGTGAGGGTTTGGTTTCGGGTTAGCATTATTGTTAGTTTGAGGGTGAGGGTTTGGGTGAGGGTTAGGGTTACGGTTAGGGATAGGGTGAGGATTAGGGTTAGTGTGAGGGTGAGGGTCTGGGTAAGGGTTAGGGTTAGATTTAGGGTGAGGGTGAGGGTGAGCATTAGAATTAAGATTAGGGTTAGGGTTAGAGTTAGGTGAGATTGAGGGTGAGGGTCAGGGTATGGGATAGAATTAGGGTGAGGGTGAGCGTGAGGTTTAGGTTTAAGATTAGGGTTAGGGTTATGGTGAGGGTTAGGGTGAGGGTGAGAGTGAGGCTTAGGATTAGAGTTAGGGTGAAGTTTAGGTTTACGGTGAGGGCTACGGTGCGGGTGAGTTTTAGGGTGAGTGTGCGGGTGAGGTTGAGGGTTTCGGTTAGGTAAGGGTTATATTTAGGGTTAGGGTGAGGATTAGGGTGTGGATGAGGTTTAGGGTGAGGCTCATTGTTAGGGTGAGAGTTAGGGTTATGGTGAGGGTTACGGTTAGGATTAGGTTGAGGCTGAGGGTTAGGTATACGGTAAGAGTTAGGGTTAGTTTGAGGCTGAGGTTTAGGTATAGGGTAAGGGTTAGGGTTATGGTGAGGGTTAGGGTTAGGGTAAGTGTTAGGGTGAGGGTGAGGTTTAGGGTTAGGGTTAGGGTGAGGTTTAGGGTTAGGGTTAGGGTTAGTGTAAGGGTTAGAGTTACGGTGAAGGTTAGGGTTAGAGTTAGGATTAGGGTTAGGGTAAGGTTTAGGGTGAGGGTGAGGGTTAGGGTAAGGTTTAGGGTGAGGTTGATGGTGAGGGTTAGGGTGAGTGTGAGTGTGAGGGTTTCGGTTATGTAAGAGTTAGGGTTAGGGTTAGGGTGAGGATTAGGGTGAGGGTGAGGTTTAGGGTTAGGGTTAGGTTTGGGGTGAGGTAAAGTGTTAGGGTGAGGGTGAGGGTGAGGGTGAGGGTTAGGGTTAGGGTGAGTGTGAGTGTGAGTGTGAGGGTGAGGGTTTCGGTTAGGTAAGGTTTAGGGTTAGGGTTAGGGTGAGGATTAGGGTGAGAGTGAGGTTTAGGTTGAGGGTTAGGGTTAGGGTGAGTGTTAGGGTGAGGCTGAGGTTTAGGGTGAGGGTGAGGTTTCAGGTGAGGTTGAGGGTTCGGGTGAGGGTGAAGGTTAGGGTGTGGGTTAGGGTTAGGTTTGAGGTGAGCTTTTGGGTGATGTTGAGAGTTAGGGTGAGGTTGAGGGTTAGGATTATGGTTAGGGTGAGGGTTAGTTTTGGGGTGAGGGTTAGGGTGAGGGTTAGGGTTAAGGTTAGGGAGAGGATTAGGGTTAGGGTGAGGGTTAGGGTTAATTTGAGTGTTAGGGTGAAGTTGAGTTTGAGGTTGAGGGTTAGGGTGAGGTTGATGGTGACGGTGAGGGTTAGTGGTAGGATTAGGGTTAGGGTTAGGGTGATAGTTAAGGTTAGGGTTAGGGTTAGGGTGAGGTTGAGGGTGAGGATGAGGGTTAGGTTTAGGGTTAGGTTTAGGATTAGGTTGAGATTTAGGGGAAGGGTTAGGGTTAAGGTGAGGGTTAGATTTAGGGTTAGGGTGAGGGTTAGGGTTAGGGTTAGGTTTAGGGTGAGTTTAAGTGTTAGGGTGAGGGTGAGGGTGAGGGTTAGGGTTAGGGTGAGTGTGAGTGTGAGTGTGAGGGTTAGGTTTAGAATTAGCGTTAGGTTTAGGGTTAGGCTCAGGTTGAAGGTATGAGTGAGGCTCACCCTAGCACTCACGGCTAGGGTTAGGTTGAGGGTTAGGATGCTGGGTAGATTTAGGGTTAGAATTAGGGTGAGGGTTAGGTTTAGTATGACTGTTAGGGTTCGGGTTAGTGTTAGGGTGATGGTAAGTGTTAGAGTGTGTGTTAGGGTGAGAGTGAGGGTTAGGCTGATGTTTAAGGTGAAGGTCGAAGTTAGAGAGTGTGAGAGGTTTCGGGTGAGGCTGAGGGTTAGGGTGTGGGTGAGGGTGAAGGTTAGGGTGAGGGTAAGGGTTAGGGTGATGTTTAGGGTCAGTGTGAGGTTTAGGGTGAGAGTTAGGGTTCAGTGAAGGGGAATTGTTAGGGTGTAAGTGAGGGTTAGGCTAAGGGTGAGGCTTAGGGTGATCGGGAGGTTTAGGGTTCCAGGGAGGTTTAGGGTTAGGGTTAGACTTTGGGTTCGGGTTCGGGTTAGGGTTAGGGTGAGTGTTAGGGTGAGAGGTAGGATTAGTGTAAGGATGAGATTTAGACTTAGTGTGAGGGTTACGTTTAGGGTTAGGGTTAGGGTGAGGATAAGGTTTAGGGTGAGGGTTAGTGTGAGACTGAGGGTTAGGGCTAGGCTTAGGGTTAGGGTGAGGGTTAGGGTTAGGGTTAGGGTTCGGTGAGGGTTAGGGTGCGTGAAAGGGTTAGGGTGAGGGTTAGGTTGAGGTTGAGGGATAGGGTTATGGTGAGGGTAAGGGTTAGGGCGACGGTTAGGGTGAGGTTGAGGGTTAGGGTTAGCATTAGTGTTAGGGTGAGGGTGAGCGTTAGGGTGACGGTGAGGGGTAGGCTGAGGGGTAGGGTTAGGGTTAGGGTTAAGGTTAGGGTTTTGGTGATGGTTAAATTTAGGGTTAGGGTGAGGGTGAGTGTTAGGGTAATGGGTAGGGTCAGGGTTAGGGTGAGGGTGAGGGTTAGGGTTAGCATTAGGGTTAGGATCAGATTGAGTGTTAGGGTTAGGGTTAAGGTGAGGTTGAGGGTTAGGGTTAGCATTAGGGTTTCAGTTAGGCTTAGGATGCAGGTTAGGTTTAGGTTTAGACTGAGAGTGAGGGTCAGGGTTAGGGTTAGGATTAGGTTTAGGGTTAGGGTGAAGCTGAGGGTGAGGTTGAGGGTGAGGGTGAGCATGAAGTTGAGGGTTAAGTTTAGCGTTAAGTTTAGGGTGAGGTCTAGGGTGAGGGTGAGGGCTAAGGTGAGGGTTAGTATGAGGGTTATGGTTAGTGTTAGGTGAGGGTTAGGGTTAGGTTGAGGATTAGGGTGAGAGTGAGTGTTAGGGTTAGATTAAGGGTTAGGGTGAGGGTTAAGGTAAGGGTTAGGGTGAGGATTAGGGTGAGTGTGAGAGTTAAAGTTCGGTTTAGGGTGAGGGTTAGGGTTGGGGTGAGGGTTAGGGTTAGGGTTAGGGTGAGGAAGAGGATTCGGGTTCCGGTGAGTGTGAATGTTAGGGTGTTGGTGACGTTTAGGGTTAGGATGAGGGTGAAGCTGAGGGTTAGGGTTAGGGTTAGTGTGAGGATAAGGGTTAGGGTGAGGATTAGGGTGAGTGTGAGGGTTATGGTTAGTATAAGGTTTAGGGTGAGGGTTAGGGTTAGGGTTAGGGTAAGGATTAGGGTTAGGTAAGGCTTAGGGTTAGGGTTAGGGTTATGGTTAGGGTTAGGTTGAGTGTTAGGCTTAGGGTTAGGGTTAGGGTGAGGTTTAGGGTTAAGTTTAGGTTTAGGGTAAGGTTAGGGTTAGCATGAGGTTTAGGGTTAGGGTGATGTTTAGGGTAACGGTGAGGGTTAGGGTGAGGTTGAGGTTGAGCTTGAGGGTTAGGGTGAGGGTGAGGGTGAGTGGGAGGGTGACGGTGAGAGTTAGGTTTAGGGTGAGGGTAAGAGTTATGGTTAGGATTAGGGTTAGGGAAAGGGTTAGGCTGAGGGTGAGGGTGAGGTTAGGTCAGTGTTAGGGTTAGGTTTAGGGTGAGGATTAGGGTGAGGGTGAGGGTTAGTGTTAGGTTGAGGGTTAGGGTTAGGGTTAGAGTGAGGGTTAGGGTGAGGGTGAGGTTTAGGGTGAGGATTAGGGTGAGGGTGAGGGTTAGTGTTAGGTTGAGGGTTGGGGTTAGGGTTAGGGTGAGGGTTAGGGTTAGAGGTAGGGTTAAGGTTAGGATGAGGGTTAGGCTTAGTGTGAGTGTTCCGGTTAGGTTTAGGGTTAGTGTGAGGATAAGGGTTAGTGTGAGTGTTAGGTTGAGACTGATTGTTAGGGTTAGCGTTAGGGTTAGTTTGAAGGTTAGAGTGGGGGTTAGAGTTCGGGTTAAGGTTCGGGTTAGGGTTGGGTGAGTGTTAGGATGAGGGTAAGGGTTAGGGTTAGGGTGAGAGTGAGGGTGAGGGTAAGGGTTAGGGTTAGGGTCAGGGTTAGGGTGAGGGTGAGGTTTAGGGTTTGCATTAGGGTTAGGGTTAGGCTTAGGTTGAGTGTTAAGTTTAGGGTTAGGGTGCAGGTTAGGGTTAGGGTTAGAGTGAGGGTGAAGGTCAGGGTTAGGGTTTGGATTAGGTTTAGTGTTAGGGTGAGGCTGAAAGTGAGGCTGAGGGTGAGGGTGAAGGTGAGGGTTAAGTTTAGGGTTAGATTTAGGTTGAGGGCTAGGGTTAGTGTGATGTTTTTGTTTAGGATAGGTCTAGGGTTAGGTTTAGCGTGAGGATTAGTGTGGGGGTGAGGTTTAATGTGAGTGTTAGGTTTAGAGTTGGGGTGAGGGTTAGGGTTAGGGTTAGGGTGATGTTTAGGTTGAGGGTGAAGGTGAAAGTGAGGGTTCGGGTGAGGGTTAGGGTTAGGGTGATGGATAGTGTTAGGGTAACGGTTAGGGTTAGGGGGAGCATAAGTGTTAGGATGACAGTTAGGGTGAGGGTGAGGATTAAGGTTAGGTTTAGGATTAGGGTGAGTGTTCGGGTGAGGGTTAGTGGTAGGGTTAGGGTGAGGGTTAGGGTGAAGTTTAGGGTGAAGGTTAGGTTTAGGGTTTGGGTTAGTTGAGAAGGAGTAGGGTGACGGTTAGGGAGAGGGTGACGGATAGGGTTATGGTGAGGGTAAGGTTTAGGCCGAGGTTTAGGTTGAGAATGAGCATTTGTGTTAGCATCAGGGTTGGGTGGAGGGTGAGGGATAGTGTTAGGCTGAGGGGTAGTTTTAGGGTTAGTGTGAGGGTTAGGGTTAGGGTTAGGGTTAGGGTGAGGTTAAGGGTTAGGGTGTGGGTGAGGGTGAGGGTTAAGGCTAGACAGGGTGAGGATTAGGGTTAGGTTTAGGGTTAGGCTGAGTGTTAGGTTTAGGATTAGGGTTAGAGTTAGGGTTAGGCTGAGGTTGAGGTTATGAGTTAGGCGTAGAGGTAGAGTTAGGGTTAGATTTAGGGTTAGTATTAGGGTTAGGGTTAGGATTAGCCTGAGGTTGAGGGTGAGGGTGAGGGTGAAGGTGAGGTTTAGGGTTAGGGTTAGGGGTAGAGTTAGGGTTAGGTTGAGCGGTAGGATGAGGATGAGGGTTAGGGTTAGCGTTAGTTTTAGGGTGAGAGTTGAGTGTTAGGGTTAGGGTTAGGTTGAGCGTGTGGGTTAGGGTTAGTGTGAGGTTGAGGATCTGTGTTAGGGTTAGGGTTAGGCTTAGATTTAGGATGAGGGTGATGGTGAGGGTTAGAATTAGGATTAGGGTTAGGGTTAGAGTTAGGTGAGAGTGAGGATGAGGGTTAGGGTTTGGGTTAGAATTAGGGTGAGGGTGAGCATGAGGGTTAGGGTTAGGATTAGGGTTAGGGTTAGAGTTAGGTGAGAGTGAGGATGAGGGTTAGGGTTTGGGTTAGAATTAGGGTGAGGGTGAGCATGAGGGTTAGGGTTAGGATTAGGGTTAGAATTATGGTTAGGTTTAGGGTGAGAGTGAGGGTGAGCCTTAGGGTTAGGATTGGGGTTAGGGTTAGTGTGAGGATCAGGGTTATTGTGAGAATTAGGGTGAGGGTGAGAAGGAGGGTGAGGGTTAGGGTGAGCTTTAAGGTTAGGGTTAGGGTGAGGGTTAGGGTGAGTTTTAGGGTTACGGTGTGGGTTAGGGTTAGGGTTAGCTTGAGGCTAAGGTTTAGGCTGAGGGTTAGGGTAGGTTTAGGGTGAGGTTTAGGTTTAGGGTGAGGGCTATGGTGAGGGTGAGTGTTAAGGTGAGTGTGAGGGTGAGGTTGAGGGTTTTGGTTAGGTAAGGGTTAGGGTTAGGGTTAGGGTGAGGATTAGGGTGAGCATGAGGTTTAGGTTGAGTGTTAGGTTGAGGGTGAGGGCTAGGGTGAGGGTTAGGGTGAGGTAGAGCATGAAGGTTCGGATGAGCGTGAGATTCGGGTAAGGTTGAGGGTTCGGGTGTGGGTCAGGTTTAGGTTTAGGGTGAGGGTTAGGGTGACGGTGAGGGTTAGGGTGAGGGTGAGGTTTAGGATTGGGGTTAGGGTGAGGGTTAGGTTTAGGGTGAGTGTTAGGGTGAGGGGTAGGGTTAGGGTTAGGCAGAGGGTTAGGGTTAGGGTGAAGGTTAGGGATAGTTTGAGGGTTAGGGTGAAGGTGAGTTTGAGGTTGAGGGTTAGGGTGAGGGTGATGGTGACGGTGAGGGTTAGGGTTAGGATTGGGTTAGGGTTAGGTTGAGAGTTAGGGTTAGGGTTAGGTTTAGGTTGAGGGTGAGGGTGAGGGTGAGGGTTAGGGTTAGGGTTAGGTTTAGGATTAGGTTTACGTTTAGGGTTAAGGTTAGGGTTAGGGTTAGGTGAGAGTTAGGTTTAGGGTTAGGGTTAGGGTTATGTTTAGAGTGAGGGTTAGGGTTAGGATTAGGGCGAGAGTGAGGGTTAGGTTGAGGGGTAGGGTTAGGGATAGGGTAAGGGTTAGGGTTAGGGTGAGGGTTAGGTTTAGGGTTAGGGTTAGGGGGAGGGTGAGTGTGAGGGTTAGGGTTAGGGTTAGGGTAAGGCTTAGGTTTAGGGTGAGGGTTAGTTTTAGGTTTAGGTTTAGAGTGAGGTTGATGCTGAGGGCTAGGGTTAGGGTTACTGTGAGGATAAGGGTTAGGGTGAGGATTAGGGTGAGGGTGAGGGTTAGGGTTAGCATAAGGTTTAGGGTGAGGGTTAGGGTTAGTGTTAGGGTTAGGGTAAGGGTTAGGGTTAGGGTAAGGGTTAGTGTTAGGCTTAGGGTTAGGGTTATGGTTAGGTTTAGGGTCAGGGTTAGGCTTAGGGTTAGGGTTAGGGTGAGGGTTAGGGTTAACTTTAGGGTTAGGGTAAGGTTAGGGTTAGCGTTAGGGTTAGGGTTAGGGTGATGATTAGGATGATGTTCAGGGTTAGGGTGAGGGTGAGGTTGAGCGTGAGAGTTAGGGTGAGGGTGAGTGGGAGGGTGACGGTGAGGGTTAAGGTTAGGGTTAGGTTTAGGGTGAGAATAAAAGTTATTGTTAGGATTAGGTTTAGGGTAAGGGTTAGGCTGAGGGTAGGGTGAGGGTGAGGTTTTCGGTTAGGGAAGGGTTAGGGTTAGGTTTAGGGTGAGGATTAGGGTGAGGGTGAGGGTTAGGGTTAGACTTAGGGTTAGGGTGAGGGTTAAGCTTAGGGTTAGGATGAGGGTTAGGCTTAGTGTGAGATTTACGGTTAGGGTTAGGGTTAGTGTGAGGATAAGTGTTAGGGTGAGTGTTAGGTTGAGACTGAGGGTTAGGGTTAGAGTTAGGTTTAGGGTGAAGGTTAAGTTGGGGGTTAGGGTTCTGGTTAGTGTTGGGTGAGGGTTAGGGTGAGCGTAAGGTTTAGTGTGAGGGTTAGGTTGAGGGTGAGGGATAGGGTTATGGTGAGGGTAAGGGTTAGGGTTAGGGTGAGAGTGAGGGTGAGTGTAAGGGAAGGGTTAGGGTCAGGGTTAGGGTTAGGCTGAGGCTTATGTGGCGAAGGAGCATTTGTGTTAGCATCAGTGTTGCGTTGAGGGTGAGGGTTAGGGTTAGGCTGAGGGGTAGTTTTAGGGTTGGGTGAGGGTTAGTGTTAGGGTTAGGGTTAGGGTGAGGTTAATGGTTAGGGTGTGGGTGAGTGTGAGGTTTAGGGTTAGCCTTAGGGTGAGTGTGAGGTTTAGGCTTAGGGTTAGAGTGAGTGTGAGTGTGAGGGTTAGGTTTAGGATTAGGGTTAGGGTTAGGATTAGGCTGAGGTTGAGGGTGAGGGTGAGGGTGAAGATGATGTTTAGGGTTAGGGTTAGGGTTAGAGTTAGTTTTAGGTTGTACGCTAGGATGAGGATGAGGATTAGGGTTAGTGTTAGGGTGAGGTTTTTGGTGAGGGTTGAGTGTTAGGGTTATGGTTAGGGTGAGGGTGAGGGTTAGGGTTAGGGTGAGGGTGAGGATTAAGAATAGGGTGGGGGTTAGAGTTACAGTGAGGGTGAGGGTGAGGGTGAAGGTTAGGATTATGTTTAGGGTTAGGGATAGGGTGAGGGTGAGGGTTAGGGTGTTTTTGAGGGTTAAGGATAGGGTTAAGATTAGTTTTAGGGTGAGGGTTAGGGTTAGGATTAGGGTTAGGATGAGGGTTAGGGTAAGGGATAGGGTAAGGGTTAGGCTGAATGTTAGGATTAGGGTGAGGGTTAGGGTAAGGGTAAGGGATAGGGTTAGGTTGAGGTTAAGAATTAGGGAGAGGGTGAGGGTTAGCGTTAGGGTTAGGTTGAGGGTTAGGGTGGGGCTTAGGGTTATGGTTAGGGTTAGGGTGAGGGTTAGTGTTAGGGTTTGTGTGAGGTTTAGGTTGAGGTTGAGGGTGAGGGTGAGGGTGGGTGTGAGGGTAAGGTTTAGGGTGTGGGTTAGGGTTTGGTTTACGGTGAGGGTTAGTGTTAAGGTGAGGGTTAGTGTGAGGGTGAGATTTAGGTTATGGTTTAGTGTGAGGGTTAGGGTTAGGGTGAGGGTTATGGTGAGGGGTAGGGTTAGGGTTAGGGAGAGGGTCAGGGTTTGTGTGAGGGTTAGGGTTTACGATTAGAGTTAGGTTTAGTATGAGGATAAAAGTTAGGGTGAGGGTTAGGGTTAGGGTTAGGGTTAGGGTTAAGGTTATGGTTAGGGTTAGGTTTAGGGTAAGTGTTAGGGTTAGGGTGAATGTTAGGTTTAGGGTGAGGGATAGGGTTAGGGTTAGGGTAAGGGTTAGGGTTAGGGTGAGTATTAGGTTTAGGGTTAGGGTTAGGGTGAGGATGAGGATTAGGTTTAGGGTTAGGGTTAGGGTGAGCGTGAGGATGAGTTTTAGGGTTAGGGTTACCGTTAGGGTGAGGATTAGGTTTAGGTTTATGATTAGGGTAAGATTTAGGATTAGGTTGAGGGTTAGGTTTAGGGTTACGGTTAGGGTGAGGGTGAGTCTGGTGTTAGGGTTAGTGTGAGGATAAGGGTTAGGGTGAGGATTAGGGTGAGGTTGAGGGTTAGGGTTAGCATTAGGTTTAGGGTGAGGGTTAGGGTTAGGGTTAGTTTAAGGGTTAGGGTTAGGGTTAGGGTAAGGGTTAGGTTTAGGCTTAGGGTTAGGGTAAGCATTAGGGTGAGGGTGAGGCTTAGGGATAGTGTTAGGTGAGGGTTAGGGTTAGGCTTAGTGTTAGGGTAAGGGTTAGGGTTAGGGTTAGGGTGATTTTTAGCGTGATGGTGAGGGTTAGGGTGAGGGTGAGGTAGAGCATTAGGGTTAGGTTGAGTGTGAGTGTGAGTGTGAGGGTGACGATGAGGGTTATGGTTAAGGTTAGGTTTAGGGTGAGGGTAAGGGTTAGGGTTAGGATTAGGGTTAGTGTAAGGGTTAGGCTGAGGGTGAGGCTGAGGGTAGGGTTAGGGTTAAGGTGAGGTTTAGGGGTAGTGTGAGGTTTAGGTTGAGGGTGAGGTTGTGTCAGGGTGAGGTTGAGGGTGACGTTGAGGGTGAGGGTTAGGGTTATGGTTATGGTTAGGGTGAGGGTGAGAGTGAGGTTTAGGGTTAGGGTTAGTGTTATTGTTATGGTTATGGTTTTAGGGTTAGGATTAGTGTGAGAGCGATGGTGAGGGTTAAGTTTAGAGTTACGGTTAGGGTGAGGGTGAGGGTGAGGTTTAGGGTTAGGGTTATGGTGAGGGCTAGGGTGAGGGGTAGGGTTAGGGTTAGGGTGAGGGTTAGCATTAATGTGAGGATTAGGGTTAGGTTTATGGTTAGTGTGAGGATAAGGTTTAGGGTGAGATTTAGTTTGAGAGTGAGAGTTAGGGTTAGCTTTAGGGTTAGGGTGAGAGTTAGGGTGAGGTTTAAGATGAGGGTTTGGGTTAGTATGAGTGTGAGGTTTATAGTTGGGATTAGGGTGAAGGTTAGGGTTAGGGTGAGGTTTAGGGTATGCTTAGGGTGAGGGTTCGGGTTCAGGAGAGGTTGAGTTTTAGGGTGAGAGTGATGGTTCGGGTTAGGGTGAGGGTTAAGGTGACAGTGATGGTTAGGGTGATGTTCAGGCTTAGAGTTACTGTGAGGATTAGGGTGAGGGTTATTTTTAGGGTTAGGGTGAGGGTAAGTTTTAGGGTGAGGGTTAGGGTGAGGTTGTGGTTTAGGTTTAGGTTGAGGGTTAGGTTGAGCGTTAGCGTGAGGGTTAGTTTTAGGTTTAGGGATAGGGTGAGGGTTAGATTGAGGTTTAGTGTTAGTGTTAGGGTTAGGGTTAGGGTGAGGGTTAGGGTTAGGGTAAGGGTTAGAGTGCGGTTTAGGGTGAGAGTGAGGGTTACATATAGTATTAGGGTTTAGGTTAGGTTTAGGGTGAGGCTTAGGGTTAGGGTTATGTTGAGGGTGAGTGTTAGGGTTAGCATTAGAGATAGGGTTAATGTGAGGGTGAGGGTTAGGGTTAGAGTTAGGGTTAGGGTGAGGGCTAGGATTATGGTTAGGGTAAGCTTTAGTTTTAGGGTGAGGGTAAGGGTGAGGGTTAGGTGTAGGATTAGGCTTAGGTATAGGGTTAGACTTAGGGTGAGGGTGAGGGTGAATGTCAGAGGTAGGTTTAGGGTGAGGGTTAGGGTTACGTTTAGGGTTAGGGTGAGTGTGAGGGTGAGGGTTAGGGTGAGGTTGAGGGTGAGGTTGAGGGTGAGGGTGAGGGTTAGGGTTTGGGTGACTGTTAGGGTTAGGTTTAATGTTAGGGTGAGGGTTAGGGTTAGGGTTAGGTTTAGGAGGAGGGTTAGGCTGAGGGTTAGGTTTAGGGTTAGGATGACGGTGAGGGTTAGGTTTAGGATTAGGTTTAGGGTTAGCATGAGGGTTAGGGATAGGGTTAGGATTAGGGTTAGGGTTTTGGTTTGGGTTAGGTTTAGAGCTAAGATGAGGTTGAGGGTGAGGGTTAGGGTTTAAATTAGGGTTAGGGTTAAGGTTAGGCTGAGGGTGAGGGTGAGGGTGAGGGTGAGGGTTAGGGTTAATATGAGGGTTAGGTTTATGGTTAGTGTTAAGGTTAGGGTGAGGGGTAGGGTTAGGGTTAGAGTTAGGATGAGGGTTAGGTTGAGAGTTAGGGTTCGTGTGAGGGTAAGAGTTAGGGTGAGGGTTAGGGTGAGGGTTAGGATTATTGTTATTGTTAGATTTAGTGTTATGTTGAGTGTGAGGCTGCGGGTGAGGGTTAGGGTTAGGGTTAGGGTGAGGTTTAGGGTTAGGGTTAGAGTTAGGGTAATGGTGAGGGTGAGGTTTAGGGTTAGAGTTAGGGTTAGGGTTAGGTTTAGGCTTAGGGTTAGGATGAGGATGAAGGTGGGGGTGAGGATTAGGGTTAGGGTTAGGGTTAGGATTAGAGTTAGGGTTAGGGTTATTGTTAGTGTTATGGTTAGGGTTAAGTTTGCGGTGAGGGTGACGCTGAGTTACAGTGAGGGTGAGGGTGAGTGTTAGGGTGGGGTTTACGGTGAGTTTTAGGTTTAGTTAGGTTGAGGTTGAGGTTTAGGGTTAGTGTAAGGTTTAGTGGGAGGTTTAGGGTGAGGGTTAGGTTTAGGGTTAGTGTTAGACTTAGGGTGAGGTTGAGGGTTAGGTTGGGGTTTAGGGATAGGTTTAGGGTTAGGCTTAGGCTTAGGGTTAGGCTGAGTGTGAGTGTGGGGGTGAGGGTTAGTGTTACAGTGAGGGTGAGGATTAGGATTAGGGTTAGTGTTAGGATGAGGGTTAGGGTTAAGATTAGGGTTACGGTGTGGGCTAAGGTGAGGGTTAGTGTTAGCATTAGGGTTAGGCTTAGGATTAGGGTTAGGCTGAGGCTGAGGGTGAGGATGAGGGTTAGGGTTAGCATGATGGTTAGGGTCACCGTTAGGGTGAGGGTTAGGATGAGGGTTAGGGTTAGGGTTAGTGTGAGGGTGATGGCAACGGTAAACCTGAGGGTTAGGGTTAGGGTGAGGGTTACAATAAGGGTGAGGGTTAGGATGAGGGTGAGGATGAGGATTAGGTTTAGGGTGAGGGTGAGGCTTAGATTGAGGGTTAGGGTTATGTTGAGTGTTATGGTTAGGGTGAGGGTTAGGTTTAGGGTTAGGGTTAGTGTTAGGGTTAAGGTTAGGGTTACGGTTACGGTGAGGGTGAGGGTTAAGGTTAGGGTTAGTGTTACGGTGAGTTTTAGGTTTAGGGTTAGGGTTAGAGTTAGGCTTAGGGTGAGGGTGAGGTTTAGGGTTAGAGTTAGGGTGAGTGTTAGGGTGAGGGTTAGGGTGCGGGTTAGGGTGAGGTTTAGACTTCGGGTTAGGCTTAGGCTTAGGAATAGGCTTAGGCCCAGCGTGAGGGTGAGGGTTAGGGTTAGGTTAGGGTGAGGGTTAGGGGGATGTTTAGGGTGAGGTTTAGGGTTAGGGTTATGTTGAGGGAGAGTCTTAGAGTTAGAGTGAGTGTTAGTGGGAGGGTTAGGGAAAGGGTTAGGTTTAGGGTTAGTGTTAGCCTTAGGGTGTGGGTGAGGTTTAGGTTGAGGTTTAAGGATACAGTTAGGGTTAGCATTAGGCTTAGGGTGAGGGTGAGTGTTAGGGTTAGGGTTAGGTTTTAGGCTTAGGCTAAGGGTTAGGCTGAGGGAGAGGGTGGGTGTGAGGGTTAGTGTTACGGTGACTGGGACAATTAGGGTTAGGGTGAGGGTTATGATGAGGGTTAGGGTTAGGGTTAGGGTTTGGTTTAGGGTGAGGGTGAGGGTGAGGGCTAGGGTGAGGGTGAGGGTTAGGGTTAGGGTTAGTGTTAGGATGAGGGTAAGTATTAGGGTGAGGGTTAGTTTTAGGTTGAGGGTTATAGTTAGGGTGAGGGTTAGGGTTTAGTGTTAGGGTTATTGTTATTGTTAGGTTTAGGTTTACTTTGAGGGTGAGGGTGAGGGTGAGGTTTAGGGTTAGAGTTAGGGTGAGGTTTAGGGTTTGGATTAGGGTAAGATTTAGGGTTAGGGTTAGGGTGAGGGTTAGGGTTAGTGTTTGGGTTAGGGTGAGGGTGAGGGTGAGGATTATGGTTAGAATTATTTTTAGCGTTAGGTTTAGTTTTAGGGTTAGTTTTAGAGTTGGGGTTAATGTGAGGATTAGGTTCAGGGTTAGGCTTAGGTTTAGGCTGAGGGTGAGGTTGAGGGTGAGGTTTAGGGTTAGGGTAAGTGTTAGGTTTAGGGTTAGTTTGAGGGTTAGGATGAGGGTTAGGGTTAGGATTAGGTTTAGGGTAAGAGCTGGGGTGCCAGTTAGTGTGAGGGTTAGGGTTAGGGATAGGGTTAGGTTTAGGATTAGTGTTAGGTTAAGAGTGAGGGTGAGGGTTAGGGTTAGGGTTAGGGTTAGGGTTAGGGTTAGGAATAGGCTTAGGCTTAGGGTTAGGCTGATGGTGAGGGTGGGGATGAGGATTAGGTTTAGAGTCATGGTTAGGGTTATGGTTACATTGAGGGTTAGGATGAGAGTTAGGGTTAACATTAGGGTTACGGTGAGGGATAAGATGAGGGTGAGGGTTAGGGTTAGGGTTAGGCTTAGGATTAGGTTTAGCTTGAGCCTGAGGCTGAGGGTGAGGGTTAGGGTTAGGCTGATGGTTAGGGTTATGGTTAGGGTGACGGTTAGGATGAGGGTTAGGGTTAGGGTGAGGGTTATGTTGAGGGTGACGGTAAGTTTAAAGGTGAGGGTTAGGGTTAGGGTGAGGGTTACGGTAAAGGTGAGGGTTAGGGTTAGAGTGAGGGTTAGGGTGAGGGTGACGGTAAGTTTAAAGGTGAGGGTTAGGGTTAGGGTGAGGTTTAGGGTGAGGGTTAGGTTTTGGGTTAGGGTGAGGGTGAGTGTTAGTTTGAGGGATAGGGTTATGTTGAGGGTTATGGTTAGGGTGAGTGTTAGTGTTATGGTGAGGGTTAGTGTTAGGGTTATTTTTAGTGTTAGGGTTAGGGATACGGTTACGGTGAAGGTGAGGGGTAGGGTTAGGGTTAGGGTGAGGTTTAGGTTTAGGGTTAGGGTTAGGGTGAGGGTGTGGTTTTGGGTTAGCGTTAGGGTTAGGGTTAGGTTTATGTTTGACGTTAGGTTTAGGTTTAGGATTAGGTTAGGGTTAGGGTGAGGATTAAGTTTAGGGTTTGGGTTGGGGTGAGGATGAGGGTGAGGATTATGGTTGGGGTTAATTTTAGGGTTAGGTTTAGGTTTAGGTTTAGGGTTAGGGTTATATTGAGGGTTTTGGTTAGGGTTAGGGTTATTGTTTCTGTTTTGGTTAGGGTTAAGTTTGCGGTGAGGGTGAGGCTGAGGGTGAGGGTTATGGTTAATGTTAGAGTTAGGGTTAGGGTTAGTGTTATTGTTAGGGTTAGGGTTAGAGTTACGGTGAGGGTGAGATTGAGGGTGAGGGTGAGGGTTAGGGTGAGGTTTAGGGTTAGGATTAGGGTAAGGGTTAGGGTGCTGGTGAGGTTTCAGATTAGATTTAAGGTTAGGGGGAGGGTTAGGGGGAGGGTTAGGGTTAGGTTTAGTGTTAGCATTAGGGTGAGGGTGAGAGTTAGGTTGAGGTTTAGGGATAGGGTTAGGATTAGGGTTAGGGTGAGGGTGAGTGTGAGGGTTAGGGTTAGGCTTAGGCTTAGGCTTAGGGTTAGGCTGAGGGTGAGGGTGGGGGTGAGTATTAGGGTTAGGGTGATGGTTAGGGTTAAGGTTAGTGTTATTGTTAGTGTTAGGGTTAGATTTACAGTGAGGGTGCGGGTGCGGTTGAGGGTTAGATTTAGGGTTAGGTTGAGGTTTAGGATTAGGGTTAGACAAAGGGTTAGGGTGAGGGTGAGGTTTAGGATTAGAGTTAGTGTTAGTGTTAGGCTTAGGCTGAGTGTGAGTGAGGGGGTGAGGATTAGGATTTGTGTTTGGGTTTGGTTTAGAGATAGGGTAAGGATTAGGGTTATTATTAGTGTTATGGTTAGGGTTAAGTTTTCAATGAGGGTGAGGCTGAGGGTGAGTTTTATGATTAGGGTTAGGTTTAGGGTTAGTGTTATTGTTAGGGTTAGGGTTAGAGTTACTGTGAGGGTGAGGGTGAGGGTGAGGGTGCAGGTTAGGGTTAGGGTGAGGTATAGGGTTAGGTTAAGTGTTAGGGTTAGGTTGAGTTTGAAGTTTAGGGGTAGAGTGACGGTTAGTGGGAGGGTTAGCTTGAGGGTTAGTTTTAGGGTTTGTGCTTGTCTTAGGGTGAGGCTGAGGGTTAGGTTAAGGTTTAGGGATAGGGTTAGGGTTAGGATTAGGGTTAGGGTGAGGGTGAGTGTGAGGGTTAGTCTTAGGTTTAGGCTTAGGCTTAGGTTTAGGCTGAGGGTGAGGGTGATGGTTAATATTAGGGTGATGTTTAGGATTATGGTTAGGGTGATGGTTAAGATGAGGGTTAGTGTTAGGGTGATTAGGGTGAGGGTGACGGTAAGCATAAAGGTGAGGGTTAGGGTTAGGTTGAGGGTTACGCCAAGGGTGAGTGTTAGGGTTAGGGTGAGTGTTAGGGTGTGGGTGAGGGTGAGTGTTAGATTTAGGGTTAGGATTATGTTGAGGGTTATGGTTAGGGTGAGGGTTAGGTTTAAGGTTAGGGTCATTGTTAGGGTTAGGTTTAGGGTTAGAGTTCAGATTAGGTTTAGGCTTAGGCTTAGGCCAAGCATGAGGATGAGGGTTAGGGTTAGGGTTAGGGTGAGGGTTAGGGTTAGGTTTAGGGTGAGAGTTAGGATCAGTTTTAGGGTTAGGGTTAGGCTTAGGTTTAGGGTTACCGTGAGGGTGAGGGTGAGGATGAGGGTGAGGGTTATGGTTAGTGTCAAGGTTGGGGTTAGGGTTAGGGTTAGTGTTATTGTTAGGGTTAGGTTTAGAGTTATGGTGAGGGTGAGGGTGAGGGTTAGAGTGAGTTTTAGGGTGAGGTTTAGGGTTAGGGTTAGGTTTAGAGTGCTGGTGAGGTTTAGGGTTAGAGTTAGGGTTACGGGGACGGTTAGGGTGAGGGTTAGGTTTAGGGTTAGTGTTTGTCTTAGGGTGAGGGTTAGGTTGAGGTTTAGGGATAGGGTTAGGGTGGGATTAGAGTTAGGGTGAGGGTGAGTGTGAGGGTTAGGGTTAGGGTTAGGGTAAGGCTTAGGGTGAGGCTGAGGGTGAGTGTCAGCGTTAGGTTTAGGGTGAGGTTTATGGTAATGGTTAGGGTTAGGTTGAGGGTGAGGGTGGGGGTTAGGGTGAGAGTGAGGGTGAGGTTTTGTGTGAGGGTGAGGGTTAGGTTTTGGGTTAGGTTTAGGGATAAGGTTAGGGTGAGGGTTATTGTAAGTGTTAGGGTTAGGATGAGGGTTAGGGTGAGTGTTAGGGTGAGGTTAAGGTTTAGGGTGAGTGTGAGGGTTAGTTTTAGGATTAGGGTAAGGTTTATGGTGAGGGTTAGGGATAGGGTTAGGATTAGGTTGAGGGTTTTGGTTAGGGATAAGTTTAGAATTAGGGTGATTGTGAGGGTGAGGGTTAGCGTTTGGATTAGGTTTAGGGTTAGGGTTAGGCTGAGGGTGAGGTTGAGGCTGAGAGTGAGGGTTAGGATTAATGTGAGTGTTAGGGTTAGGGTTAGCGTGATGGTTAGGGTGAGGGTTAGGGTTAGGGTTAGGATGAGGGTTAGGCTGAGGGTTAGCGTTAGGGTTCGGGTGAGGGTAAGGTTTAGGGTGAGGTTTAAGGTGAAGGTTAGGCTTAGGGTTAGGCTTAGGTTTAGGGTGAGGGTTAGGGTGAGGGTTAGTGTTAGGGTTAGGGTTAGCGTTAGGGTGAGGGTTAGGGTGTTGGTAAGGGTTAGAGTGAGGGTTAGGGTTAGGGTGAGGGTTAGGGATAGCATTAGGGTTAGCGTTAGGGTGAGGGTTAGGGTGTTGGTAAGTGTTAGAGTGAGGGTTAGGGTGAGGGTGAGGGTTAGGTATAGCATTAGGGTTAGGGTTAGGGTTAGGGTGAGGTTTAGGGTTAGGGTTAGGGATAGCATGAGGGTTAGGATTAGGGATAGGGTGAGGGTTAGGCTTAGGGTGAGGGTGAGGGTTAGGATTAATGTGAGAATTAGGGTTAGGGTTAGGGTTAGTGTGAGGATAAGGGTAAGGGTGAGGGTTAGGGTGAGAGTTAGGGTTAGGGTTAGCATCAGTGTTAGGGTTAGGGTTAGGGTGAGGTTTAGGATTAGGGTTATGGTTAGGGTGAGGGTTAGAGTTAGGTTTAGGGTGAGAGTTAGGGTTAGGTTGAGGGTTACGGTAGGGTTAGGGTGAGGGGTAGGCTTCGGGTGAGAGTGAGTTTTAGGTTGTGGTTGACGGTTAGGGTTAGGGTGAGGTTTTAGGTGAAGGTGAGGTTAGGGTGAGGGTGAGGGTTAGGGTTTCAGTGAGGATTAGTGTTAGGGTTAGCGTTAGGGTTATGGTGAGCGTAAGGTTTAGGATGAGGTTTAGGGTGAAGATGAGGTTTAGGGATAGCATGAGATTTAGGGTGAGGGTTACTGTGAGGGTTAGGATCCAGGTTAGGT
The DNA here is from genome assembly GCF_024711535.1 of Dipodomys merriami. Taxonomy (NCBI): domain Eukaryota; kingdom Metazoa; phylum Chordata; class Mammalia; order Rodentia; family Heteromyidae; genus Dipodomys; species Dipodomys merriami. The sequence continues at coordinate 425,751 of NW_027206163.1, forward strand.
TAGTTATGGGTGAGGGTTAGTGTTAGGTTTAGGGTTAGGTTTAGGATGAGGGTATGTTTTAGGGTGAGCGTTAGGGTGAGGGTGAGGGTTAGGGTTAGGTTATGGGTTAGGGTGAGCATTAGGGTGAGGGTTAGGTTTAGGTTTAGTGTTAGGGTGAGGGTTAGTGTGGGATTTAGTGTTAGTGTTAGAATTAGGGTTAGGTTGAGGGTTAGGGTTAGGGTAAGGGTTAGAGTGAGGTTTAAGTCGAGGGTGAGAGTTAGGGATAGCATTAGGGTTAATGGTAGATTTAGGGTGAGGGTTAGGGTTAGGCTTAGGGTTACGTTTATGGTGAGGTTTAGGGTTATGGTTATGGTGAGGGTTAGGTTTAGGGTTAGGGTAAGGTTTAGGTTTAGAGTGAGGGTGAGAGTGAGAGTTAGGTTTAGGATTAGGCTTAGGTGTAGGGTTAGGCATAGGGTGAGGGTGAGTGTCAGAGTTAGGTTTAGTGTGAGGGTTAGGTTTATGATTATGGTTAGGTTGAGGGTGAGGGAGAGGGTTAGGGTGAGGGTGAGGGTGAGGTTGAGGATGAGGTTGAGGGTTAGGGTATGGTTGAGTCTTAGGGTTAGGGTTAATGATAGGGTCAGGGTTAGAGTTAGGATTAGGGTTAGGATGAAGATTAGGCTGAGGGTTAGGTTTAGGGTTAGGATGAGGGTTAGGGTTAGGGTTAGGGGTGAGTCTGAGGGTTAGGGTTAGCATTAGGATGAGGGTGAGGGTGAGGGTTAAGTTTAGGTTTAGGGTTAGGGTTAGGATTAGGGTGAGGGTGAGGTTTAGGGTTAGAGTTAGGTTTACAGTTAGGTTTACTGTGAGTGTTAGGGTTAGGTTTAGTGTTACAGTTAGGGTTATGGTGAGGGCAAGTGTGAGGGTGAGGTTTAGGGTTAGGGTTAGGCTTAGGTTTTGGCTGAGGGTTAGGGTGAGGGTTAGGGTTAGGTTAAGGATTAGTGTTAAGATTAGAGTTAGGGTGAGGGTTATGTTTAGGGTTAGGTTAGTGTTAGGATGAGGATTAGGGTTAGGATTAGGGTTAGGGTGAGGGCAAGGGTTAGGGTGAGGGTGAGGGTGAGGATGAGGGTTAGGGTTATGGTGAGGGTGAGGGTTAGGGTTAGGGTGAGGGTTAGGGGTAGGATGAGGGTTAGGGTGAGGTTGAGGATTAGGGTGATGGTTAGGGTTACAATTATTGTTAGTGTTATGGTTATGTTTACGTTTGCAGTGAGGGTGAGAATGAGGGTGAGGTTAGGGATAGGATTAGTGTTCGGGTTAGGTTTAGTGTTATTGTTACAGTTAGCGTTAGAGTTACCATGAGGGTGTGGGTGAGGGTAAACTTGAGGTTAGGCTTATAGTTAGGGTGAGGTGAGGGTTAGGGTTAGGATTAGGGTTAGGGTGAGTGTGAGGTTTAGGGTTAGAGTTAGGGTTAGGGGGAGGGTTAGGGTTAGGGTTAGTGTCAGGGTTAGGGATAGGGTGAGGGTTAGGTTGAGGTTAAGGTTTATGGTTAGGGTTATGGTTAGGATTAGGGTTAGGGTGACGGTCAGTGTGAGGTTTAGGTTTAGGGTTAGGCTTAGGCTTAGGGTTAGGCTGAGGGTGAGGTTGGGTGTGAGGAATAGGGTTGGTGATGGTTAGGGTTAGGGTTAGGTTGAGGGTTAGGATGAGGGTTAGGGTTAGGATTCGGGTTAGGGTGAGGGCTAGGCTGATGTTGAGGGTTAGGTTTAGGTTTAGGCTTAGGCTTACTGTTAGTCTGAGGGTGAGGTTGAGGGTGAGGGTTAGGGTTAGTGTGATGGGTAGTGTTGAGTTTAGGGTGAGGTTTAGGATGAGGGTTAGGGTTAGGCTGAGTGTTACAGTGAAGGTGATGGTAAGCGTAAAGGTGAGGTTTAGGCTTTGGGTGAGGGTTAAGATAAGGGTAAGGGTTAGGGTTAGTGTTTGGGTTAGGTTAAGGGTTACTGTTAGAATTAGGATTAGGGTGAGGGCTACAGTGAGGGTGAGGTTTAGGGTTAGGGTGAGGTTTAGGGTTTGGTTGAGGGTTAAGATTAATATGAGGGTTAATGTTAGGGTTAGGGTTAGTGTAAGAGTGAGGGTAAGTGTTAGGGAGAGTTTTAGGGTTAGGGTGAGTATTTTGATTAGGGTGAGTGTTAGAGTTAGGGTTTGGGTTATTGTTAGGGTTTGGGTTCTGCTTACCCTTACAGTGAATGTGAGGGTTAGTGTTAGAGTTAGGGTTAGTATTAGGGTTAGGGTGATGGTGAGTGTGTGGGTTAGGGTTATATATAGGGTTAGGCTTAGGGTTAGGCTAAGGGTGAGGTTGAGGGTGAAAGTTAGGGTTAGGGTGAGGGTTAGGTTTAGGGTTAGGTTGAGGGTGAGTGTATGGGTTAGGGTTAGGTTTAGGTTTAGGCTTAGGGTTAGGCTAAGGGTGAGGTTAAGTTTGAGGGTTAGGGTTAGGGTGAGGGTTAGGGTTAGGTTTAGATTGAGGGTTAGGATGTGGGTTAAGGTTAGGATTAGGGTTAGAGTGAGGGCTAATGTGAGGCTGAGGGTTAGGGTTAGGGTTAGGGCGAGGTTTAGCGTTAGGGTTAGGTTTAGGGATAGGTTGAGGAATAGGGTTAGGGTTATGGTGAGGGTGAGGTTTAGGGTTAATTTGAGGGTTTGGATTAGGGCTAGGTTGAGAGCTAGGTTGAGGGTGAGGGTTAGGGTTAGGGTTACGCTGAGGTTTAGGGTTCGGGTTAGGTTTAGGGTTAGGGTGAGGGTTAGGGTTAGGGTGAGGGTTAGGGTTCACGTTAGGTTTAGGGTTAGGATTAGGGTTAGGTTGAGGGTGAGTGTGTGGGTTAGGGTTATGTATAGGGTTAGGCTTAGGGTTAGGCTAAGGGTGAGTTTGATGGTGAGGGTTAGGGTTAGGGTAAGGGTTAGAGTTAGGGTTAGGTTGAGAGAGAGTGTGTGGCTTAGGATTAGTTTTAGGGTTAGGCTAAGGGTGAGGTTAAGGGTGAATTCTAGGGTTAGTGTGGCGATTAGGTTTAAGGTTAAGATGAGGGTTAGGATGAGGGTTAAGGTTAAGATTAGGTTTAGTGTGAGGGCTAAGGTGAGGGTGATGTTTAGGGTTAGGGCTAGGGGGAGGAGGAGGGGGAGGTTCAGCGTTACAGTTACGGTTAGGGTGAGGGATAGGGTGAGGTTTAGCGTTAGGGTTAGTGTTAGGGTTAGGGTTAGGGTGAGGGTTAAGTTTAGGGTGAGGGTGAGTGTGAGGGTTAGGGTTAGGGTTAGGCTTAGGCTTAGGGATAGGCTGAGGGTGAGGGTGAGGGTGAGTGTTAGGGTGAGGGTGAGGGTGAGGTTTAGGGTTAGAGTTAATGTTAAGGTGAGGGTTAGCGTTAGGGTGAGCTTGAGGTTGAGTGTTAGATTGAGGATTAGTGTTAGGGTTAGTGTGAGGTTTATGGTGAGGATGAGAGTTACGGTTAGGGTGAGGGCTAGGTTGAAGTTGAGGATTAGGGTTAGGGTTAGGGTGAGATTTAGGTTTAGGGTGATGGTTAGTGTTAGTGTTAGGGTTAGGGTTAGGATGTGGGTTAGGGTGAGGGTTAGTGTTAGGTATAGGGTTAGGTTTAGGATTAGGGTTTGTGTGAGGGTGAGTGTGAGGGTTATGGTTAGGGTTAGACTTAGGGTTAGGCTGAGGGAGAAGGTGAGGTTTAAGGTTAGAATGAGGGTTAGGGTTAGGGTTAGGGTGAGGGTTAGGATGAGGGTTAGGTTTAGGATTAGGTTTAGCGTGAGGGCTAGCATGCTGGTGAGGGTTAGGGTTAGGGTTAGGGTGAGGTTTAGGTTTAGAGTTAGGTTGAGAGTTAAGATTAGGGCTAGGTATAGGGTGAGGGTTAGGGTTAGGTTGAGGGTTATCATGAGGGTTAGGGTTAGGATTAGGGTTAGGATGAGGGCAAGGGTGAGGGTGAGGGGTAGGGTTGGGTTTATGGTGAGGTTTAGGTTTCGGGTTAGGTTTCGGGTTAGGGTGAGGGTTAGGTTTAGGGTTATGGTGAGGGTCAGGGTTAAGGTTTGGTTGAGGGTTAGAATTAGTTTTAGGGTTAGGGTGAGGGTTAGCGTTAGGATTAGGATGAAGGTTAGGATGAGGGTTAGGGTTACAATTTGGATTAAGGTGAGGGCTAGGGTGAGGGGGAGTGTTAGTGTTAGGGTTAGGGTGAGGTTTAGGGTTAGGGTTAGGGGTAGGGTTAGGGTGAGATTTAGGGTTTGGGTTACGGTGAGCGTGAGGGTTAAGTTGGGGTCGAGGTTTAGGGTGAGGACTAAGGTGAGGGTGAGGGTTAGGGTTAGGGTTAGGGTTAGGGTTAGGGTTAGGGTGAGTGTTAGGTTGAGTTTTAGGTTTAGGTTTAGGGTTAGGGTTATGATTAGGATTAGGGTGAGGGTTAGTGTAAGGATTAGGGTTAGGGTTAGGCTTAGGCTTAGGTTAGGCTGAGGGTGAGGTTGGGGATGAGGATTAGGTTTAGAGTGATGGTTCTGGTTATGGTTAGGTTGAGATTTAGCATGAAGCTTAGGGTTAGGATTAGGTTTAGGCTTGAGGGCTAGGATGAGTGTGAAGTTTAGGGTTAGGTTTAGGCTTAGGGTTAGGCTGAGGCTGAAGGTGAGGGTGAGCATTAGGGTTAGGGTGATGGTTAGGATTACGGTTAGGGTGAGGGTTAGGATGTGGGTTAGGATTAGGGTGAGGGTTAGAATGAGTGTGTCAGTAAGAGTAAAGGTGAGGGGTAGGCTGAGGGTGAGGGTTATGTTAAGGGTGAGGGTTCGGATTAGGGTTAGGGTGAGGGTGAGGGTTAGATTGAGTGTTAGTGTTAGGTTTAGTGTGAGGTTTAGGGTGAGGACGAGGGTTAGGGTTTGGGTGAGGGCTAGGGTGAAGTTGAGGGTTAGGGTTAGGGTTACTGTTAGGGTTAGGTTTAGTGTGAGGTTTAGTGTGGGGGTGAGGCTTAGTGTTAGGGTTAGGATTAGGCTTAGGGTTAAGGTGAGGGTGAGTGTGAGTGTGAGGTTTACAGTTAGGGTGAGTGTTGAGGTTAGGGTTAGAATGAAGGTTAGGGTGAGGGTTAGGCTTAGGCTTAGGGTTTGGGTATTTTCTAGGGTGAAGGTGAGGGTTAGGGTTAGGGTTATGGTGAGGTTTTGGGTTAGTGTTAGGGTTAGGGTTGGTGTTAGGGTTAGGCTTAATGTTAGTCGGAGGGGGAGGGGGAGGGGGAGGGTTAGGTTTAGGGTGAGGGTGAGGTTTAGGATTAGAGTTAGCATTAGGGTGAGGGTTAGTGTGAGAGTTAGAGTTAGGGTTAGTATTACGGTTAGGGTTAGGGTGAGGGTGAGTGTGAGGGTCAGGATTAGTCTTAGGCTTAGGCTTAGGCTTAGGCCGAGCAAGATGGTGAGGGTGAGGGTGAGGGTTAGAGTTAGGGTTTTAGGGTTAGGGTTATGCTTAGGATGAGGCAGAGGTTTAGGGTTAGAGTTAGGGTTATTGGGAGGGTTAGGGCGAGGGTTAGGGTTAGGGTTAGTGTTAGGGTTAGTGTTAGTCTTATGGTGAGGGTGAGGGTTAAGTTGAGGTTTAGGGAAAGCTTAGGGTTAGGATTAGGGTTAGGGTGAGGGTAAGTGTGACGGTTAGGGTTAGGATTAGGCTTAGGCGTAGGGTTAGGCTGAGGTTGAAGGTAGGTGTGAGGGTTAGGGTTATGGTAAGGGTGAGGATTCGGGTTAGGGTGAGGGTTAGGACTTGGGTTAGGGTTAAGGTGAGGGTGAGGGTTATGGTTAGGGTGAGGTTTAGGGTTAGGATTAGGGTTAGGGTGAGGTTGAGTGTTAGGATTAGGTTTATGGTTATTGTTAGTGTTATGGTTAAGGTTACCTTTGCAGTGATGGTGAGGCTGAGGGTTAGGGTTAGGGTTAGGGTTAGGAATAGGGTTAGGGTTAGGTTTAGGGTTATGATTAGTGTTATTGTTAAGGTTAGATTTAGAGTTATGGTGAGGGTGAGGGTGAGGGTTAGGGTTAGGGTTAGGGTGAGTTTTAGGGTTAGGGGGAGGATTAGGGTTAGGGTGAGTGTTAGGATGAGGTTTAGGGTTAGGGTTAGTGTTAGGTTTAGGATTAGGGTTAGGGTGAGGGTGAGTGTGATGGTTAGGGTTAGGCTTAGGCTTAGGCTCGGGGTTAGGCTGAGGGTGATGTTGGGAGTGAGGATAAGGTTTCGGTGATGGTTAGGGTTATGATTAGGGTGAGGGTTAGGATGTGGGTGAGGTTGAGGGTGAGGGTTAGGGTTTGGGTGATGTTTATGGTGACGGTTAGGTTGAAGGTTAGCCTGAGGTTTAGGGATACGGTGAGGGTTAGGGTGAGGATGATGCTAAGGGTAAAGTTGAGGGTTAGGCTAAGTGTGAGGGTTAGGTTAAGGTTGAGGGTTAGGGTTAGGGTGAGGGTTAGGGTAAGGGTGAGGGTTAGGTGTTAGGGTGAGGGTGAGGGTTAGACTGAGGATGAGGGTTAGGGTTAGGGTGAGGGAAAGGGTTAGAATTAGGTTTAGGGTGAGGGCTAGGATGAGAGCGAGGTTTAGGGTTAGGGTTAGGGTGAGGTTAAGTGTTCGGGTGAGGGTTAGTGTTAGTGTTAGGGTTATTGTTATTGTTAGGTTTAGGTTTATGTTTAGGGTGAGGGTGAGGTTTAGGGTTATAGTTAGGCTTAGGTTGAGGGTTAGTGTGTGGGTTAGGGTTAGGGATAGGGTTAGGTTTAGGATTAGGTTTAGGTTGAGAGTGAGTGTGAGGGTTAGGGTTAGGGCTAGGCTTAGGTTTAGGGTTAGGGTTTGGATTAGGTGAGGGTTAGGGTAAGGGTTAGGCTTAGGCTCTGGGTAACCTTAGGGTGAGGGTGAGTGTGAGGATTAGGGTTAGGGTGATTGTTAGGGTTAGGGTTAGTGTTATTGTTAGGGTTAGGGTTAGAGTTAAAGTGAGGGTGAGGGTGCGGGTGAGGGTTAGGGTTAGGGTTAGGGTGAGGTTTAGGGTTAGGGTTAGAGATAGGGTTAGGGTGAGCTTTAGGGTTAGAGTTAGGGTTAGTGTTAGGATTAGTCTTAGGGTTAGGCTGAGGGTGAGAGTGGGGATGAGGATTAGGGTTACGATTAGGGTTAGGGTGAGGTTTAGGGTTAGGGTGAGGGTTAGGTTTAGGGTTAGTGTTAGCCTTAGGGTGAGGGTGAGGGTAAGGTTGAGGTTTAGGGATAGAGTTAGGGTTAAGATTTGGGTTAGAGTGACTGTGAATGTGAGGGTTAGGGTTACGGTTTGGCTTAGGCTTAGGGTTAGGATTAGGGTGAGGGTTAGTGTCAGTGTGAGTGTGAGAGTTAGGGTTAGGGTTAAGGTGAATTTTAGGGTTAGAATACGTGTGAGTGTTGGTGTTAGGGTTAGGGTTAGGGTTAGTGTTAGGGATAGGGGGAGGGTTAGGGTTAGGGTTAGGGTTAGTCTTAGGGTTAGGGTTAGGGTGAGGGTTAGTTTGAGATTCAGGTTTAGGTTTAGGATTAGGTTTAGGAATAGGTTTAGGCTGATGGTGAGGTTCAGGGTGAGGGTTAGTGTTAGGGTGATGGTTAGGGTTAGGGTTAGAGTGAGGTTTAGGATGATGGTTAGGGTTAGGATTAGGATTAGGGTGAGGGCTAGGGTGAGGGTGAGGGTGAGGGTTAGGTTTAGGGTGATGGTTAGGGTTACGGTTAGCTTGAAATTTAGGATGAGGTTTAGGGATAGGGTGAGGGTTAGGGTGAGGGTGATGGTAAGGTTAAAGTTGAGGGTTAGGCTGAGGGTGAGGTTTAAGATAAGGGTGAGTGTTACAGGTAGCGTGAGGGTTAGGGCAAGAATGTGGGTTAGGGATTAGGGTGAGGCTGAGGGTTAGATTTCGGGTTAGGATTAGGGTTAGTGTGAGGTTTAGGTTGAGGATGAGTGTTAGGGTTATGTGAAGGTAAGGGTTAGAATTAGGGTTAGGGTGAGAGCTAGGGTGAGGGTGAGGGTTAGGGTTAGTGTTAGGGTTAGGGTGAGGTTTAGGCTTAGGGTGAGGTTTAGGGTTAGTGTGAGGGTTAGTGTTAGGGTTAGGGTTAGTGTTAGGGTGAGGGTAAGTGTTAGGGTGAGGGTTAGGGTTAGGGTGAGATTTATAGTTAGGGTGCAGGTTAGGGTTAGGTTTAGGGTGAGGTTCAGGGTTAAGATTAGGGTTAGAGTTAGGGTTAGGGTGAGGGTGAGGTTTATGGTTAGATTTAGGCTTAGGCTGAGGGTTACAGTTAGGGTTTGGTTTAGGGTTAGTGTTAGGTTAGGGTTAGGGTGAGGGTTAATATGAGTGTTAGGGTTAGAGTTAGGATTAGGGTAAGGTTTAGGGTGAGCGTGTGGGTTAGGGTTAGGTTTAGGGTTAGGCTTAGTGTTAGGCTGAGGGTGAGGTTGAGGGTGAGGTTTAGGGTTAGGTGAGGGTTAGGATTAGGGTTAGGTTGAGGGTTAGGAGGAGGGTTAGTGTTAGGATTAGTGTTAGGGTGGGGGCTAGTGTGAGGGTGAGGTTTAGGGTTAGGGTTAGGGTGAGCTTTAGGGTTAGGATTAGGGTGAGGGTGAGGTTTAGTGTTAGAGTTAGTGTTAGGGTGGTGGTTAGGGTTAGGGTTAGTGTTAGGGTTAGGGTTAGGGTGAGTGTTAAGGTTAGGGTTATGGTTATGTTTATTATTAGGATTAGGGTTAGGGTGAGGGTGAGTGTGAGGATTACGGTTAGGCTTAGGGTTAGGCTGAGGGGGAGGGGGAGGATGAGGGTTAGGGTTAGGCTGAGGGTGATGTTTACGGTTAGAGTTAGTGTTACTGTGAGGGTTAGTGTTATGGTGATGGTGTGGGTGAGGGTTAGAGTTAGGGTGATGCTTAGGGTTATGGTCAGGGTGAGGGTTAGGATGAGGGTTAGGGTTAGGGTTAGTGTGAGGGTTAGCGTGAGGGTGATAGTAAGTTTAAAGTTGAGGGTTAGGCTGAGAATGAGGATTACGGTACATGTGAGGGTTAGGGTTAGATTGAGTGTTAGAGTTAGGGTTAGGGTGAGGGTGTGGTTTAGATTGAGGATTAGTTTTAGGGTTAGTGTGAGGTTTAGGGTGAGGATGATAGTTAAGGTTGGGTGAGGGCTAGGTGAGGGTGAGGGTTAGGTTTAGGGTTAGGGTGAGTGTTATGGTTAGGGTGAGTGTTAGGGTTAGTGTGAGGGTTAGTGTTAGTGTTAGGGTTTGGGTTAGGATGAGGGTTAGGATTAGGGTTAGTGTGAGGGTTAGCGTGAGGGTGATAGTAAGTGTAAAGTTGAGGGTTAGGCTGAGAATGAGGATTACGGTAAATGTGAGGGTTAGGGTTAGAGTGAGGGTTAGAGTTAGGGTTAGGGTGAGGGTGTCGTTTAGATTGAGGATTAGTTTTAGGGTTAGTGTGAGGTTTAGGGTGAGGATGATAGTTAAGGTTGGGTGAGGGCTAGGGTGAGGGTGAGGTTTAGGTTTAGGGTTAGGGTGAGTGTTAGGGTTAGGGTGAGTGTTAGGGTTAGTGTGAGGGTTAGTGTTACGGTTAGGGTTAGTGTTAGGGTGACAGTAAGTGTTAGGGTTAGTGTTAGGGTTTGGTTAAGTTTTAGGGTGAGGGTTAGGGTTACGGTTAGGGTTATGGTTAGAATGAGAGTTAGGTTTAGGGTTAGGGTTATTGTTATGGTTGGGTTTAGGGATAGGATGAGGGTTAGGGTTAGGATTAGGGTTAGGGTGAAGGCTAGGGTGAGGGTGAGTGTTAGGGTTAGGCTTAGGCTTCGGTTTAGCATGAGGCTGAGGGTGAGGTTGAGGGTTAGGGTTAGCGTGATCGTTAGGGTTACGGTTAGGCTGAGGGTTAGGTTGAGGTTTTGGGTTAGGGTGAGGGTTAGGTTGAGGGATACAGTAAGGGTAAATGTGAGGGTTAGGGTTAGGGTGAGGATTAGGGTTAGGGTTAAGGTGAGGGTGAGGGTTAGACTGAGTATTAGTATTAGGGTTAGTGTGAGGTTTAGGGTGAGGATGAGGGGTAGGGTTAGGATGAGGGCTAGGGTGAGGGTGAGAGTTAGGGATAGGGTTAGGTTGAGGTTTAGGGTTAAGGTGATGGTTAGGGTTAGTGTGAGGGTTAGCGTTAGGATTAGGGTAAGTTTTAGTGTGAGGGTAAGTGTTAGGGTGAGGGTTAGGTTTAGGGTGAGAGTTATAGTTAGGGTTAGGATTAGTATTTAGGTTAGTGTTATTTTTAGGTTTAGGGAGAGGGGAGGGTTAGGGTTAGGTTTAGCGTGAGGTTTAGTTTTAGGGTTATGGTTAGAGTTAGGGTTAGGTTGAGGGTGAGGTTTAGGTTTAGATTTAGATTTAGAGGAGGGTTAGGGTGAGGGTTAGTGTTAGGGTTAGGGTTAGTGTTAGGATTAGGGTTAGGGTGAGGGTCAGTGTGAGGGTTAGGGTTATGGTTAGGCTTAGGCACAGGGTTAGGCAGAGGGTGAGGGTTAGGGTTAGGGTTTGGGTGAGGGTTAGGATGAGCTTTAGAGTTAGGATTAGGGTTAGGATGAGGGCAAGGGTGAGGGTGAGGTTTAGAGTTAGCATAATTGCGAGGTTTAGGATTAGGGTTAGGTTTAGGGTTAGGGTGAGGGTCAGGGTTATGGTTACTGTGAGGATTAGGGTTAGGGTTAGTGTGAGGGTAAGGGTTAGGATTAGGGTTAGGGTTATTGTTGGTGTTAAGGTTAAGGTTAAGTTCACAGTGAGGTTGAGGCTGAGGGTGAGGTATAGGTTTAGGGTAAGGGTGTGGTTTAGGGTTAGGTTTAGGGTTAGGGTTAGGGTGAGGGCTTGGGTTTAGGTTAGGGTTATGGTGAGGGTGAGCGTTAGGTTTAGGGTTAGGGTTAGTGTTATTGTTAGGGTTAGGGTTAGAGTTACGGTGAGGGTGAGGGTGAGGGTGAGGTTTAGGTTTAGGGTGAGGGTGAGGTTTAGGGTTAGAGTTAGGTTCAGGGGGAGGGTTAGGGTGAGGGTTAGGGTTAGGATTAGTGTTAGGCTTAGGGTTAGGGTGAGGGTTAGGTTGTGGTTTAGGGTTGGGGTTAGGTTTAGGATTAGGGTTTTGGTGAGGGTGAGGGTGAGGGTTAGGCTTAGGCTTAGGCTTAATGTTAGGCTGACGGTGAGAGTGGGGATGAGGATTAGGTTTAGGGTGATGGTTAGGGTTAGGTTTAGGGTTAGGATTAGGGTTAGGGTGAGGGCTAGGTTGAGGGTGAGGATTAGGGATAGGGTTAGGGTTAGGGTTAGGGTTAGGGCTAGGGTTAGGGCTAGGGTTAGGGTGAGTGTTAGCGTTAGGGTGATGGTTAGGGTTAGTGTGAGGGTTAGTGTTAGGGTTAGCGTTAGTGTTATGGTGAGGGTAAGTGTTAGGGTGAGTGTTAGGGTTAGGGTGAGGCTTATGGTTAGAATGAGGGTTAGGGTTAGGGTTAGGGTTATTGTTTGGGTTAGGGTTAGGGTTAGGATGAGGGTTAGGGTTAGGATTAGGGTGAGGGTGATGGCTAGGGTGAGGGTGAGGGTTAGGGTTAGGCCTAGGCTTAGGCTTAGGTTAGGGCTGAGGCTGAGGGTGAGGTTGAGGGTTAGGGTTAGCGTGATGGTTAGATTATGGTTAGGCTGAGGGTGAGGATGAGGGTGAGGTTTAGGGTTAGGGTTAGGGTGAGGGTTAGTGTTAGGGTTAGGGTCAGGTTTAGGGTTAGGGTTAGGTTGAGATTTAGGTTTACGGTGAGCGGTTGGTTGATGGTTAGTGTGAGGTTTATGGTTAGGTTTAGGGTTATGGTGAGGGTGAGTGTTAGGGTTAGGTTTAGGGTTAGTGTTATTTTTAGGGTTAGGGTTAGAGTTACGGTGAGTGTGAGGGTGAGGATGAGGGTTAGGGTTAAGATGAGGTTTAGGGTTAGTGTTAGGGTTAGGGTGAGGGTGAGTGTGAGATTCAGTGTTAGAGTTAGGGTTACGGTGAGAGTTACTGTGAGGCTTAGGGTTAGGGTTAGTTTTATGGTTAGGATGAGGGTGAGGGTTAGGGTTAGGGTTAGGATTAGGATTAGGTTTATTGTTAGGGTGAGTGTTTGGGTTAGGTGTAGGGTTAGGGTTAGGCTAAGGGTTAAGCTGAGGGTGAGGGTAAGGGTGAGGGTTAGTGTTAGGGTTCGGGTTAGGGTTAGCGTTAGGGTGAGAGTTAGGGTTCGGGTTAAGTTTAGGGTTTGGGTGAGGTTTAGTGTTCAGGTTACAGTGATGGTGAGGGTTAGGGTTAGTTTGAGGGTTAGGGTTAGGATTAGGGTTAGGGTGAGGGTTAGGGTTAGGTTTAAGGTTAGTGTTAGGATAAGGATTAGGTTTAGGATTAGGGTTAGGGTGAGGGCTAGGGTGAGGGTGAGGTTTAGGGTTAGGCTTAGGCTTAGGTTTAAGTTGAATCTGAGGGTGAGGTTGAAGGTTAGGGTTAGCATGATGGTTAGGGTTACGTTTAGGCTAAGGGTTCAGATGAGGGTTAAGATTAGGGTGAGGGTTAGGGTGAGGGTGACAGTAAGGGTAAATGTGAGGGTTAGGGTTAGGGTGAGTGTTAGGGTGAGGATAAGAGTTAGGGTTAGGATGAGGGTGAGGGTTAGATTGAGTATTAGTCTTAGGGTTAGTGTGAGGTTTAGGGTGAGGATGAGGGGTAGCTTTAGGGGGAGGGCTGGGGTGAGGGTGAGGGTTAGGGATAGGGTTAGGTTGAGGTTTAGGGTTAAGGTGATGGTTAGGGTTAGTGTGAGGATTAGTGTTAGGATTAGGGTTAGTTTTAGGTTGAGGGTAAGTGTTAGGGTGAGGGTTAGCGTTAGGGTGAGAGATGGTTACTGTTAGGATTAGTGTTAGGGTTAGTTTTACTTTTAGGGTTAGGGTTTGGCTTATTGTTACGTTGAGGTTGAGGGTGAGGATCAGGGTTAGGGTTAGGCTGAGGTTTAGGTATAAGGTTATGGTTAGAGTTAGTTTTAGGTTGAGGGTGAGTTTTAGGTTTAGAGTTAGGGTTAGGGGGAGGGTTACGGTGAGGGTTAGGGTTAGGGTTAGTATTAGGATTAGGGTTAGGGTGAGTGTGAGGGTTAGGGTTAGGCATAGGCTTAGGGTTAGGCTGAGGGGGAGTGGGAGGGGGAGGGTTAGGGTTAAGGTGAGGTTTAGGGTTAGGGTTAGGGGGAGGGTTAGGATGAGGTTTAGGGTTAGGATTAGGGTTACGTTGAGGGCAAGGGTGAGGGTGATTTGTAGAGTTAGCATTATGGCGAGGTTTATGATTAGGGTTAGGGTTAGGGTTAGGGTGAGGGTTAGGGTTAGGGCTACTCTGAGGGTGAGGGTTAGGGTTAGGTTGAGGGTTAGGGTTAGGGTTAGTGTGATGGTGAGGGCTAGGATTAGGGTTAGGGTTATTGCTAGTGTTATGGTTAAGGCTAAGTTTACAGTGAGGCTGAGGCTGAGGGTGAGGTTTAGGGTTAAGGTTAGGGTAAGTTTTAGGGTTAAGGTTAGGGTTATGTCTAGGGTGAGGGCTTGGGTTAGGGTTAGGATTACGGTGAGGATGAGCGTTAGGTTTAGGGTTAAGTTTACAGTTAGTGTTAGTGTTAGGGTTAGGGTTAGAGTTACAGTGAGGGTGAGGGTGAGAGTGAGTTTTAGGGTTAGGGTTAGGTTTATGTTGAAGGTGAGTTTTAGGGTTAGAGTAAGGTTTAGGGGAAGGTTTAGGGTAAGGGTTAGGGTTACGGTTAGTGTTAGGTTTAGGGTTAGGGTGAGGGTTAGGTTGAGGTTTATTGTTAGGTTTAGGGTTAGTTTGAGGATTAAGGTTATGGTGAGGGTGAGTGTGAGGGTTAGGGTTAGGCTTAGGCTTAGGCTTAGGGTTAGCCTAAGAGTGAGGGTAGGGATGAGGATTAGGTTTAGGGTGATGGTTAGGGTTAGGGTTAGGTTTAGGGTTAGGATTGGGGTTAGGGTGAGGGCTAGGTTGAGGGTGAGGTTTCCGGTTAGGTTTAGGCTTAGGGTTAGGGTTAGGCTGAGGCTGTGTGTGAGGGTGAGGGTTAGGGTTAGGGTGATGCTTAGGGTTACAGTCAGAGTGAGGGTCAGGATGAGGGTTAGGGTTAGGGTGAGTGTTAGGGTGAGGTTGACTGTAAGGGTAAAGGTGAAGGTTAGGCTGAGAGTGAGGATTAAGGTAAGGGTGAAGGTTAGTTTTAGGTTGAGGGTTAGGGTTCGGGTTAGGGTGAGGGTGAGGTTAAGTTTGAGGATTAGTTTTAGGGTTAGTCTGAGATTTAGTGTGAGCGTGAGGGTTAGGGTTAGGGTGAGGGCTAGGGTGAGGGTGAGGGTTAGGGTTAGATTGAGGTTTATGGTTAGGGTGACGATTAGGTTTATTGTGAGGATTAGTGTTAGGGATATGTTTAGTGTTAGGGTGAGGGTGTTAGGGTGAGGGTTAGGGTTAGGGTGAGGGTTAGGTTGAGGTTGATTTTTAGGGTTAGGGTTAGTTTGAGGATTAGGGTTATGGTGAGGGTGTGTGTGAGGGTTAGGGTTAGGGTTAGGCTTAGGCTTAGGGTTAGGCTGAGAGTGAGGTTAGGGATGAGGATTAGGTTTAGGGTGATGTTTAGGGTTAGGGTTAGGTTTAGGGTTACGATTGGGGATAGGGTGAGGATTAGGGTTAGGGTGAGGGCTAGGGTTAGGGTGAAGGTTAGGGTTAGGTTTAGGCTTAGGGTTAGGGTTAGGGTTAGGGTTAGGGTTAGGGTTAGGGTTAGGGTTAGGGTTAGGGTTAGGGTTAGGGTTAGGATGAGGGTTAGGGTTAGGATTAGGGTTAGGGTGAGTGCTAGGGTGAGGGTTTGGGTTAGGGTTAGGTTTAGGCTTGGGCTTAGGTTTAGGCTTAGACTGAGGGTGAGGTTGAGGGTTAGGGTTAGCATGATTGTTAGGCTGAGGGTTAGGATGAGGGTTAGGGTTAGGGGTAGGGTTAGGCTGAGGGTGACAGTAAGGGTAAAGGTGAGGGCTAGGGTTAGGGTGAGGGTTAGGGTGAGGATTAGATTTAGGGTTAGGGTGAGGGTGAGGGTTAGATTGAGTATTAGTGTTAGGGTTAGGGTGAGGGCTAGGGTGAGGGTGAGGGTTACGGATTCTGTTAGGTTGAGTTTTAGGGTTAAGGTGATGGTTAATGTTAGTGTGAGGTTTAGTGTTAGGGTTAGGGTTAGTTTTAGGGTGAGGGTAAGTGTTAGGGTGAGGGTTAGGGTTAGGGTGAGAGTTATGCTTAGGTTTAGGATTAGTGTTAGGGTTATTTTTAGGGTTAGGGTTAGGCTTATGATTAAGGTGAGGGTGAGGGTGAGGTTTAGGGTTAGAGTTAGTGTGAGATTTACCTTTAGAGTTATGGTTAGAGTTCGGGTTAGGTTTAGGGTGAGGTTTATAGTTAGGGTTAGGTAGAGGGTTATGGTGAGTTTTAGGGTTAGGGTTAGGTTTAGTGTTAGGATAAGGTTTAGGGTGAGCGTGAGTGTGAGGGTAAGGGTTAGGCTTAGGCTTAGGCATAGGTTTAGGCTGATGGTGAGGGTGAAGACAAGGGTTAGGTTTAGGGTGAGTGTTAGGGTTAGGGTTAGGTTGAGGGTTAGGATGAGGTTTAGGGTTAGGATTAGGGTTAGAATGAGGCAAGGGTGAGGGTGAGGTTTAGAGTTAGCCTTATACCGCGAGGTTTAGGATTAGGGTTAGGTTTAGGGTTAGGGTGAGGGTTAGGGATAGGTTTACTGTGAGGGTGAGGGTTAGGGTTAGGGTGAGGGTTAGGGTTAGCTTTAGAGTGAGGGATAATGTTAGTGTTAAGGTTAAGGTTAAGTTTACAGTGAACGTGAGGCTGAGGGTGAGATTTAGGGTTATGGTTAGGGTGAGGTTTAGGGTTAGGGTTAGGGTTAGGGTTAGGGTTAGGGTTAGGGTGAGGGCTTCAGTAAGGGTTAGGTTTATGATGAGTGTGAGCGTTAGGGTTAGGATTAGGGTTAGGGTAAGTGTTATTGTTAGGGTTAGGGTTAGAGTTACGGTGAGGGTGAGGGTGAGGGTTAGGTTTAGGGTTAGGCTTAGGCTTAGGGTTAGGCTGAGGGTGAATGTGGGGATGCGGGTTACGTTTAGGGTGATTGTTAGGGTTAGAGTTAGGGTTAGGGTTAGTATTAGGGTTAGGGTTAGGATTAGGGTTAGGGTGAGGTCTAGGGTGAGGGTGAGGGTTAGGGTTAGGGTTAGGCTTAGGGTTAGCGTTAGGCTGAGGCTGTGGTGTGGGTGAGGGTTAGGGTTAGGTTGATGCTTAAGGTTACAGTCAGGGTGAGGGTTAGAATGAGGGTTAGGGTTAGGGTGAGGGTGAGGGTTAGGGTTAGGTTGAGGTTTAGGGTTTGAGTGACCATTAGGGTTAGTGTGAGGATTAGTGTTAGGGTTAGGGTTAGTGTTAGGGTGAGGGTTAGTGTTAGGGTGAGAGTTAGGGTTAGGGTTAGGGTTATGGTTAGAATGAGGGTTAGGGTTAGTTTGAGGATTATTGTTAGGGTTAGGGTTAGGGTTACATTTACAGTGAGAGTGATGGTTAGGGTTAGGTTTAGGGTGAGGTTTTTGTTTAGGGTTAGGGTTAGTGTGAGGGTGAGGTTTAGGATTAGAGTTAGCGTTAGAGTTAGTGTTAGGGTTAGGGTGACATTGTGAGGGTTAAGTTGAGGTTTAGGGTTAGGGTTAGCATTAAGGTTAGGATTAGTGTTAGGGTGACGGTGGGTTTGAGGGTAAGGATTAAGATTATGATTAGGGTTAAGGTGAGGGTGAGTGTGAGGTTTAGTGTTATGGTTAGTTTTAGGGGTAGGGTGAGGGTGAGGGTTAACTTTAGGGTTAGGTTTAGAGTGAGGGTTAGGGTGAGGGTTAGGCTGACGGTGATTGCTAGGGTGGTGGTTAATATGAGGGTTAGGGTTAGGGATAGGGTTAGGTTTAGGATTAGGTTTAGATTGAGGGTAAGTGTGAGGGTTAGGGTTAGGGTTAGGGTTAGGCTTAGGGTTAGAGTGAGTGTTAGGGTTAGGCTTTGGTTTAGGGTGAAGGTGAGGTTTAGGGTTAGGGTTAGGGTGAGGGTGAGGGTGAGGGTTAGGGTTAGGGTTAGTGTGAAAGTTAGGGTTATGGTGAGGGTATGGTTAGGGTGAGGGTTAGGGTTAGGGTTAGGCTTAGGGTGAGGGCTAGAGTGAGAGTGAGGTTTAGGGTTAGGGTTAGGGTGATATTTAGGGTGAGGGTGATGGTTAGGGTTAGGGTTAGGGTGAGTTTTAGGGTTAGGGTTAGGGTTAAGGAGTGTGTGAGGTTTAGAGTTAGATTTAGGGTTAGGGTGAGGGTTAGGGTTAGTGTTAGTGTTAGGGGCAGGGTTAGGATGAGGATTCGGGTGAGGGTGAGGGTTAAGGTAAGTGTTAGGATTAGGATTAGTGTTAAGGTGAGGGTGCATGTGAGGGTTAGTGTTAGGGTTAGGATTAGGTGTAGGGTGAGGGTGAGGGTTAGCTTTAGGGTTAGGTTTAGAGTGAGGGTTAGGGTGAGGGTTATGGTGAGGGTTAGGGATAGGATTAGTGTTAGGGCATGTGCTAGGATGAGCGACAATGTTAGGGTTAGGGTTAGAGTGAGAGTTAGGGTGAGGGTTAGGTTTAGGGTTAGTGATAGGTTTAGAGTTGGTGTTAGGGTTAGGATTAGGGTTTCAATGACTGTGAGTGTGACAGTTAGGGTTAGGGTTGGTGTTAGGCTTAGGGTTAGGCTGAGGCTGAGGGTGAGGATGAGGGTTAGATTTAGCGTGAGGGTTTGGTTCAGGGTTAGAGTGAGGGTTAGGGTGAGGGTTAGGGTTATGATTAGGGTTAGGGTATGTCCTAGGGTGAGGACTAGGGTTAGGGTTACGTTTAGGGTAAGGTTTAGCACTAGGGTTAGGGTGAGGGTTAGGGTTAGGGTGAGGGTTTGGATTAGGTTTAGAGTTACGGTGAGGGTGAGTTTTAAGTTTAGGTTTAGGATTATTGTTATTCTTAGGGTTAGGTTTAAGTTTAAGGTTAAGGTAAGGGTGAGTGTGAGGGTGATGTTGAGGGTTAGGGTTAGGGTTAGGATGAGGTTTAGAGTTAGGGTTAGTGTTCAGGTGAGGGTGAGGTTTAGGGTTATTGTTAGGTTTAGGGTTAGGGTTAGTGTGAGTGTTAGGGTTAGGTTTAATGTTATGGTTTGGGTTATGGCGAGGGCTAGTGTGAGGGTGAGGGTTAGGGTTAGGCTTAGGTTTAGGCTTAGTTTTAAACTGAGGGTGGGGGTGAGGGTTAGGGTTAGGCTTAGGATTAGGGTTAGGCTAAGGGTGAGGGTGAGGGTTAGGTTTAGTGTGAGGGTGAGGTTTAGTGTTAGGGTTAGCGTTAGGGTGTGGTTTAGAGTGAGGGTTAGGGTTAGGGTTAGTGTTACGGTTACAGTGAGGGTGAGGGTGACTGTGATGGTTAAGCGTAGCCTTAGGCTTAGGCTTATGCTTAGCCGAGCTTGAGGGTGAAAGTTAGGGTAAGGGTTAGGGTGATTGTTAGGGTTTTAGGGTTAGCGTGATGGTTAGGGTTAGGGTTAGGGTGAGGTTTAAGGTGAGGTTTAGGTTTAAGATTAGGGCTAGGGTCAGTGCTAGGGTGAGGGTGAGGGTTAGGGTAAGAGTTAGGGTGAGGTTTAGGGTTAGGGTTAGGTTTAGGGTTAGGGTGAATGTTAGGGTGAGGATTACGGTGAGGGTGAGGGTTAGGGTTAGGGTGAGGGTTAGGGTTAGGGTGAGGGTGATGGTGAGTGTTAGATTAGGGTTAGGGTTAGTGTTATTGTTAGTGTTATGGTTAGGTTTAAGTTTACAGTGAGGGTGAAGCTGAGGGTGAGGGTTAGGTTTAGGGTTAGGGTGAGGTTTAGCTTAGGGTTAGGGTAAAGGTTAGGGTGAGGGTTTGGGTTAGGGTTAGGATTACGGTGAGGGTGAGTGTTAGGGTTAAGGTGATGGTTAGTGTTATTGTTAGGGTTAGGGTGAGAGTTACGGCGAAGGTGAGGGTGAGTGTGAGGGTTAGGGTTAGGGTGAGGTTTAGGGTTAGGTTTAGGTGTAGGGTGAGGGTGAGGGTGAGGTTTATGGTTAGATTTACGGTGAGGGTGAGGTTTAGTGTGAGGTTTAGGGTTAGGGTTAGTGTTAGGGTTAGGGTTAGGGTGAGGGTTAGGATGAGGGTGAGGGTTAGGGTGAGGGTTAGAGTTTGGGTTAGGATTAGGATTACGGTTAGTGTTAGGGTGAGTGTTTGGGTTAGGCTTAGGGTTAGGGTTACGCTTAGCGTTAAGCTGAGGGTGAGGGTGAGGGTGACGTTTAGGGTTAGGGTTTGGGTTAGGGTTAGCGTTTGAGTGAGAGTTAAGGTTAGGGTGAGATTTAAGATGAGGATTAGGGTTAGGATTAGTGTTAGGGTTAGGGTGAGGGTGAGGGTTAGGATGAGGTGATGTTTCGAATTAGGGTTAGCTTGACGGTGAGGGTGAGTTTTAGGGTTAGGGTAAGGGATAGGGAGAGGTTTAGGGTTAGGGTTAGTGTTAGGTTTAGGGTTAGGTTGAGGGTTAGTGTTAGGGTGAGGGTAAGTGTTAGGGTGAGGGTTAGTGTTATGGTGATGGTTATGGTTACAATGAGGGTTAGGGTTAGGTTTAGGGTTATTGTTAGGGTTAGGGTTACGGTTAATGTGAGGGTTAGGGTTAGGTTTAGGGTGAGGTTTATATTAAGGGTTAGGGTTAGAGTTAGTGTTAGGGTGAGGGTGAGGTTTAGGGTTAGAGTTAGCGTTAGTATTAATGTTAGGGTTAGGGTGAGGGTTAGTGTGA
Organism: Dipodomys merriami; assembly: GCF_024711535.1. Lineage (NCBI taxonomy): Eukaryota > Metazoa > Chordata > Mammalia > Rodentia > Heteromyidae > Dipodomys > Dipodomys merriami. The sequence continues at coordinate 445,465 of NW_027206163.1, forward strand.
GGGTTAGGGTTAGGGTTAGGGTGAGTGTTAGGATGAGGTGTAGGGTTAGGATTAGTGTTAGGGTGAGCGATAGGGTGATGGTTAATGTGAGGATTATTGTTAGGGATAGGGTTAGGTTTAAGATTAGGTTTTGATTGAGGGTGAGTGTGAGAGTTAGGGTTAGGGTTAGGGTTAGAGTGAGTGTTAGGGTTAAGATTTGGTTTAGGGTGAGGGTGAGCGTTAGGGTTAGGGTTAGGGTGAGGGTGCGGGTGAGGGTTAGGGTTAGGGTTAGTGTGAAAGTTAGGTTTATGGTGAGGGTTATGGTTAGGGTGAGGGTTAGGGTTAGGGTTTGGGTTAGGTTGAGGGCTAGGTTGAGAGTGAGGTTTAGGGTTAGGGTTAGGGTGAGTTTTAGGATGAGGGTGAGGTTTTGGGTTAGGGTTAGGATGAGTTTTAGGGTTATGGTTAGGGTTCCGGTTAAGGCGAAGGTGACGGTAAGGGTTAGATTTAGGGTTAGTGTTAGGTTTAGGGTGAGGTTTAGCGTTAGGGTTAGGGTCAGGGTTAGGGTTAAGGTGAGGGTTTGAGTTAGGGTTAGAGTTACGGTGAGGGTGAATTTTAAGTTTAGGTTTCGGGTCATGGTTATTCTTAGGGTTAGGGTTAAGGTTAAGGTTAAGGTAAGGGTGAGGGTGAGGGTGATGTTGAGGGTTAGGGTTAGGGTTAGGATGAGGTTTAGAGTTAGGGTTAGTGTTAGGTGAGGGTGAAGTTTAGGGTTAGGGTTAGGGTTAGGGTTAGGGATAGTGTGAGTGCTAGGGTTAGGTTTAGTGTTATGTTTAGGGTTATGGTGAGGGCTAGTTTGAGGGTGAGGGTTAGGGTTATGGTTAGGCTTAGGCTTAGTGTTAAGCTGAGGGTGAGGGTGAGGGTTAGGGTTAACCTTAGGCCTAGGCTTATGCTTAGGCTGAGCTTGAGGGTGAAGGTGAGGTTTAGGGTTAGGGTGATTGTTAGAGTTTTAGGGTTAGGTTGAGGGGTAGGGTTAGGGTTAGGGTGAGGCTTAGGATGAGGATTAGGTTTAAGATTAGGGCTAGTGTGAGTGCTAGGGTGAGGGTGAGGGTTAGGGTTAGAGTTAGGGTGCGGTTTAGGGATAGGTTTAGGTTTAGGGTTAGGGTGTCTGTAAGAGTGAGGGTTACATTGAGGGTGAGGGTTAGGGTTAAGGTGAGGGTTAGGGTTAGGTTGAGGGTGAGGGTAAGATTAGGGTAGGGTTATTGTTAGTGTTATGGTTAGGTTTAAGTTTACAGTGAGGGTGAGGCTGAGGGTGAGGGTTAGGTTTAGGGTTAGGGTGAGGTTTAGGTTAGGGTTAGGTTAAGGGTAAGGGTGAGGGTTTGGGTCAGGTTTACGATTATGGTGAGGGTGAGTGTTAGGTTTAGGGTGAGGGTTACAGTTATTGTTAGTGTTAGGGTTAGAGTTAGGGTGAAGGTGAGGGTGAGTGTGAGGGTTAGGGTTAGGGTGAAGTTTAGGGTTAGGGTTAGGGTTAGGGTGAGTGTGAGGGTGAGGTTTAGGGTTAGATTTAGGGTTAGGTTGAGGGTTAGGGAGAGGTTTAGGGTTATGGTTAGTGTTAGGGTTAGGGTTAGGGTGAGGTTTAGGATGAGGGTGAGGGTTAGGGTGAGGGTTAGCGTTAGGGTTAGGATTAGGATTAGAGTTAGTGTTAGGGTGAGTGTTTGTGTTAGGCTTAGGGTTAGGGTTAGGCTTAGTGTTAAGCTGAGGGTGAGGGTGAGGGTGAGGATTAGGGTTAGTGTTTGGGTGAGGGTTAGCGTTTGGGTGAGAGTTAGTGTTAGGGTTAGGGTGAGAGTTAGGATGAGGATTAGGGTTAGGATTAGTGTTAGGGTTAGGTTTAGGTTGAGGTTTAGGATGAGGGTGATGTTTAGGTTTAGGGTTAGGGTGAGGGTGAGGGTGAGTTTTAGGGTTAGAGTTAGGGTTAGGTTTAGGGATAGGGTGAGGTTTAGGGTTAGGGTTAGTGTTAGGGTTAGGGTTAGGGTGAGGGTGAGTGTTAGGGTGAGGGTTAGGTTTAGGGTTAGGATTAGGATTAGGGTAAGTGTGAGGGTGAGTATGAGGGTTAGGGTTAGGTTTAGGGTTAGGTTTAGGCTTAGGGATAGGCTGAGGGTGAGTGTGAGGGTGAGGGTGAGGTTTAGGGTTAGAGGTAGTGTTAAGTTGAGGTTTAGTGTGAGGGTTAGTGTTAGGGTTAGTGTTAGGGTTAGGGTTAGGGTGAGCGTTAGGGTTAGGGATAGGTTTAGGTTTAGGATTAGGTTTTGGTTGAGGTTGAGTGTGAGGGTTATGGTTAGGGTTATGATTAGGCTTAGGGTTAGGCTGAGGGTGCGGGTGAGGGTTAGGTTTAGGGTGAGGGTTATTATTAGTGTTAGATTTAGGATTAGGATTGGGGTGAGGGCTAGCATGAGGGTGAGGGTTATGGTTAGGGTTAGGGAGAGGTTTAGGGTTAGGATTAAGTTTAGGCATAGGGTGAGCTTTAGGGTTAAGGTTATGATGAAGGTGAGGGTTAGGGTAAGGTTGAGGGTTAGGATTAAGTCTAGGTTTAGGGTGACGGTTAGGGTTAGGGTGAGGACTAGGGTGAGGGTGAGGTTTAGGGTTAGGGTGAGGTTTAGGGTTAGAGTGATGGTTAGGGTTAGTGTGGGGATTAGTGTTAGGGTTGGGGTTAGTGTTCGGGTGAGGGTAAGTGTTATGGTGAGGTTTAGGGTTATGGTGACATTTATGGTTACAATGAGGGTTAGGGCTAGATTTAGGTTTATTGTTAGGGTTAGGGTTAGGGTTTCGGTTACTGTTAGGGTGAGGGTTAGGGTTTGGTTTAGGGTGAGGTTTATATTAAGGGTTAGGTTTAGAGTTAGGGTTAGGGTGAGGGTGTGGTTTAGGGTTAGAGTTAGCATTAGTGTTAGTGTTAGAGTTAGGGTGAGGGTTAGAGTGAGGTTTAGGGTTAGGCTTAATCTTAGGGTTAGCTTAGGCTTAGGCCAAGAGTGAGGGTGAGGGTTAGGGTTAGGGTTAGGTTGAGGGTTAGGGTTAGGGTTAGGGTGAGTGTTAGGATGTGGTGTAGTGTTAGGATTAGGGTTAGGGTGAGCGCTAGGGTGATGGTTAATGTGAGGGTTAGGGTTAGGCATAGGGTTAGGTTTAGGATTAGGTTTAGATTGAGGGTGAGTGTGAGGGTTAGGGTGAGGGTTAGGCTTAGGCTTAGGGTTACAGTGAGTGTTAGAGTTAGGGTTTGGTTTAGGGAGAGGGTGAGGGTTAGGGTTAGGGTTAGGGTGAGGGTGAGGGTGAGGGTTAGGGTTAGGTTTAGTGTGAAAGTTAGGGTTATGGTGAGGGTTAGGGTTAGGGTTAGGGTTAGGGGGAGGGCTAGGTTGAGAGTGAGGTTTAGGGTTAGGGTTAGGGTGAGGTTTAGGTTGAGGGTGAGGTTTAGGGTTAGGGTTAGGGTGAGGTTTAGGGTTATGGTTAGGGTTACGGTTAAGGCGAGGGTGAGGGTTAGGATTAGAGTTAGGGTTAGCGTGAGGGTTAGGGTGAGGGTTAGTGTTAGTGTTAGTGTTAGGGGTAGGGTTAGGATGAGGGTTAGGGTGCGGGTGAGGGTTAGGGTAAGGCTTAGGTTTAGGATTAGGGTTAAGGTGAGGGTGAGTGTGAGGGTTAGTGTTAGGGTTAGGGTTAGGGTTAGCATTAGGGTTAGGGTGAGGGTGAGGTTTAGCTTTAAAGTTAGGTTTAGAGTGAGGGTTAGGGTGAAGGTTATGGTGAGGGTTAGGGATAGGATTAGCGTTAGGGTATGTGCTAGGACCAGCAAAACTGTTAGAGTTAGGGTTAGAGTGAGGGTTAGGGTGAGTGTTAGATTTAGGGTTAGTGTTAGTGTTAGGGTTGGTGTTAGGTTTAGGATTAGGGTTATGGTGACTGTGAGTGTGACAGTTAAGGTTAGGGTTAGTGTTAGGCTTAGGTTTAGGCTGAGGCTGAGGGTGAGGGTGAGGGTTAGATTTAGGGTGAGGGTTTGGTTTGGGTTTAGAGTGAGGGTTAGGGTGAGGGTTAGGGTTGGATTAGGGTTAGGGTATGTCCTAGGGTGAGGATTAGGATTAGTTTTAGGTTTAGGGTGAGGTTAAGCATTAGGGTTAGGGTCAGGGTTAGGGTTAGGGTGAGGGTTTGGGTTAGGTTTAGAGTTACGGTGAGGGTGAGTTTTAAGTTTAGGTTTCGGGTCATGGTTATTCTTAGGGTTAGGGTTAAGGTTAAGGTTAAGTTAAGGGTGAGGGTGAGGGTGATGTTGAGGGTTAGGGTTAGGGTTAGGATGAGGTTTAGAGTTAGGGTTAGTTTTAGGGTGAGGGTGAGGTTTAGGGTTAGGTTTAGGTTTAGGGTGAGGGTGAGGGTGAGGTTTAGGGTTAGATTTAGGGTGAGGGTGAGGTTTAGTGTGAGGTTTAGGGTTAGGTTTAGTGTTAGGGTTAGGGTTAGGGTGAGGGTTAGGATGAGGGTGAGGGTTAGGGTGAGGGTTAGAGTTTGGGTTAGGATTAGGATTAGGGTTAGTGTTAGGGTGAGTGTTTTGGTTAGGCTTAGGGTTAGGCTTAGGCTTAGTGTTAAGCTGAGGGTGAGGGTGAGGGTGAGATTTAGGGTTAGGGTTTGGGTTAGGGTTAGCGTTTGAGTGAGAGTTAGGGTTAGGGTGAGATTTAGGATGAGGATTAGGGTTATGATTAGTGTTAGGGTTAGGTTTAGGGTGAGGGTTAGGATGAGGTGATGTTTCGGAATAGGGTTAGCGTGAGGGTGAGGGTGAGTTTTAGGGTTAGGGTAAGGGATAGGGAGAGGTTTAGGGTTAGGGTTAGTGTTAGGTTTAGGGTTAGGGTGAGGGTTAGTGTTAGGGTGAGGGTAAGTGTTAGGGTGAGGTTAGGGTTATGGTGACGGTTATGGTTACAATGAGGGTTAGGGTTAGGTTTAGGGTTATTGTTAGGGTTAGGGTTACGGTTAATGTGAGGGTTAGGGTTAGGTTTAGGGTGAGGTTTATATTAAGGGTTAGGGTTAGAGTTAGTGTTAGGGTGAGGGTGAGGTTTAGGGTTAGAGTTAACGTTAGTGTTAATATTAGTGTTAGGGTGAGGGTTAGTGTGAGGGTTAGGGTTAAGGTTAGGGTGAGTGTTAGGATGAGGTGTAGGGTTAGGATTAGGGTTAGGTGAGCGCTAGGTTGATGGTTAATGTGAGGGTTAGTGTTAGGGATAGGGTTAGGTTTAAGATTAGGTTTTGATTGAGGGTGAGTGTGAGGGTTAGGGTTAGGGTTAGGGTTAGAGTGAGTGTTAGGGTTAAGATTTGGTTTAGGGTGAGGGTGAGGGTTAGGGTTAGGGTTAGGGTGAGGGTGAGGGTGAGGGTGAGGTTTAGGGTTAGTGTGAGAGTTAGGTTTATGGTGAGGGTTATGGTTAGGGTGAGGGTTAGGGTTAGGGTTAGGGTGAGGGTGAGGGCTAGGGTGAGGGCTAGGGTGAGAGTGAGGTTTAGGGTTAGGATTAGGGTGAGTTTTAGGGTGAGGGTGAGGTTTTGGGTTAGGGTTAGGATGAGTTTTAGGGTTATGGTTAGGGTTCCGGTTAAGTCGAAGGTGAGGGTAAGGGTTAGATTTAGGGATAGTGTTAGGTTTAGGGTGAGGTTTAGCGTTAGAGTTAGGGTCAGGGTTAAGGTTAGGGTGAGGGTTTGAGTTAGGGTTAGAGTTACGGTGAGGGTGAATTTTAAGTTTAGGTTTCGGGTCATGGTTATTCTTAGGGTTAGGGTTAAGGTTAAGGTTAAGGTAAGGGTGAGGGTGAGGGTGATGTTGAGGGTTAGGGTTAGGGTTAGGATGAGGTTTAGAGTTAGGGTTAGTGTTAGGTGAGTGTGAGGATTAGGGTTATTGTTAGGTTTAGGGTTAGGGATAGTGTGAGTGTTAGGGTTAGGTTTAGTGTTATGGTTAGGGTTATGGTGAGGGCTAGTGTGAGGGTGAGGGTTAGGGTTATGTTTAGGCTTAGGCTTAGTGTTAAGCTGAGGGTGAGGGTGAGGGTTAGGGTTAACCTTAGGCCTAGGCTTATGCTTAGGCTGAGCTTGAGGGTGAAGGTGAGGGTTAGGGTTAGGCTGATTGTTAGAGTTTAATGTTAGGGTGAGTGTTAGGGTTAGATTTAGGGTGAGGCTTAGGGTGATGTTTAGGTTTAAGATTAGGGCTAGGGTGAGTGCTAGGGTGAGGGTGAGGGTTAGGGATAGAGTTAGGGTGCAGTTTAGGGATAGGGTTAGGTTTAGGGTTAGGGTGAGTGTTAGGGTGAGGGTTACATTGAGGGTGAGGGTTAGGGTTAGGCTGAGGTTTAGGGTTCGGGTTAGGTTTAGGGTGAGTGTGAGGGTGAGGTTTAGGGTTAGATTTAGGGTTAGGTTGAGGGTTGGGGAGAGGTTTAGGGTTATGCTTAGTGTTAGGGTTAGGATTAGGGTGAGGGTTAGGATGAGGGTGAGGGTTAGGGTGAGGGTTAGAGTTTGGGTTAGGATTAGGATTACGGTTAGTGTTAGGGTGAGTTTTGGGGTTAGGCTTAGGGTTAGGGTTAGGCTTAGCGTTAAGCTGAGGGTGAGGGTGAGGGTTAGGATTAGGGTTAGTGTTTGGGTTACGGTTAGCATTTGGGTGAGAGTTAGTGTTAGGGTTAGGGTGAGAGGTAGGTTGAGGATTAGGGTTAGGATTAGTGTTAGGGTTAGGTTTAGGGTGAGAGTTAGGATGAGGGTGATGTTTAGGATTAGGGTTAGGGTGAGGGTGAGGGTGAGTTTTAGGGTTAGAGTTAAGGTTAGGGTAAGGTATAGGGTGAGGTTTAGGGTTAGGGTAAGTGTTAGAGTTAGGGTTAGGGTGAGGGTTAGTGTTAGGGTGAGGGTTAGGTTTAGGGTTAAGTTTAGGATTAGGGTAAGTGTGAGGGTGAGTATGAGGGTTAGGGTTAGGGTTAGGTTTAGGCTTTGGGATAGCTTGAGGGTGAGGGTGAGGGTTAGGGTTAGGGTTAGGGAGAGGTTTAGGGTTAGGATTAAGTTTAGGCATAGGGTGAGCATTAGGGTTAAGGTTATGATGAAGGTGAGGGTTAGGGTAAGGGTGAGAGTTAGGATGAGGTCTAGGTTTAGGGTGACGGTTAGGTTTAGGGTGAGGACTAGGGTGAGGGTGAGGTTTAGGGTTAGGGTGAGGTTTAGGGTTAGAGTGATGGTTAGGCTTAGTGTGAAGATTAGTGTTAGGGTTGGGGTTAGTGTTAGGGTGAGGGTAATTGTTATGGTGAGGTTTAGGGTTATGGTGACATTTATGGTTACAATGAGGGTTAGGGCTAGATTTAGGGTTATTGTTAGGGTTAGGGTTAGGGTTTCGGTTACTGTTAGGGTGAGGGTTAGGGTTTGGTTTAGGGTGAGGTTTATATTAAGGGTTAGGTTTAGAGTTAGGGTTAGGGTGAGGGTGTGGTTTAGGGTTAGAGTTAGCGTTAGTGTTAGTGTTAGAGTTAGGGTGAGGGTTAGAGTGAGGTTTAGGGTTAGGCTTAATCTTAGGGTTAGGCTTAGGCTTAGGCCAAGAGTGAGGGTGAGGGTTAGGGTTAGGGTTAGGTTGAGGGTTAGGGTTAGGGTTAGGGTGAGTGTTAGGATGTGGTGTAGTGTTAGGATTAGGGTTAGGGTGAGCGCTAGGGTGATGGTTAATGTGAGGGTTAAGGTTAGGCATAGGGTTAGGTTTAGGATTAGTTTTAGATTGAGGGTGAGTGTGAGGGTTAGGGTGAGGGTTAGGCTTAGGCTTAGGGTTAAAGTGAGTGTTAGGGTTAGGTTTGGTTTAGGGTGAGGGTGAGGGTTAGGGTTAGGGTTAGGGTGAGGGTGAGGGTGAGGTTTAGGGTTAGGTTTAGTGTGAAAGTTAGGGTTATGGTGAGGGTTAGGGTTAGGGTTAGGGGGAGGGCTAGGTTGAGAGTGAGGTTTAGGGTTAGGGTTAGGGTGAGGTTTAGGTTGAGGGTGAGGTTTAGGGTTACGGTTATGGTGAGCTTTAGGGTTATGGTTAGGTTTACGGGTAAGGCGAGGGTGAGGGTTAGGATTAGAGTTAGGTTTAGCGTGAGGGTTAGGGTGAGGGTTAGTGTTAGTGTTAGTGTTAGGGGTAGGGTTAGGATGAGGGTTAGGGTGAGGGTGAGGGTTAGGGTAAGGCTTAGTTTTAGGATTAGGGATAAGGTGAGGGTGAGTGTGAGAGTGAGGGTTAGTGTTATGGTTAGGGTTAGGGTTAGCATTAGGATTAGGCTGAGGCTGAGGGTGAGGGTTTGGTTTAGTGTTAGAGTGAGGGTTAGGGTGAGGGTTAGGGTTGGATTAGGGTTAGGGTATGTCCTAGGGTGAGGATTAGGATTAGTTTTAGGTTTAGGGTGAGGTTAAGCATTAGGGTTAGGGTCAGGGTTAGGGTCAGGGTTATGGTTAGGGTGAGGGTTTGGGTTAGTTTTAGAGTTACGGTGAGGGTGAGTTTTAAGTTTAGGTTTCGGGTTATGGTTATTCTTAGGGTTAGGGTTAAGGTTAAGGTTAAGGTAAGGGTGAGGGTGAGTGTGATGTTGAGGGTTAAGATTAGGGTTAGGATGAGGTTTAGATTTAGGGTTAGTTTTAGGGTGAGGGTGAGGTTTAGGGTTATTGTTAGGTTTAGGGTTAGGGTTAGTGTGAGTGTTAGGGTTAGGTTTAGTGTTATGATTAGGGTTATGTTGAGGGCTAGTGTGAGGGTGAGGGTTAGGGTTAGGCTTAGGCTTAGGCTTAGTGTTAAGCTGAGGGTGAGGGTGAGGGTTAGGTTAAAGCTGAGGGTGAAGTTTAGGGTTAGGGTAGCCTTATGGTGCGGGTTAGTGTGAGGTTTAGGGCTAGCTTTAGTGTTACAGTTACGGTGAGTGTGAGGGTGAGTGTCAGGGTTAGGCTTAGCCTTAGGCTTAGGCTTATGCTTAGGCCGAGCTTGAGGCTGAAGGTGAGGCTTAGGGTTAGGGTTATTGTTAGGGTTTTAGGGTTAGGGTGAGGGTTAGGATTAGGGTTAGGGTGAGGTTTAGGGTGAGGTTTAGGTTTAAGACTAGGGTTAGGGTGAGGGTGAGGGTTAGGGTTAGAGTTAGGGTGAGGTTCAGGGATAGGGTTAGGTTTAGGGTTAGGGTGAGTGTTACGGTGAGGGTTACAGTGAGGGTGAGGGATAGGTTTAGGGTGAGGGTTAGGGTTAGTGTGAGGTTGAGTGTAAGTTTAGGGTTATGGTTATTGTTATTGTTAGTGTTATGGTTAGGTTTAATTTTACAGTGAGGGTGAGGGTTAGGTTTAGGGTTAGGGTGAGGTTTAGGGTTAGGGTGAGTTTTAGGTTAGGGTTAGGGTAAGGGTTAGGGTGAGGTTTTGGTTTAGTTTTATGATTACGGTGAGGGTTAGTGGTAGGTTTAGGGTGAGGGTTAGTGTTATTGTTAGGGTTAGGGTTAGAGTTACGGTGAAGGTGAGGGTGAGTGTGAGGGTTAGGGTTAGGGTGAGGTTTAGGGTTAGAGTTAGTTTTAGGGTGAGGGTGAGGGTGAGGTTTAGGGTTAGATTTAGGGTGAGGGTGAGGTTTAGTGTGAGGTTTAGGGTTAGGGTTAGTGTTAGGGTTAGTGTTTGGGTTAGACTTAGGGTTAGGGTTTGGCTTAGCCTTAAGCTGAGGGTGAGGGTGAGGGTGAGGATTAGGGTTTGGCTTTGGATTAGGGTTAGCGTTTGGGTGAGAGTTAGGGTTAGGTTTAAGGTGAGAGTTAGGATGAGGATTAGGGTTAGGATTAGTGTTAGGGTTAGGGTTAGGGTGAGGGTTAGGATGATGGTGATGTTTAGGATTAGGGTTAGGGTGAGGTTGAGGGTGAGTTTTAGGGTTAGAGTTAGGGTTAGGGTAAGGGATAGGGTGAGGTTTAGGGTTACGGTTAGTGTTAGGGTTAGGGTTAGGGTGAGGATTAGTGTTAGGGTGCGGGTTAAGTTTAGGGTTATGATTAGGATTAGGGTTAGTGTGAGGGTGAGTATGAGGGTTAGGGTTAGGGTTAGGGTTAGCTTTAGGCTTATGGTTAGGCTGAGGGTGAGGGTGAGGTTTAGGGTTTGGATGAGGGTTAGGTTTATGGTTAGGGTGAGGGTTAGGATGAGGATTAGGTTTAGGATTAGGATTAGGGTGATGGCTAGCATGAGGTTGAGGGTTAGGGTTAGGGTTAGGGTGAGGTTAAGGGTTAGGATTAAGGGTAGGCATAAGGTGGGGGTTATGGTTAAGGTTTTGATGAGGGTGAGGTTTAGGGTGACTTTGATGGTTAGGATTAGGTCTAGGTTTTGGGTGAGGGTTAGGGTTATGTTGAGCGCTAGGGTGAGGGGGAGGTTTAGGGTTACGGTGAGGTTTAGGGTTAGGATGATGGTTAGGGTTAGAGTGAGGATTAGTGTTAGGGTTAGGATTAGTGTTAAGGTGAGGGTAAGTGTTAGGGTGAGGGTTAGGTTTATGGTGACAGTTATGGTTACAATGAGGGTTAGGTTTAGTTTTAGTGTTATTGTTAGGTTTAGGGTTAGGGTTGCGGTTACTGTGAGGGTGAGGGTTAGGGTTCGGTTTAGGGTGAGGTTTATATTAAGGGTAACGGTTAGGGTGAGGGTAAGTTTTAGGGTTAGAGTTAGCGTTAGTGTTAGTGTTAGGGTTAGGATGAGGGTTAGTGTGAGGGTTAGGGTTAGGCTTAAGCTTAGGGTTCGGTTTAGGCTTAGGCTGAGATTGAGGGTTTCGTTTAGGGGTAGGGTGAGGGCTAGGGTGATAGTGAGGTTTAGGGTTAGGGTTAGGGTGAGGTTTAGGGTGAGGGTGAGGTTTAGGGTTATGGTTAGGTTGAGTTTTAGGGTTATGGTTAGGGTTACGGTTAAGGCGAGGGTGAGGGTTAGGGTTAGAGTTAGGGTTAGGGTGAGGATTAGTGTTAGTGTTAGTGTTGGGTGTAGGGTTAGAATGAGAGTTAGGGTGAGCATGAGGGTTAGGGTAAGGGTTAGGATTAGGAGTAGGGATAAGGTGAGGGTTAGTGTGAGGGTTAGTGGTAGTGTTAGGGTTCGTGTTAGCATTAGTTTTAGGGTGAGGTTAAGGGTTAACTTTAGGGTTAGGTTTAGAGTGAGGGTAAGGGTGAGGGTTATGGTGAGGGTTAGGGATAGGATTAGCGTTAGGGTATGTGCTAGGATGAGCAATAGAGTTCAGGTTAGGGTTAGAGTGAGGGTTAGTTTGAGGTTTAGGTTTAGGTTTAGTGTTAGGGTTAGGGTTGGTGTTAGGGTTAGAGTTAGGGTTACGGTGACTGTGAGTGTGACAGTTAGGGTTAGGGTTAGGCATAGGTTTAGGGTTAAGCTGAGGCTGAGAGTGAGGGTGAGGGTTAGATTTAGGGTGAGGGTTTGGTTTAGGGTTAGAATGAGGGTTAGTGTGAGGGTTAGGGTTAGATTAGGGTTAGGGTATGTCCTAGGGTGAGGATTAGGGTTAGTGTTAGGTTTAGGGTGAGGGTGAGGGTGAGGTTTAGGGTTAGATTTAGGGTTAGGGTGAGGTTTAGGGTGAGGTTGAGGGTTAGGGTTAGTGTTAAGTTTAGGGTTAGGTTGAGGGTTAGGATGAGGGTGAGGGTTAGGGTGAGGTTTAGTGTTAGGGCTAGGTTTAGGATTAGGGTTAGCATTAGGGTGAGTGTTTGGGTTAGGGTTAGGGCTAGGCTTAGCATTAAGCTGAGGGTGAGGGTGAGGGTGAGGATTAGATTTAGGGTTAGCGTTTGGGTGAGAGTTAGTGTTAGGGTTAGGGTGAGAGTTAGGATGAGGATTAGGGTTAGGATTAGTGTTAGGGTTAGGTTTAGGGTGAGAGTTAGGATGAGGGTGATGTTTAGGGTTAGGGTTAGGGTGAGAGTGAGGATGAGGTTTAGGATTAGAGTTAGGGTTAGGGTGAGGGATAGGGTGAGGTTTAGGGTTAGGGTTAGTGATAGGGTTAGGGTTAGGGTGAGGGTTAGTGTTAGGGTGAAGGTTAGGGTTAGGATTAGGAGAAGGATTAGTGTGAGGGTGAGTATGAGGGTTAGGGTTAGGGGTAGGTTTAGGCTTAGGGATAGGCTGAGGGTGAGGGTGAGGGTGATGGTTAGGGTTAGGGTGAGGGTGAGTTTTAGGGTTAGAGTTAGTGTTAAGTTGAGATTTACTGTGAGGGTTAGTGTTAGGTTTAGTGTTAGGGTTAGGGTTAGGGTGAGGGTTAGGGTGAGGGTTAGGTTTAGGGATAGGCTTAGGTTTAGGATTCGGTTTTGGGTGAGGTTGAGTGTGAGGGTTATGGTTAGGGTTATGATTAGACTTAGGGTTAGGCTGAGGGTGAGGTTGAGGTTTAGGTTTAGGGTGAGCTTTAGATTTAGGGTTAGGGTGAGTGTTAGGATGAGGGTTAGGTTTAGGATTAGGATTACGGTGAGGGCTAGCATGAGGGTGAGGTTTAGGGTTAGGGTTAGGATGAAGTTTAGGGTTATGATTATTTTTAGGCATAGGGTGGGTGTTAGGGTTAAGGTTATGATGAGGGTGAGGGTTAGGGTAAGTTTGAGGGTTAGGATTAGATCTAGGTTTAGGGTGAGGGTTAGGGTGAGGGCTAGAGTGAGTGTGAGGTTTAGGGTTAGGGTGAGGTTTAGGGTTAGGGTGATGGTAAGGGTTGGTATGAAGATTAGTGTTAGGGTTAGGCTCAGTGTTAGGGTGAGGGTAAGTGTTAGGGTGAGGGTTAGGGTTATGGTGACGGCTATGGATACAATGAGGGTTAGGTTTAGGTTTAGTGTTATTGTTAGGGTTATGGTTAGGGTTACGGTTACTGTGAGAGTGAGGGTTAGTGTTCGGTTTAGGGTGATGTTTATATTAAGGGTTAGGGTTAGAGTTAGGGATGGTGAGGGTGAGGTTTAGGGCTAGAGTTAGCGTTAGTGTTAGTGTTAGAGTTAGGGTGAGGGTTAGTGTGAGGGTTAGGGTTAGGCTTAAGCTTAGGGTTAGGCTTAGGCTTAGGCCGAGAGTGAGGGTGAGTGTTAGGGTTAGGGTTAGGGTAAGGGTTAGGGTTAACGTTAGGGTGAGTGTTAGGATGAGGTGTAGGGTTAGAATTAGGGTGAGGGTGATCGCTAGGGTTATGGTTAATGTGAGGGTCAGGGTTAGGGATAGGGTTAAGTTTAGGATTAGGTTTAGAATGAGGGTAAGTGTGAGGGTTAGGGTTAGGGTTAGGCTTAGGGTTAGAGACAAGAGACAGTGTTAGGGTTAGCGTTTGGTTTAGGGTGAGGGTGAGGGTTAGGGTTAGGGTTAGGGTGAGGGTGAGGGTGAGGGTTAGGGTTAGGGTTAGTGTGAAATTTAGGGTTATGATGAGGGTTATGTTTAGGGTGAGGGTTAGTGTTAGGGTTAGCTTTAGGTTGAGGGCTAGGGTGAGAGTGAGGTTTAGGGTTAGGGTTAGGGTGAGGTTTAGGGTGAGGGTGAGGATTAGGGTTAGGGTTAGGGTTACGGTGAGGGTGAGTGTCAGGGTTAGGGTGAGGGTTAGTGTTATTGTTAGGGTTAGGGTTAGAGTTACTGCGAAGGTGAGGGTTAGGGTTAGGGTGAGGTTTAGGGTTAGGTTTAGATTTAGGGTGAGGGTGAGGGTGAGGTTTAGGGCTAGTTTTAGGGTTAGGGTGAGGGTCAGGGTGAGGTTTAGGATTAGGGTTAGAGTTAGGGTTTGGGTTAGTGTGAGGGTGAGGATGAGGGTGAGGGTTTAAGGTGAGGGTTTGGGTTAGGGTTAAGATTAGGATAAAGATTAGTGTTAGGGTGAGTGTTTGGGTTAGGGTTAGGTTAAGGTTAGGCTTAGCGTTAAGCTGAGGGTGAGGGTGAGGTTGAGGGTTAGGGTTAGGGTTTGGGTTAGGGTTAGCGTTTGGATGAGAGTTAGGGTTAGGGTTAGGGTGAGAGTTAGGATTAGGATTTGGGTTAGGATTAGTGTTAGGGTTAGTGTTAGGGTGAGGGTTAGGATGAGGGTGATGTTGAGGGTTAGGGTTAGGATGAGGTTGAGGGTGAGGTTTAGTGTTAGAGTTAGGGTTAGGGTGAGGGATAGGGTGAGGTTTAGGGTTAGAATTAGTGTTAAGTTGAGATTTACTCTGAGGGTTAGTGTTAGGTTTAGTGTTAGGGTTAGGGTTAGGGTGAGGGTTAGGGTGAGGGTTAGGGTTAGGGATAGGGTTAGGTTTAGGATTAGGTTTTGGGTGAGGTTGAGTGTGAGGGTTATGGTTAGGGTTATGATTAGGCTTAGTGTTAGGCTGAGGGTGAGGGTGAGGTTTAGGTTTAGGGTGAGGTTTAGGTTTAGGGTTAGGGTGAGCGTTAGGATGAGGGTTAGGTTTAGGTTTATGGTTAGGGTGTGGACTATCATGAGGGTGAGGGTTAGGGTTACAGTTAGGGTGAGGTTTAGGGTTAGGATTAGGTTTAGGCATAGGGTAGGGTTTAGGGTTAATGTTATGATAAGGGTGAGGGTTAGGGTAAGGTTGAGGGTTAGGATTAGGTCTAGGTTTAGGGTGAGGTTTAGGGTTAGGGTGATGGTTAGGGTTAGTGTGAGAATTAGTGTTAGGGTTAGGGTTAGTGTTAATGTGAGGGGAAGTGTTAGGGTGAGGGTTAGGTTTATGGTGACGCTTAGGGTTACAATGAGGGTTAGGGTTAGGTTTAGTGTTATTGTTAGAGTTAGGGTTAGGGTTACGGTTACTGTGAGGGTGAGGGTTAGGGTTCATTTAGGGTGAGGTTTATATTAAGGGTTAGGGTTAGAATTAGGTTTAGGGTGAGAGTGAAGTTTAGGGTTAGAGTTAGCGTTAGTGTTACTGTTAGTGTTAGGGTGAGGGTTATTGTGAGGTTAGTTTGAGGGTTAGGGTTAGGATTAAGCTTAGAGTTAGGTTTAGGCTTAGGCCGAGATTGAGGGTTAGGGTTAGGGTTTGGGTGAGGATTAGTGTTAGTGTTAGTGTTAGGGTTAGGGTTAGGGTGAGGTTTAGGGTGAGGGTGCGGTTTAGGGTTAGGGTTAGGGTGAGGTTTAGGGTTATGGTTAGGGTTACGGTTAAGGCGAGGGTGAGGGATAGGATTAGAGCTAGGGTTAGGGTGAGGGTTAGGGTGAGGATTAGTGTTAGGGATAGTGTTAGTCGTAGGGTTAGGCTGAGAGTTAGGGTGAGGGTGAGGGTTAGGGTAAGGTTTAGGATTAGGATTAGGGTTAAGGTGAGGGTGAGTGTGAGGTTAGTGTTCTTGTTAGGGTTAGGGTTAGCAATAGCGTTAGGGTGAGGTTTAGGGTTAGCTTTAGATTTAGGTTTAGAGTGAGGGTAAGGTTGAGACTTATGGTGAGGGTTAGGGATAGGATTAGCGTTAGGTTATGTGCTAGGATGAGCAATAGGGTTAGTGTTAGCTTTAGAGTGAGGGTTAGGGTGAGGGTTAGGTATAGGTTTAGTGTTAGGGTTAGGGTTGGTGTTAGGGTTAGGATTAGGGTTACGGTGAATGTGAGTGTGACAGTTGGGGTTAGGGTTAGTGTTAAGCTTAGGCTTAGGCAGGGGCTAAGGGTGAGGGTGAGGGTTAGATTTAGGGTGAGGTTTTGGTTTAGGGTTAGAGTGAGGGTTAGGGTGAGGGTTAGGGTTAGATTAGGGTTCGGGTATGTCCTAGGGTGAGGATTAGGTTTAGTGTTAGGTTTATGGTGAGGTTTAGCGTTAGGATTAGGGTCAGGGTTAGGGTAAGGGTGAGTGTTTGGGTTAGGGTTAGAGTTACGGTGAGGGTGAAGTTTAAGTTTAGGTTTAGGGTTATGGTTATTCTTAGGGTTAGGGTTAGGGTTATGATGAACGTGAGGGTTAGGGTAAGGTAGAGGGTTAGGATTAGGTCTAGGTTTAGGGTGAGGGTTAGGGTTAGGGTGAGGGCTAGGGTGAGGGTGAGGTTTAGGGTTAGGGTGAGGTTTAGGGTCAGGGTGATGGTTAGGGTTAGTGTGAGGATTAGTGTTAGGGTTGGGGTTAGTGTTAGGGTGAGGTTAAGTGTTAGGTTGAGGGTTAGGTTTATGGTGACGGTTATGAGGGTTAGGTTTAGGTTTAGTGTTATTGTTAGGGTTAGGGTTATGGTTACTATGAGGGTGAGGGTTAGGGTTCGGTTTATATTAAGAGTTTATATTAAGAGTTTATATTAAGAGTTTATATTAAGAGTTTATATTAAGAGTTTATATTAAGAGTTTATATTAAGAGTTTATATTAAGAGTTTTATATTAAGAGTTTATATTAAGGTTTATATTAAGAGTTATATTAAGAGTTTATATTAAGAGTTTATATTAAGAGTTAGGGTTTATATTAAGAGTTAGGGTTAGAATTAGGGTTAGGGTGAGGGTGAAGTTTAGGGTTAGAGTTTGCGTTAGTGTCACTGTTAGGGTTAGGGTGAAGGTTAGTGTGAGGGTTATTGTTAGGGTTAGGCCGAGAATGAGGGTGAGGGTTAGGGTTAGGGTTAGGGTAAGGGTTAGGGTTAGGGTTAGGGTGAGAGTTAGGATGAGGTGAAGTGTTAGGATTAGGGTTAGGGTGAGCACTAGGGTGATGGTTAATGTGAGGGTTAGGCTTAGGGATACGGATAGGTTTAGGATTACGTTTAGATTGAGGGTGAGTGTGACGGTTAGAGTTAGGGTCAGGCTTAGGGTTAGAGTCAGTGTTAGGGTTAGCGTTTGGTTTAGGGTGAGGGTGAGGTTTAATTTAGGGTTAGGATGAGGGTGAGGGTGAGGGTTAGGGTTAGGTTTAGTGTGAAAGTTAGGGTTATGGTGAGGGTTATGGTTAGGGTGAGAGTTAGGGTTAGGGTTAGGGTGAGGGCTAGGGTGAGAGTGAGGTTTAGGGTTAGGGTTAGGGTGAGGTTTAGGGTGAGGGTGAGGTTTAGGGTTAGTGTTAGGTTGAGGTTTAGGGTTATGGTTAGGGTTACGGTTAAGGCGAGGGTGAGAGTTAGGGTTAGAATTAGGGTTAGGGTGATCGTTAGGGTGAGGGTTTGTGTTAGTGTTAGTGTTAGGGGTTGGGTTAGGATGAGGGTTAGGGTGAGGGTTAGGGTTAGTTTTAGGATTAGGTTTAGGGTGAGGGTGAGTGTGAGCGTTAGGGTTAGGGTTAGGCTAAGGGTTTGGGTTAGGGTGAGGGTGCGGCTGAGGATTAGGGTTAGGTTTAGGGTTAGGGTTAATGTTAGGTTTAGGGTTACAATGAGAATTAGGGTTACGCCTAGCGTTAGGCTTAGGGTTAGGCTGAGGGTGAAGGTGGGGGTTAGGATAAGGGTTAGGTTTCGGTTTAAAATTCGTGTTATTGTCAGTGTTATGGTTTTGGTTAAGTTTGCGGTGAGGGTGAGGCTGAAGGTGAGGGTTATGGTTAAGTTTAGGCTTAGGCTAAGGGTTAGGCTGAGGGTGAGGTTGGGGGTGAGGAATAAGTTTTGGGTGATGGATAGGGTGCAGGTTAGGGTGAGGGTTAGGATGAGGGATAGGGTTAGGATGGTTAGGATGAGGTTTAGGGTGAGGGCTAGGGTGAGGTTGAGTGTTAGGGTTAGGGTTAGGCTTATACTTAGGTTTAGGCTGAGGGTGAGGGTGAGTGTGAGGGTTAGGGTTGGGTGATGGATAGGGTTAGGGTTAGGGTGAGTGTTAGCATGAGGGTTAGGGTTAGGGTGACTGTTAGGGTGAGCGTGATGGTCAGAGTAAACATGAGGGTTAGGCTGAGGGTGAATGTTCCCCTAAGGGTGAGGGTTAGGCTTAGGGTGATTGTTAGCGTAAGGATTAGGGTGAGGGTGAGGGATAGATTGAGGATTAGGGTTAGGGTTAGTGTGAGGTTTAGGGTAAGGATGATGGTTAGTGTTAGGGTGAGGGTTAGGGTTAGAATTAAGATTAGTGTGGGGGCTAGGGTGACGCTGAGGGTTAGGGTTAGGGTTAGGGTGAGGTTTAGGGTTAGGGTGACAGTGTTACTGTGAGGGTTAGTGTGAGAGTTAGGGTTAGTGTTAGGGTGAGGGTAAGTGTTAGGGTGAGGGTTAAGGTTAGGTTAAGTCTTAGGTTTAGTGTGAGGGTTAGGGTTAGGTTTTGGGTTAGGGTGTGGGTGAGGCTGAAGATTAGGGTTAGGTTTAGGGTTAAGGTTAGGATTATGGTGAGGGTTAGGCTTAGGCTAAGGGTTAGGCTGAGGGTGAGGGTGAGGGTGGGGGTGCAGATTAGGTTTAGGGTTACGGTTAGGTTTAGGTTTATTGTTAGTGTTATGGTTCGGGTTAAGTTTGCGGTGAGGGTGAGGGTTATGGTAATGGTTAGGGTCACAGTTAGGGTTAGGGTTAGGGTTAGTGTTATTGTTAGGGTTAGGGTTAGAGTTACGGTGAGGTTGAGAGTGAGAGTGAGGGATTTGTTTAGGGTCAGGGTGAAGTTTAGGGTTAGAGTTAGGGTGAGGGGGAGGGTTAGGGTGAGAGTTAGGTTTAGGTTTAGTGTTAGGGTTAGGGGGAGGGGGAGGATTAGGTTGAGGTTTAGGGATAGGGTTAGGTTTAGCTTTAGGGTTAGGGTGAGGGTGAGTATGAGGGTCAGTGTGAGTGTTAGGCTTAGGCTTAGGGTTAGGCTGGGGGTGAGTTTGGGGGTGAGGATTAGGGTTAGGGTGATGGTTCAGGTTAGGGTTAGTGTTATTGTTAGGTTTAGGGTTAGAGTTACGGTGAGGGTGTGGGTGCGGGTGAGGGTTAGGGTTAGGGTGAGGGTGAGGGTTAGGATGAGGATTAGGGTTAGGATTAGAGTTAGGGTGAGTGCTAGGGTTTGGGTGAGGGGTAGGGTTAGTGTTAGGGTGAAGTTTAGGGTTAGGATTAGGGTTATGGTGAGGGTGAGTGTTAGGATTAGGGTTGGGCTTAGGGTTAGGGTTGGGTTTAGTGTTAGGATTAGTGTTATTGTTAGGGTTAGGGTTAGAATTATGGTGATTGTAAGGATACGGTGAGGAATTGGGTTAGGTTTATGGTGGCGTTTAGGGTTAGGGTTAGGTTTAGGGTTAAGGTGAGTGTGAAGTTTAGGGTTAGATACAGTTTTAGTGGGAGGGTTAGGGTGAGGGTTAAGTTTAGTGTTAGTGTTAGGATTAGTGTGAGGGTGAGAGTTAGGTTGAGGTTTAGGGTTGGGATTAGGGTTAGTGTGAGGGTTAGTGTTAGGTTTAGGGTTAGTGTTAGGTTGAGGGTATTTGTTAGGGTGAGGGTTTGGGTTAGGGTGAGGGTTTGGGTTAGGGTGAGGGTTATGGTTAGGGTTAGGTTGAGGGTTTAGCTGAGGTTGAGGGTTAGGGTTAGGGTTAGGATAAGGATTAGGGTTAGGGTTTCAGTGAGTGTGAGGGTTAGGGATAGTATTAGGTTGAGGGTTAGGGTTAGGGTGAGGGTTATGTTTAGGGCTAAGATTACGGTTATGATGAGGTTGAGTGTGAGCTTTAGGGTTAGGGTGAGGTTTAGTGTTAGGGTTAGGGTTAGAGTTAGGCTTAGGGTGAGGGTGAGGTTTAGGGGTAGAGTTAGGGTTAGGGAGGGGTGTTAGGGTGAGGGTTATGGTTAGCATGAGGGTTAGGGTTGGTTTGACGGTAAGGCTAAAAATGAGGGTTATGCTGAGTGTGAGAGTTATGGTAAGGGTGAGGGTTAAGTTTAGGATGAGGGTTAGGGTTAGGGTTAAGTTGAAGGTGAGGGTTAGATTGAGGATTAGTGTTAAGGTTAGTGTGAGGTTTAGGGTGAGGATGAGAGTTAGGGTTAGGGTGAGGGCTAGGGTGAGGGTGAGGGTTAGGGTTAGTGTTAGGGTGAGGTTTAGGGTTAGGGTGATGGTTAGGGTTAGTGTGAGTTTTAGGGTTATGGTTAGGGTTAGTGTTAGGTTGAGGGTTAGGTTTAGGGTGAGGGTTATGGTTATGGTTATGGTTAGGGTGATGGTTAGGGTTAGGGTTAGGGTTATTTTTAGTGTTAGGGTTATAGTGTTATGTTTACCGTGAGGGTAAGGGTGTGGGTTAGGGTTGGGGTTAGGATGAGATTTAGGTTTAGGATTAGGTTTAGAGTTAGGGTTAGGGTGAGGGTGAGGTTTAGGGTTAGAGTTAGGGTTAGTGTTAGGTTTAGGGTTAGGGTGAGGGTTAGTGTTAGGATTAGTGTGAGAGTTAGGGTTAGGCTTAGGCTTAGCCTTAAGCTTAGGCTTAGGCTTAGCATGAGTGTGAGGGTTAGGGTTAGGGTTAGGGTGAGGGTTAGGTTAGAGTTAGGATGAGGTTTAGGTTTAGACTTAGGGTTAGGGTGAGGGCTAGGTTGAGGGTTAGGGTGAGGTTTAGGGTGAGGGATAGGTTTAGGTTTCAGATTAGGGTTAGGGTGAGGTTGAGTGTGAACGTTAGGTTTAGGCTTAGGTTTAGGCTTAGGGTTAAGGTGAAGGTTAGGGTTGGGGTTTGGGTTAGGGTGAAGGCGAGGCTGAGGACTAGGGTTAGGTTTAGGGTTAGGTTTAGGGCTAGGGTTACAGTGAGGGTTAGGGTTAGGCCTAGGTTTATGCTTAGGGTTAAGCTGAGGGTGAGGGTGGGTGTGAGGGTTAGGGTTAGTGTTAGGGTTTAAATTAGGGTTATTGTTAGTGTTATGGTTTGCTTTAAGTTTGCAGTGAGGGTGAGGTTGAGGGTGAGGGTTATGGCTAGGGCTAGGCTTAGGCTTAGGGTTAGGCTGAGGGTGATCTTGGGTGTGAGGGATCTGGTGAGCGGTACGTTTAGGGTTAGGTTTAGGGTGAGGGTAAAGGTTAGGATAAGTTTTAGGGTGAGGATGAGTATTAGGAAGAGGAATAGAGTTAGGTTGAGGGTTAGGGTTAGGTTTAGGGTGAGGCTATGTTTTAGGGTGAGGGTTAGGGTGAGGGTTAGGGATACGGTTAGGGTTATGGTTAGAGTGACAGTGAGAGTGAGGTTTAGTTTTTACGTTAGGGTTAGGGTTAGGGTTAGGTATACGGTTAGGGTTAGGGTTAGGGTGACGGTGAGGGTTAGGGTTAGGGTTAGGGTTATGGTGAGGTTTAGTTTTAGGGATACGGTTAGGGTTATGGTTAGAGTGACAGTGAGAGTGAGGTTTAGTTTTTACGTTAGGGTTAGGGTTAGGGTTAGGTATACGGTTAGGGTGAGGTTTAGGGTGAGGGTGAGGTTTAGGGTAAGGGTTAGGGTGAGGGTTAAGGTGAGGGTGAGGGTATGTGTTAGATTGAGGGTTAGGTTGAGGGTTAGGGTTAGGGTGTGGGTTAGTGATAGGTTTATGGTTAGGGTTAGGTTGAGGGTGAGGGTGAGGGTTAGGGTTAGGGTTAGGTTCAGGGTGAGGGTGAGGTTCAGGGTTAGGATTAGGGTTAGGTTTAGGGTTAGGCTGAAGGTGAGGGTGTGGGTGAGGGTTAGGGTTTGGGTGAGGATGAGGATTAGGGTGAGTTTTAGTGTGTGGGTTAGTGTTAGGGTTACTGTGAGGATTAGGGTTAGGGTTATGGTGAGGGTAAGTGTTAGGTTTAGGTTTAGGGTAAGGTTTAGTGTTAGGGTTATGGTTAGAGTGAGGGTTAGGTTTAGTGTGAGTGTTAGGGTGAGGGTTAGGTTTAGTGTTAGCTTTAGGGTGAGAGTGAGGGTTAGGGTGAGTGTGAGGGTTAGGGTTTGGGTGAGGGTTAGGGTGAAGGTGAAGGTTATGGTGAGGGTGAGACTTAGAGTTAAGGTTAGGGTTAGGGTGAGGGTTAGTGTGAGGATAAGGGTTAGTGTTAGGTTTAGGGTTTGTGTGAGGATTAGGGTTAGGGTGAGCGTTAGCGTTATGGTGAGGGTGAGGGTTAAGATTAAGGTTTGTGAGGGTTCGGGTAAGGGTCAGGGTAGGGTTAGGTTTTGGGTTAGGGTGAGGGTGAGGGTGAGGGTGAGGGTTAGGGTGAGGGTGAAGTTGAGGGTGATGGTGAGGGTTAGGCTTAGGGTTAGGTTGAGGTTTACGCTTAGTGTGAGGGTTGGGTGAGCATGAGGTTAAGGGATAGGGTGAGGATTAATGTGAGGGTGAGAATTAAGGTTAGGGTTAGGGTTAGGTTGAGGGTTCGTGTGAGGGTTAGGGTTAGGGTTAGGTTTAGGGTTAGTGTGAGGATTAGGGTTAGGGTGAGGGTAAGTGTTAGGGTGAGGGTTAGGATTAGGGTGAGGGTTATGGTTAGGGTGAGGGTTTGGGTTAGGGTTATTTTTAGGGTTTGGTTTACGGTTACAGTTACGGTGAGTGTGAGGGTGAGAGTTAGGGTTAGGGTTAGGGTGAAGTTTAGTGTTAGGGTTAAGGTTAGAGTTAGGGTTAAGGTGAGGGTGAGGTTTAGGGTTAGAGTTAGGATTAGGGTGAGGGTTAGGGCGAGGGTTAGTGTTAGGTTGCGGGTTAGGGTGGGGTTGAAGGTAAGGGTAAATTTGAGGGTTAGGCTGAGGGTGAGGTTTACAGTAAGTGTGAGGGTTAGGGTTAGGTTGAGCATTAGTGTTAGCATTAGGGTTTATTTTAGGGTTAGGGTAAGTGTTAAGGTGAGGGTTAGGGTTAGGGTTATGCTTAGGGTTAGTGTTAGGGTTAGGGTTAGGATGAAGTTTAGTTTTAGGGTTAGGGTTAGAGTTAAGGTTAGGGTGAGGGTGACATTTAGGGTTAGATTTAGGGTTAGTGTTAGGGTTAGGGTTAGGTTGAGGGTTAGGGTTAAGCTTAGGATTAGGCTTAGGCTTAGGCCGAGCATGAAGATGAGTTTTAGGGTTCGGGTTAAGGTTCGTGTTAGGGTGAAGGTTAGATTGAGGTTTAGATTTAGGATTAGGGTAAGGGTGAGGGCTAGGGTTAAGGTTAGGGTGAGGGCTAGGTTTAGGTATAGCGTTAGGTTTAGGTTTAGGGTTAGGGTGAGGGTGAGTGTGAGGTTTAGTGTTAGGGTTAGGCTTAGAGTTAGGGTGAGGGTTTTGGTTAGGGATTGGGTTCGTGTGAGGGTGAGGCTGAGGATTAGGGTTAGGTTTAGGGTTAGGTTTAGGGTTAGGGTTATTGTTAGGTTTAGGGTTAGTATTAGGGTTAGGATTAGGATGAGGGTATGATTTACGGTGAGGGTTAGGGATATGGTTAGGGTTATGTTTAGAGTGACGATGAGAGTGTGTGTTCGTTTTAAGTTTAGGGTTAGCGTTAGGGCTAAGATTAAGGATACGTTTAGGGTTAGGGTTAGGGTGACGGTGAGGTTTAGGGTTAAGGTTAGGGTTAGGGTTAGGATAAGGTTTAGGGTGAGGTTTAGGGTGCGGGTGAGGTTTAGGGTGAGGGTTAAGGTGAGGGTTTGGGTGAGGGTGAGGGTATGTGTTAGATTGAGGTTTAGGTTGAAGGTTAGGATTAGGGTGAGGTTAGTGATAGGTTTACGGATAGGGTTAGGGTGAGGGTGAGGGTGAGGTTTAGGGTTAGGGTTAGGTTCAGAGTGAGGGTGAGGTTCAGGGTTAGGATTAGGGTTAGAGTTAGGGTTCGGCTGAAGGTGAGGATGTGGGTGAGGGTTATGGTTAGGGTGAGGGTGAGGGTTAGGGTGAGTTTTAGTGTGTGGGTTAGTGTTAGGGTTAGTGTGAGGATTAGGGTTAGGATTTTGGTGAGGGTAACGGTTAGGGTAAGGGTTAGGGTAAGGTTTAGTGTTAGGTTTATGGTTAGAGTGAGGGTTAGGTTTATTGTGAGTGTTAGGGTGAGGTTTAGGTTTAGTGTTAGCTTTAGGGTGAGGGTGAGCGTTAGGGTGAGTGTGAGGGTTAGGGTTTGGGTGAGGGTTAGGGTGAAGGTGAAGGTTATGGTGAGGGTGAGACTTAGAGTTAAGGTTAGGGTTAGGGTGCGGGTTAGTGTGAGGATAAGGGTTAGTGTTAGGTTTAGGGTTAGTGTGAGGATTAGGGTTAGGGTGAGGGTTAGAGTTATGGTGAGGGTGAGGGTTAAGTTTAAGGTTGTGTGAGGGTTAGGGTTAGGGTGAGGGTTAGGGTTAGGTTTTGGGTTAGGGTGAGGGTGAGGGTGAGGTTGAGGGTTAGGGTGAGGGTGAAGTTGAGTGTGATGGTCAGGGTTAAAGTTAGGGTTAAGTTGCATTTTAGGCTTAGTGTGAGGGTTGGGTGAGCATGAGGTTAAGGGATAGGGTGATGGTTAGTGTAAGGGTGAAGGTTATTGATAGCGTGAGTGTGAGTTTTAGGGTTATTGTTAGGGTTAGGGTTAGTGTTAGGGTTATGATTAGGGTTAGGGTTAGGGTTACAGTTAGAATGAAGTTTAGTTTTAGGGTTTCGGTTAGAGATAAGGTTAGGGTGAGGGTGATATTTAGGGTTACAGTTAGGGTTAGTATTAGTGTTAGGGTTAGGGTGAGGGTTACGGTTAAGCTTAGGCTTAGGCTTAGTCTTAGGCTGAGCATGAGGGTGAGGGGTAGGGTTCTGGTTAGGGTTCGGGTTAGGGTGAAGGTTAGATTGAGTTTTAGGGTTAGGGTTAGGGTGAGGGCTAGGGTTAGGGATAGGTTTAGGTTTAGGATTAGGGTTAGGGTGAGGGTGAGTGTGAGGTTTAGGGTTAGGGTTAGGCTTAGAATTAGGGTGAGGGTTAGGGTTAGGTTTTGGGTTAGTGTGAGGGTGAGGCTGAGGATTAGGCTTATTTTTAGTGTTAGGTTTATTGTTAGGGTTAGTGTTAGTGTTAGGGTTAGTGTTAGGGTTATGGTGAGAGTTATGGTTAGAGTTAGGATTAGGCTTAGGGTTAGGATGAGGGTGAGGGTGGGTTTGAGGATTAGAGTTAGGGTTAGGTTTAGGCTTAAGTTTAGGCTTATTGTTAGTGTTATGCTTAGGGTTAAGTTTGCGGTGAGCATGACGCTGAAGGTGAGGGTTATGCTTATGGTTAAGGTTAGGGTTAGGGTTATTGTTATTCTTAGGGTTAGGGTTAGAGATACGGTGAGGATGAGGTTGAGGGTTAGGGTTAGGGTGCGGTTTCGGGATAGGTTTAGAGTAAGGGTTAGGGTGAGGGTGAGGTTTAGAATTAGAGTTATTGTTAGGGATAGGGTTAGTGTTAGGGTTAGGGTTAGGCTTAGGGTTAGGCTGAGGGTGAGGGTGGGTGTGAGGAATAGGGTGAGGGTTAGAGTTAGTGTTAGGGTTATTGTTAGTGTTATGGTTCGGGTTAAGTTTGCTGTGAGGGTGAGTCTGAGGGCGAGGGTTTTGGTTATGGTTAGGGTTAGGGTTAGGGTTAGAGGTATTGTTAGGGTTAGGGTTAGAGTTACCGTGAGGGTGAGGGTGAGGGTGAGGTTTCGGGTTCAGGTTAGGTTTCGGGTTAGGGTGAAGGTTAGATTGAGGTTTAGGGTTAGGATTAGGGTTAGGGTGAGGGCTAGGGTTAGGGATAGGGTTATGTTTTGGATTAGGGTTAGGGTGAGGGTGAGTGTGAGGTTTAGGGTTAGGGTTAGGCTTAGAGTTAGGGTGAGGGTTAGGGTTAGGGTTTGGGTTAGTGTGAGGGTGAGGCTGAGGATTAGGGTTAGGTTTAGGGTTAGGGTTAGTGTTAGGTTTAGGGTTAGAATTAGGGTTATGGTGAGGGTTAGGTTAGAGTTAGGATTAGGCTTAGGGTTAGGCTGAGGGTGAAGGTGGGTGTGAGGATTAGTGTTAGGGTTAGGGTTAGTGTTAGGGTTATTGTTAGTGTTATGGTTAGGGTTAAGTTTGGTGTGAGGGTGAGGCTGAGGTTGAGTGTTATGGTTATGGTTAGTGTATTGTTAGAGTTATTGTTAGGGTTAGGGTTAGAGTTATGGTGAGGGT
This sequence comes from Dipodomys merriami, assembly GCF_024711535.1. Taxonomy (NCBI): domain Eukaryota; kingdom Metazoa; phylum Chordata; class Mammalia; order Rodentia; family Heteromyidae; genus Dipodomys; species Dipodomys merriami. Next base: position 471,012 of record NW_027206163.1, read on the forward strand.
GAGGGTGAGGGTGAGGGTGAGGGTTACAGTGAAAGTTAACTTGCGGTTTAGGGTTAGGATTAGGGTAAGGGTGAGGGCTAGGGTTAGGGTTAGAGTTAGGGTTATGGGGAGGGATAGGGTTAAGTTTACGGTTAGGTTGAGGGTTAGGGTTAGGATTACGGTGAGGGTTAGGGTTTGGATTAGGCTTAGGCTTACAGTTAGGCTGAGGTTGAGGCTGAGGTGAAGGTTATGGTTATGTTTAGGGTTATGATTACGGTTAGGGTAAGTGTTATTGTTAGGTTTAGGGTTAGAGTTATGGTGAGGTTCAGGGTGAGGGTGAGGGTTAGGGTTAGGGTGAGGTTTAGGTTTAGGTTTAGTGTTAGGGTTAGTGTTAGGGTGAGGGTGTCGGTAAGGTTAAAGGTGAGGGTTAGGCTGAGTGTGAGGCTTACGGTAAGGGTGAGGGTTAGGCTTAGGGTGAGGGTTAGGTTTAGGGTTGGGGTGAGAGTTAGGGTTCGGGTTCAATTTAGGGTTAAGTTAAGCGTTAGGGTAAGGGATATGGTGACAGTGAGGGTTAGGGTTAGGTTGAGGGTTAGTGTTAGGATTAGGGTTAGTGTGAGGGGAAGGTTAAGGTTAGTGTTAGGGTGAGGGTTACGATGAGGGTTAGGGATAGGATTAGGGTTAGGGTGAGGGCTAGTTTGAGGTTGAGGTTTAGGGTTAGCGTTAGGATGAGGTTTAGGGTTAGTGTTAGGGTTCGGGTTAGGGTGAGGGTGAGGTTTACAGTTAGAGTTATGGTTAGGGTGAGGCTGAAATTGAGGTTTAGGGTTAGGGTTAGTGTTACAGTTAGGGTTAGGGTGAGGGTTAGGTTGAGGGTGAGGATGAGGCAAAAGGTTAGGATTAGGATTAGCATAAGGGTTAGGGTGAGTGTATGGGTTAGGGTTAGGGTTAGGCTTAGGGTTAGGCTGAGGGTGAGGTTGAGAGTGAGGGTTAGGGTTAGGTTTACAGTGAGAGTTAGGGTTCGGGTAAATTTAGGGTTAGGGTGAGGGTTAGGGTTAGGTTTATGGTGAGCTTGAGTTTTAGGGTAAGGTTGACGCTTAGGGTTAAGATTATGGTTAGGGTAAGGGTTAAGTTTATGGTTAGGGTGAGGTTAAGAATGAAGATTAGGGATAGGGTGAGGGCTAAGTTGAGGTTGAGGTTTAGTGTTAGTGTTAAATTAAGGTTTAGGTTTAGAGTTAGGGTTAGGGTGAGGGTTAGGTTGAGGGTTAGGTTTATGGTGAGGGTGAGGGTTAGGGTTAGGGTGAGGGTTAGGGTGAGGATGATGGTAAGGTTAAAGTTGAGGTTTAGGCTGAGTTTGAGTGTTAGGGTGAGGGTTAGGGTTAGGTTTAGGGTTAGGGTAAGGGTTAGGGTTAGGTTCAGGGTGAGTGTTAGATTGAGGATTAGGGTTAGGGTTAGTGTGAGGTTTAGGGTGAGGATGTGGGTTAGGGTTAGGGTGAAGGTGAGGGTTAAAATTCGGGTTATGGTGAGGGCTAGGGTGAGGGTCAGTGTTAGGGTTAGGGTTAGGGTAATGGTAAGATTTAGGATTAGGTTGAGGTTTAGCGTTAGTTTGAGGGTTAGTGTTCGGGTTAGGGTCAGTGTTAGGGTGAGGGGAAGTGTTAGGGTGAGGGTTAGGTTTAGGGTGAGGTTTATGGTTGGGTGAGGGTTAGGGTTAGGGTTAGGGTTATTGTTAGGGTTAGGGTTAGGGTTAGGGTTAGGGTTAGGGTTAAGGTGAGGGTGAGGTTTCAGGGTAGAGTTAGGTTTAGTGTGATGGTTAGGGTCAAGGTTAGGGTGGGGTTGAAAGTAAGGGTAAATTTGAGGGTTTGGCTGAGGGTGAGGATTACAGTAATGGTGAGGGTTACGGTTAGGGTGAGGGTTAGTGTTAGGTTTAGGATGAGGGTGAGGGTTAGATTGAGGAATAGTGTTAGGGTTAGTGTGAGGTTTAGGGTGAGCTTGAGGGTTAGGGTTAGTGTTAGGATGAGGTTTATGGTTAGGGTGATGCTTGGGGTTAGTGTGAGTGTTAGTGTTAGCTTTAGGGTTTATGTTAGGTTGAGGGTAAGTGTTTTGGTGAGGGTTAGGTTTAGGGTGAGAGTTATTGTTAGGGTGAGTGTGAGGGTTAGGGTTAGGGTTATTGTTAGGGTTAGGGTTAGGGTTATGGTTAGTGTTAGTGTTAGGGTTAGGGTTAGGGTTAGGATGAGGTTTAGTTTTAGTCTTAGGATTAGAGTTAAGGTTAGGTTGAGGGTGAGATTTAGGGTTAGAGTTAGGTTTAGTGTTAGTGTTAGTGTTAGCATGAGGGTTAGGTTTAGGCTTAGGATTATGCTTAGGCTTGGGCTTAGGCCGAGCATGAGGGTGAAGGTTAGGGTTCGGGTTAGGGTTCAGGTTAGTGTGAAATTTAGATTGAGGATTAGGGTTAGGATTACGGTAAGGGTGAGGGCTAGGGTGAGGGTTAGGGTATGGTCTAGGGTTAGGGATAGGGTTAGGTTTAGGGTTAGGGTGAGGGTGAGTGTGAAGTTTAGGGTTAGGGTTAGGCTTAGAATTAGGGTGAGGGTTAGGGTTAGGGTTTGGGTTAGTGTGAGGGTGAGGCTGAGGATTAGGATTAGTTTTAGGGTTAGATTTAGGGTTAGAGTTATGGTTAGGCTTAGGCTTAGGATGAGGGTGAGGGTGAGGTTGAGGCTTAGAGTTAGGGTTTGGGTTAGGCTTAGTGTTAGGTTTATTGTTAGTGTTATGATTAGGGTTAACTTTGCGGTGAGCAAGAGGCTGAAGTTGAGGGTTATGGGTATGGTTAGGGTTAGGGGGAGGGATAGGGTGAAGTTTAGGATTATGGGTAGTGTTAAGGTAAGTGTGAGGGTGAGGGTTAGGTTGAGGTTTAGGGATAGGGTTAGGTTTAGGATTAGGGTTAGGGTGAGACTGGGTGTGAGGTTTAGGGTGAGGATTAGGCTTAGGCTTATGGTTAGGCTAAGAGTGAGGGTGGGGGGTGAGGATTAGGGTTAGGGCTACGCTTAGGCTTAGGGTTAGGCTGAGGGTGAGAATGGAGGTGAGGTTTAGGTTAGTGTGATCGTTAGGATTAGGGTAAGGGTGAGGGCTCGGGTGAGGGTAAGGGTTAGGGTAAGGCTTAGGCTTAGGCTTCCAGTTAGGCTGAGGGTGAGTTTGAGGGTGAGGGTTAGGGTTAGCATGATGGTTAGGTTTATTGTTAGGGTGAGGGTTAGGATGAGGTTTAGGGTTCGGGTGAGGTTAGGGTGAGGATGATGGTAAGGGTAAAGGTGAGGTTTACGCTGAGGGTAAGGGTTAAGATGAGGGTGAGGGTTAAGGTAAGGGTGAGGGTTAGGTTTAGGGGGAGGCTGAGTGTGAGGTTTAGGCTGAGGATTAGGCTTAGGCTTAGAGTTAGGCTAAGGGTGAGGGTGGGGGTGAGGGTGGGGGTGAGGATTAGGGTTAGGGTGATGGTTAGGGATAGGGTTAGTGTTATCGTTAGGGTTAGGGTTAGAGTTACGGTGAGTGTGAGGGTTAGGGTTAGGGTTAGGGTGGGGTTTAGGGTTGGGTTAGGATTACGGTTAGGGTGAGGTTTATGGTTAGGGTTAGCCTTAGTGTTAGGGTGAGGGTGAGGTTTAGAGTTAGAATTAGGGTTAGGTTGAGGCTGAGGGTGAGGGTGAGGGTTAGGATTATTGTTAGCATTAGGATTAGGGTTTGGGTTAGGGTTAGTGTGAGGGTTAGGGGTAGGGTTAGGGGTAGCCTTAGGTTTAGGCTGAGGGTGAGGGTGAGGGTGAGTGTTAGGGTTAGTTTAAGGGTTAGGGTTAGGGTTAGGGTGAGGTTTAGTGTTAGGGTTAGTGTTAAAGTTAGGGTTAGAGTGAGGGTGAGGTTTAGGGGTAGAGTTAGGGTTAGGGTGAGGGTTAGGTTTAGAGTTAGGGTTAGGGTGAGGGTTAAGGTGGGGGTGAAGGTAAGGTTAAACGTGACAGTTAGGCTGAGTGTGAGGGTTATGGCAAGGGTGAGGATTAGGGTTTGGGTGAGAGTTAGGGTTAGGGTTAGTGTGAGAGTTAGGGTTCGGGTTAAGTTTAGGGTTAGGGTTAGGGTTAGTCTAAGAGTTTCGGTGAGGGTGAGTGTTAGTGTCAGTTTGAGAGTTAGGGTTAGGATTAGGGATAGGGTGAAGGTTAGTGTTAGGGTTAGTGTTAGGGTGAGGGTTAGGATGAGGGTTAGGGTTAGGATTAGGGTTAGGGTGTGGGCTAGTTTCAGGTGAGGTTTACGGTTAGGGTTAGGGTGAGGTTTACTGTTAGGGTTAGGGTTAAGTTTAGGGTGAAGTTGAGTTTAGGGTTAGAGTTAGGGTTAGGGTGAGGCTGAGGTTGAGGGTTAGGGTTAGGGTGAGGTTTAGTGTTAGGATTAGTGTTAGTGTTAGAGCAAGGGTTAGGTTGTGGGTGAGGGTTAGGCTTAGCGTTAGGATTAGGTTTAGGCTGAGGGTGAGGGTGAGTTTGAGGGCCAGTGTGAGGGTGAGGGTTAGGGTTAGTGTTAGATTAAGGTTTACGATTAGGGATAGCTTTAGGGTGAGGGTTAGGTTGAGGTTAGGGTTACAGGGAGTGTGAGGGTTAGTGTTAGGGTGAGGGTTAGGGTTAGGATTAGGGTTAGGGTGAGAGTGAGTGTTAGGATTAGGGTTAGGTTTAGGGTTAGGTTTAGGTTTAGGGTTAGGGTGAGGGTTAGGGTGAGGATGATGGTAAGGGTAAAGGTGAGGTTTAGGGTGAGGGTGAGGGTTAAGATAAGGGTGAGTGTTAGGTTTAGGCTTAGGTTTACCGTAAGGGGTAGGATTAGGGTCAGGGTGATTGTTAGATTGAGGATTAGGGTTAGGGCTAGTGTGAGGTTTAGAGTGAGAATGAGGGTTAGGGTTAGGGTGAGGGTGAGGGCTAGGGTGAGGGTTAGGGTCAGGTTAAGGGTTAGGCTTAGGCTCAGGATTAGGCTGAGCATGAGATTGACGGTGAGTGTTAGGGTTAGGTTGATTGTTAGGTTTACAGTTAGGGTGAGGGTTAGGATGAGGTTTAGGGTTAGGGTGAGGATTAGGGTGAGGTTTAGTGTTAGGTTTAGGGTTAGACTTAGGGTTATGGTGAGGGTGAGGTTCAGGGGTACAGTTAGGGCTAGGATGAGGGTTAGGGTTAGGGTGCAGGTTAGCCTGGGGGTGACGGTAAGGGTAAAGGTGAGGGTTAGGTTGAGGGTGAGGGTTCCGGTAAGGGTGAAGGTTAGGGTTAGGGTGAGGTTTAGTGTTAACATTAGGTTGAGGGTGAGGATTAGATTGAGGATTAGTGTTAGGGTTAGTGTGATGTTTAGGGTGAGGATGAGGGTTAGGGTTAGGGTGAAGGCTAGGGTGAGTGTGAGGGTTAGGGTTAGGGTTAAGGTGAGGGTGTTAGGGTGAGGGTTAAGGTTAGGGTGAGGGTTATGGTTAGGGTGAGGGTTAGGGTTAGGGTTAGGTTTATTGTTAGGTTTAGGGGTAGGGTTACGGTTACTGTGAGGGTGAGGATTAGGGTTAGGGTTAGGATGAGGTTTAGGTTTAGGGTTAGGGTTAGAATCAGGGTTAGGGTGAGGGTTTCGGCTTAGGCTTAGGCTTAGGCTTAGGCTTAGGCTTTGGCCAACATGAGGTTGAAGATTCGGGTTCGGGTTCAGGTGGGGTTTAGGGTTTGGTTTAGGGTTAGGTTGAGAATTAGGTTGAGGTTTAGGGTTAGGATAAGTTTAAGGGTAAGGGTTAGGCTGAGGTTTAGGGTGAGGGTTAGGGTTAGTGATAGGGTTAGGTTTAGGATTAGGGTTAGGTTGAGGGTGAGGGTGAGGTTTAGGATTAGGGTTAGGGTTAGGTTTAGAGTTAGGATGAGTGTTAAGATTAGGGTTTGGTTTAGGGTGAGGTTGAGGCTGAGGAATACTGTTAGGTTTAGGGTTAGGTTTAGGGTTACTGTTAGTGTTAGTGTTAGGTTTAGGGTGAGAGTGAGGTTTAGATGTAGGGTTAGGGGGTGGGTTAGGGTGAGGGTTAGGGGTAGTGTTAGGTTTAGGTTGAGTGTGAGGGTTAGGTTGAGGTTTAGGGTTAGGGTTAGGGTTAGGGTCAGTGTGAGGGTTAGTGTTAGTGTTAGTGTTAGTGTTAGGGTGAGGGTAAGTGTTCGGGTGCGGTTATGGGTTAGGGTGACGGTTATGGGTAGGGTGAGGGTTAGGGTTAGGGTTAGGGTTATTGTTAGGTTTAGGTTTAGGGTTACGGTTACGGTGAGTGTGAGTGTGAAGATTAGGGTTAGGGTTAGGATGAGGTTTAGGATTTGGGTTAGGGTTAGAGTTAGGGTTAGGGTGAGGGTGAGGTTTAGGTTAAGAGTTAAGTTTAGGGTGACGGTTAGGGTTAGGTAGGGTGAGAGTTAAGGGGAGGGTAAGGCTTAGTGTTAGGGTTAGGGATAGGATTAGGGTTAGGGTTAGGGTGAGGGTCCGTGTGTTTGTTAGGGTTAGTTCTGGGGTTAGGCTTAGGTTTAGGCTGAAGGTGAGAGTGATGGTTAGAGTTAGGGTTAGGGTTAGTGTTAGGGTTAAGGGGAGGGTTAGGATGACGGTTAAGGTTAGGATTAGGGTTAGGTTAAGGGCTAGGGTGAGGTTGAGGTTTAGGGTTAGAGTTAGGGTGAGGTTTATGGTTAGGGTAAGGGTTAAGGTGAGGGTGAGGTTTAGGGTTAGAGTTAGGGTTAGGGTGAGGCTGAGGGTGAGGGTTAGGGTTAGGGTTAGTGTTAGGTTAAGGGTTAGGGTTAGGGTGAGGGTTAGGGTGAGTGTTAGGGTTGGGTATAGGGTTAGGTTTAGGCTGAGGGTGAGGGTGAGGGTGAGGGTTAGAGTGAGGATGAGGGTTAGGGTTAGGTGAGGGCTAGGGTTGGGTGAGGTTTAGGGCTAGGGTTATCGTGAGGTTTAGGGTTAGGCTGATGATTAGGGTTAGGTTTAGGGTTAGGGTTATTGTTAGGGTTGGGGTACGTGTTAGGGTGAGTTTTAGAGTTAAGGTGAGTGTTATAGTTAGGGTGAGGGTTAGGGTTATGGTTAAGGTTATTGTTAGGGTTAGGGTTAGGGTTATGGTGAGGGTGAGGATGAGGGTTACGGTTAGTGTTAGAATGAGGTTTAGGGTTAGGGTTAAGGATAGAATTAGGGTTCGGGTGACAGTTAGGTTTAGGGTTAGAGTTAGGGTTTGTGATAGGGTTAGGGTTAGGGTGAGGATTTGGGTTAGGCTTAGGCTTAGGCTGAGCATGAGGTTGAGGGTTAGGGTTAGGGTGATGGTTCTGGTTAGGATTATTGTTATTTTTAGGGTTAGGGTTAGAGTTACAGTGAGGGTGAGGGTGCAGGTGAGGGTTAGGGTTAGGGTTAGGGTTTGGTTTACCGTTAGAGTTAGGGTTAGGTTTAGGTTATGGGTGAGGTTTAGGGTTAGATTTAGGGTTAGTGTGAGGGTGAGGTTTAGTGTTAGAGTTAGAGTTAGCGTGAGGCTGAGGGTGAGGGTTGCGGTTCGGGTTAGGGGTTGGGTGAGCGTGACGGTGTGGGTTAAGTTTAGTGTTAAAGTGAGGGTTAGGATGAGGGTTAGGGTTAGGATTAGGGTTAGGGTGAGGGCTAGGGTGAAGGTGAGGTTTAGTGTTAGAGTTATGGTGAGGTTTAGGGTTAGGGTTAGTGTTAGGTTTAGGGTGAGTGTAAGGTTTAGGGTTAGTTTTAGGGTTAGGGTGAGGCTGAGTTTGAGGGTGAGGGTTAGTGTTAGTGTTAGATTTAGGGTTAGGGTGAGGTTTAAGTTGAGTGTGAGGTTTAAGCTTAGGGTTAGGATTAGGTTTAGGGTAAGGGTTAGGGTGAGTGTGAGCGATATGGTTAGTGTTAGGGTTAGTCTTAGGGTTAGACTGAGGGTGAGGGCTGGGGTGAGGGTGAGGTTAAGGGTGAGTGTGAGGGTTAGGGTTAGGGTGAGTGTTAGGATTAGGGTTACTGTGAGCGTGAGGGTTAGGGTTAGGTTGAGATTTAGGGTTAGTGTTAGGGTTAGGGTGAGGGTTCAGGTTAGCGTTAGGGTGAGGGTAAGGATGAGGATTAGGGTTAGGATTAGGGTTAGGGTGAGGGCTAGGGTGAGTTTGAGGGTTAGGGTTCGTGTAAGATTAAGGTATAGGATTAGGGTTTGGGTTAGATTGAGGATTAGGTTGAGGATAAGGGTTACAGTGAGGGTGAGGATTAGGGTTAGGGTTAGGGTTAGGGTTAGGATTAAGGTTAGCTTGAGGGTGAGTATTAGCATTAGTGTTAGTGTTAGGGTTAGGGTTAGGTTTAGAGTTATGATTAGTGTTATTGTTAGGGTTCGGTTTAGAGTTATTATGAGGGTGAGGGTGAGGGTGAGGGTTAGGGTTAGTGTTAGGTTGAGATTTAGGGTTAGGGATTAGGATTAGGGTAAGGGTGAGGGTGAAGTTTAGGGTTAGATTTAGGGTTAGTTGGAGGATTAGGTCGAGGGTGAGGGTAAGGTTTAATTTTAGTATTAAGGTTAGGGTGAGGGTTAGGTTGAGGTTTAGGCTTACGGTTAGGGTTAGGGTTAGGATTAGGGTTAGGGTGAGGGTGAGTGTGAGGGTTAGGGTTAGGGTTAGGCTTAGGCTTAGAGTTAGGCTGAGGGTGAGGGTGGGGGTGAGGATTAGGTTTAGGGTAATGGTTAAGGTTAGGGTTAGGGTGAGGGTTAGGATTAGGATTAGGGTTAGGGTGAGGGATAGGTTGAGGGTGAGGGTTAGGGTAAGGGTTAGGTTTAGGATTATGATTAGGCTGAGCTTGAGGTTGAGAGTGAAGGTTAGGGTTAGTATGATGGTTAGGTTTACAGTTAGGGTGATGTTTAGGATGAGTTTTAGGGTTAAGGTGTGGGTTAGGGTGAGATTTAGTGTTTGGGTTAGGGTTAGACTTAGGGTTATGGTGAGGGTGAGATTCAGGGGTACAGTTAGGGTTAGGATGAGGGTTAGGTTTAGGGTGCAGGTTAGTCTGGGGTTGACGGTAATGGTTAAGGTGAGGGTTAGGATGAGGGTGTGGGTTTCGGTATGGGTGAGGGTTAGGGTTAGGGTGAGGGTTAGTGTTAGCATTAGATTGAGGGTGAGGGTTAGATTGTGGATTAGTGTTAGGGTTAGTGTGAGGTTTAGGGTGATGATGAGGGTTAGGGTTAGGGTGAAGGCTAGGATGAGTGTGAGTGTTAGGGTTAGGGTTAGGGTGAGGGTAAGTGTTAGGGTGAGGGTTAAGGTTAGGGTGAGGGTTATGGTTAGGGTGAGGGTTAGGGTTAGGGTTAGGTTTATTGTTAGGTTTAGGGGTAGGGTTACGGTTACTGTGAGGGTGAGGGTGAGGATTAGGGTTAGGGTTAGGATGAAGTTTAGGTTTAGGGTTAGGGTTAGAGTTAGGGTTAGTTTGAGGGTGAGGGTTAGGGTTAGGCTTAGGCTTAGGCTTAGGCCGAGCATGAGGGTGAGGGTTCGTGTTCGTGTTCAGGTGAGGGTTAGGGTTAGGTTTAGGGGTAGGTTTGGAGATATGTTGAGGTTTAGGGTTAGGATAAGTTTAAGGGTGAGGGCTAGGGTGAGGGTTAGTGTGAGGGTTTGGGTTAGGGATAGGGTTAGGTTTAGGATTAGGGTTAGGGTGAGGGTGAGTGTGAGGGTTAGGATTAGGGTTAGGGTTAGGCTTAGAGTTAGGATGAGGGTTAGGGTTAGGGTTTGGGTTAGGGTGATGTTTAGGCTGAAGATTAGTGTTAGGTTTAGGGTTAGGTTTAGGGTTAGTGTTAGGGTTGGGGTTAGGGTGAGGGAGAGGTTTAGATATAGGTTTAGCATGAGGGTTAGGGGGAGGGTTAGGCTTAGGGTTAGTGTTAGGTTTAGGTTGAGTGTGAGGCTTAGGTTGAGGTTTAGGGTTAGGGTTAGGGTTAGGGTCAGTGTGAGGGTTAGTGTTAGTGTTAGGGTTAGTGTTAGGGTGAGGGTAAGTGTTAGTGTGAGGTATGGGTTAGGGTGATGGTTATGTTTAGGGTGACGGTTAAGGTTAGGGTTAGGGTTATTGTTAGGTTTAAGTTTAGGGTTACGGTTACGGTGAGGGTGAGTGTGAGGGTTAGGGTTATGGTTAGCTTGAGCTTTAGGGTTTGGGATAGGGTGAGAGTTAGGGTAAGGGTGAGAGTGAGGTTTAGGGTTAGAGTTAGGTTTAGGGTGATGGTTAGGGTTAGGGTTAGGGTGAGAGTTAGGGGGAGGGTAAGGGTTAGTCTTAGGGTTAGGGATAGGATTAGGGTTAGGGTTAGGGTGAGGGTCAATGTGTTTGTTAGTGTTAAGTCTAGGGTTAGGCTTAGATTTAGGCTGAGGGGGAGGATGATGGTTAGGTTAAGGTTAGGGTTAGGGGGAGGGGTAGGATGAGGGTTAGGTTTAGGATTAGGGTTAGGGCAAGGCCTAGGGTGAGGGTGAGGTTTAGTGTTAGAGTTAAGGTGAGATTTATTGTTAGGGTTACGTTAGGGTGAGGGTGAGGTTTAGGGCTAGAGTTAGGGTTAGTGTGAGGCTGAGGGTGAGTTTTAGGGTTAGAGTTAGTGTTAGGTTTAGTGTTACGGTTAGGGTGAGGGTTAGGGTGAGGGTTATGGTTAGATTTAGGATTAGGGTTAGGCTGAAGGTTAGGGTGAGGGTGAGGGTTAGGGTGAGGATGAGGGTTAGGTTTAGGGAGAGGGCTAGGTTTGTGTGAGGGTTAAGGATAGGGTTAGCGTGAGGTTTAGGGTTAGGGTAATGGTTAGGGTTAGTGTGAGGGTTAGTGTTAGGGTTAGGGTTATTGTTAGGTTTAGGCTAAGTGTTAGGGTGAGGGTTAGGGTTAGGGTGAGGTTTACAGTTAGGGTGAGGGTTAGGGTTATGGTTAAGTTTATTGTTAGGGTTAGCATTACGGTTACGGTGAGGGTGAGGGTGAGGGTGGGGTTTACGGTTAGGGTTAGGGTTAGGGTTAGGTTGAAGGTGAGGTTTTGGGTTAGATTTAGGGTTAGTGTTAGGGTGAGGTTTAGTGTTAGAGTTAGGGTTAGGGTGAGGCTGAGGGTGAGGTTTAGCATTAGGATTAATGTTAGGGTTAGGCTTAACGTGAGGGTTAGGTTGAGGGTGACGGTTAGGGTTAGCTTTAGGATTAGGATTAGGGTTAGGGTTATGGTGAGTGTGAGTGTTAGGGTTTTGGTTACGGTTAGGGATAGGCTTAGGGTTAGGCTGAGGTTGAGGGTTAGGGTTGGGGTTAGCATGAGGTATAGGGTTAGGGTTAGGGTGAGTGTGAGTGTTAGGTTTAGGGTTAGGCTTAGGGTTAGGCTGAGCATGAGGGTGTGGGTTAGGGTTAGGATGAGGGTTAGGGTTATGTTGAGAGTTAGGATGAGGGTTAGGGTTAGGATTAGGGTTAGGGTGCGAGCGAGTGTATGTGTTAGTGTTAGGTTTAGGGTTAGACTTAGGTTTAGGCTGAGCGTGAGTTTGAGGGTTAGGGTTAGGGTTAGGGTGAGCGTTAGGGTAAGAGTTAGGGGGAGGGTTAGGAAGAGGGTTATGCTTAGGTTTAGGGTTGGGTGAGTGCTAGGTTGAGGGTGAGCTTTAGGGTTAGGTTTGGGGTGAGGGTTAGGGTTAGGGTAAGGTTGAGAGTTAGGGTTCGGCTTATGTTTAGGGTTAGGTTGAGGGTTAGGGTAAGGGTTACGGTGAGGGTGAGGGTTAGGTTTAGGTTGAGGGTTAGGTTTCAGATTAGGTTTAGGGTGAGGGTGACTGTGAGGGTTAGGTTTAGTGTTAGGCTGAGGGTTAGGATGAGGGTTAGGGTTAGGATTAGGGTTAGGGTGAGGGCTAGGGTGAGGGTGAGGTTTAGGGTTAGGGTTAGGTTGAAGTTTAGGGTTAGGGTTAGTGTTAGGGTAAGGGTGAGGGAGAGGTTTAGGGTTAGATTTAGGGTTAGGGTGAGCCTGAGTTTCAGGGTTAGGTTTAGTGTTAGTGTTAGATTTAGGGTTAGGTTGAGGGTAAGGTTGAGTGTGAGGGTTAGGCTTCGGGTTAGGATTTTGTTTAGGGTAAGGCTTAGGGTGAGTGTGAGCAATATGGTTAGGGTTAGGTTTAGGGTTAGGGTTAGACTGAGGATGAGGGTGGGGGTGAGGGTTAGGTAAAGGGTAAGTGTGAGGGTTAGGGTTAGGGTGAGGGTTAGGGTTAGGGTTAATGTGAGCGTGATGGTTAAGGTTAGGTTGAGAGTTAGGGTTAGTGTTAAGGTTTGGGTGAGGGTTAAGTTTAGGGCTAGGGTGAGGGTAAGTATGAGGATTAGGGTTAGGATTATGGTTAGGGTGAGGGCTAGGGTGAGAGTGAGGTTTAGGGTTAGTATTAGATTAAGGTTTAGGTTTCGGGTTAGGGTTAGGGTGAGGATTAGGTTGAGGGTTAGGGTTATAGTGAGGGTGAGGATTAGGGTTAGGATGAGGGTTAGGGTTAGGAATAGGGTTAGTTTGAGTGTGAGTGTTAGCATTAGGGTTAGGGTTAGGTTTAGGGTTAGGATTAGTGTTATTGTTAGGGTTAGGGTTAGAGTTATTGTGAGGGTGAGGGTGAGGGTGAGGTTTAGGGTTAGGGTTAGGGCGAGGTTTATAGTTAGGTTTAGGAGTAGGGTTAGGGTGAGGGTGCGGTTGAGGGTTAGATTTAGGGTTAGTTGGAGGGTTAGGCCTAGGGTGAGGTTAGGGTTACTTTTAGGGTTAAGGTTAGGTTGAGGGTTAGGTTGAGGTTTAGGCTTTTGGTTAGGGTTAGGGTTACGATTAGGGTGAGGGTGAGGTTGAGTGTGATGGATAGGACTAGGGTTAGGCTTAGGCTTAGGGTTAGGCTGAGAGTGAGGTTGGGCGTGAGGATTAAGTTTAGGGTGATTGTTAGGGTTAGGGTTAGGGTGAGGTTTAGGATGATGGTTAGGATTAGGATTAATGTTAGGGTGAGGGCTAGGGTGAGGGTGAGGATTAGGTAAGGGTTAGGCTTAGGCTTAGGATTAGGCTGAGCATGAGTTTGAGGGTGAGGGTTAGGGTTAGGGTGATGGTTAGGTTTACAGTTAGGGTGAGGGTTAGGATGAGGTTTAGGATTAGGGTGAGGGTTAAGGTGAGGTTTAGTGTTTGGGTTAGGGTTAGACTTAGGCTTATGGTGAGGGTGAGGTTCAGGGGTACAGTTAGGGTTAGGATGAGGGTTAGGGTTAGGGTGCAGGTTAGCCTGGGGGTGATGGTAAGGGTAAAGGTGAGGGTTAGACTGAGGGTGAAGGTTCCACTAAGGGTGAAGGTTAGGGTTAGGGTTAGGGTTAGTGTTAGCATTAGGGTGAGGTTGAGCGTTATATTGAGGATTAGTGTTAGGATTAGTGTGACGTTTAGGGTGAGGATGAGGGTTAGGATTAGGGTGAAAGCTAGGGTGAGTGTGATGGTTCCTAGTGTTAGGGTTAGGGTGAGGGTGTTAGGGTGAGAGTTAAGGTTAGGGTGAGGGTTATGGTTAGGTTGAGGGTTAGGGTTAGGGTTAGGTTTATTGTTAGGTTTAGGGGTAGGGTTACGGTTACTGTGAGGGTGAGCGTGAGTATTAGGGTTAGGGTTAGGATGAGGTTTAGGTTTAGGGTTAGGGTTAGAGTTAGGGTTAGGTTGAGGGTTAGGGTTAGGGTGAGGCTTAGCCTTAGGCCAAGCATGAGGGTGAGGTTTAGGGTTAGGGTTTGGGTTAGGGTGAGGATTAGTGTTAGGGTGAGGGTTATTGTTAGGGTTAGGTAAAGTGTTAGGGTGAGATTTAGGTTTAGGGTGAGGGTTATGGTTAAGGTGAGGGTTAGGTTTATGGTTAAGTTTATTGTTAAGGTTAGGGTTAGGCTTAGGGTTATGGTGAGGGTGAGGGTGAGGGTTACGGTTATGTTTAGGTTGAGGTTAAGGTTTAGGGTTAGGGTTAGAATTAGGGTTTTGGTGACAGTGAGTTTTAGGATTAGAGTTATGGTTTGTGATAGTGTTAGGGTTAGGGTGAGGTTTAGGTTTAGGGTTAGGCTTAGGCTTAGGCTTAGGTCGAGCATGAGGGTGAGGTTTAGGGTTAGGGTGATGGTTCTGGTTAGGATTAGTGTTATTGTTAGGGTTAGGTTTAGAGTTACAGTGAGGTTGAGGGTGCAGGTGAGGGTTAGGGTTAGGGATAGGGTGGGGTTTACGGTTTGGGTTAGGGTTAGTGTTAGGTTGAGGGTGAGGTTTAGGGTTAGATTTAGGGTTAGTTGTAGGGTGAGGGTTACTGTTAGCCTTAGATTTAGTTTTAGGGTGAGGCTAAGGGTGATGGTGAGGGTTTGGGTTAGGGTGAGGGTTATGGTTAAGCTGAGGTTTAGGAATCGGTTTAGAGTAATTGTTAGGGTTCGGTTTAAGTTTACGGTTACAGTGAGGGTGAGGATGAGGGTTAGGGTTAGGCTTAGGTTGAGGTTTAGTGTGAGGGTGAGGTTTAGGGTTAGAGTCAGTGTGAGGGTTAGGTTGAGGGTTTGGGTTAGGGTTAGTGTTAGTGTTAGGGTTAGGGTGAGAGTTAGGGAGAGGTTTAGGGTTAGGGTTAAGTTTAAGATTAGGTTTAGGATGAGGGTGAGTGTGTGTGTTAGGGTTTGGTTTAGGGTTAGGCTTAGGGTTAGGCTGAGGGTGAGGTTGAGGGTGAGGGTTAGGGTTAGGATTATGGTTAGGGGGCGGGTTAGGATGAGGGTTAAGGTTAGGATTAGGGTTAGGGTGAGGGCTAGGGTGAGGTTAAGGTTTAGGGTTAAGGTTAGGGTGAGGGTTAGGGTTTTGTTTAGGGTGAGCGTTAGGGTTCGGGTTAAGTTTAGGGTTAGGGTGAGCATTAGGGTAAGGGTTACAGTGAGGGTGAGTTTTAGGGTTAGGTTGAGGGTTAGCGTTAGGATTAGGCTTAGTGTGAGGTTGTGGGTGAGGGTTAGTGTTAGGGTTAGGGCGAGGGTTAGGATTAGGGTTAGGGTTAAGATTAGGGTTAGGGTGAGGGCTAGGGTTAGGGTGAGGGTTAGGGTAAGTGTAAGGCTTAGTCCTAGTGTTAGGCTGAGTGTGAGGTTCAGGGTGAGTGTTAGGGTTAGGGTGATGGTTAGGTTTACAGTTAGTGTTAGAGTTAGTATGAGGTTTAGGGTTGGGGGATTTTTAGGGTGAGGATGATGGTAAGGGTAATGGTGAGGTTTAGGCTGAGGGTGAGGGTTAAGATAAGGGTGAGCGTTAGGGTTAGGTTTAGGGTTAGATTAAGGGCTAGAGTTAGGGTTAGGGTGAGAGTATGATTGAGGATTAGGGATAGGGTTAGTGTGAGGTTTAGAGTGAGGATGAGGGTTAGGGTGAGGTTTAGTGTTAGGGTTAGGGTTAGAGTTAGGGTTAGGGTGAGGGTGAGGTTTAGGGTGGAGTTAGGGTTAGGGTGAGGGTTAGGATGAGGGTTAGTGTTAGAGTTAGGGTTACCGTGAGGTTTAGGGTCAGGGTTAGTGTTAGGGTTAGGTTGAGAGTTAGGGGGAGGTTAGAGTTAGGGTTAGGGTTAGGGTTAGGTTTAGGGTTTCGGTTACGGTGAGGATGAGGGTTAGGATTAGGGTTAGGGTGAAGATAAGGTTTAGGGTTAGAATAAGGGTTAGGGTGAGACTGAGGGTGAGGGTGAGGGTTAGAGTTAGGGTTAGGATTAGGATTAGGGTGAGGGTTAGGGTGAGTGTGAGGGTTAAGTTTAGGGTTAAGGTTAGCATTAGGTTTAGGCTGAGGGTTTGGTTGAGGGTGAAGGTTAGGGTTAGGGTTATTGTTAGGGTGAGGTTTAGTGTTAGGGTTAGGGTTAGAGTTATGGTTAGGGTGAGGGTGAGGTTTAGGCATAGAGTTAGTTTTAGGGTGAGGGTTAGGGTGAGTGTTTGGGTTAGGGTGAGGGTTAGGGTAGGGCTGACGGTAAGGGTAAAAGTGAGGGTTTGACTGAGGGTGAGGGTTAAGGTAAGGTTGAAGGTTAGGGTTAGGATGTGGGTTAATATTAGGCTTACCATTAGAGTTAGGGTTCGGGTTAAGTTTAGGGTTAGGGTGAGGGTTAGAGTAAGGGTTACGGTGAGGGTGACGGTTAGGTTTAGGTTGAGGCTTAGGGTTAGGATTATGGTTAGGGTGAGGGTGAGGTTTAGGGTTAGTGTTAGGGTGAGGGCTAGGAAGAAGTTTAGGGTTAGGATTAGGGTTAAGGTGAGGGCTAGGGTGAGGGTGAGGTTTAGGGTTAGGATTAGCGTGATGTTTAGGGTTAGGGTTAGGGTTAGGTTTAGAGTGAGGGTGAGGTTTAGGGTTAGATTTAGGGTTAGGGTTAGGCTGAGGTTGAGGGTTAGGATTAGGGTTAGTATTAGAATTAGGGTTAGGGTGAGGGTTAGGATGAGTTTTAGGGTTAGGATTAGGGTAAGGGTGAGGGCTAGGATGAGGGTTAGGGAGAGGGCTAGGGTTATGGATAGGGTTAGTTTTATGATTAGGGTTAGGGTGAGGGTGAGTGTGAGGGTTAGGGTTAGGCTTAGGTTTAGGCTTAGAGTTAAGGTGAGGGTTAGGGTTATGGTGAGGCTGAGGCTGAGGATTACGGTTAGGTTTAGGGTTAGGGTTAGTGTTAGAGTGAGGGTTATGATTAGGGTGAGGGTTAGGGTTAGGACTAGGATTAGGGTGAGTGTTAGGGTTAGGCCTAGGATTAGGGTTAGGGTTAGGCTGAGGGTGAGAGTCAGGGTGAGGGTTAGGGTGAGGATGAGGGTTAGGGTTAGGGTGAGGGCTAAGGTGAGGGTGAGGGTTAGGGATATGGTTAGCTTGAGGTTTGGGTTTAGGGTGATGGTTAGGGTTAGTGTGAGTGTTAGTGTTAGTGTTAGGGTTAGTGTTAGGGTTAGGGTAATTTTTAGGGTGAGGGTTAGGGTTAGGGTGAGTGTTAGGGTTAGGATGAGGGTTAGGGTTAGGGTGAGTGTGAGGTTTAGATATAGGGTTAGGTGGAGGGTTAGAGTGAGTGTTAGGTTTTGGGGTAGTGTTAGGGTTAGGTTGAGGGTGAGGGTTATGTTGAGGTATAGTGTTAGGGTGAGGGTTAGTGGGAGGGTTAGTGTTAGTGTTAGGGTTAGTGTTAAGGTGAGAGTAAGTGTTAGGGTGCGGGTATGGGTTAGGGTGCGAGTTATGTTTAGGGTGAGGGTTAGGGTTAGGAATAGGGTTATTGTTAGGTTTAGGTTTAGTGTTACGGTTATGGTGAGGGTGAGGTTGAGGGTTAGGCTTAGGGTTAGGTTGAGGTTTAGGGTTTGGGTTAGGGTTAGAGTTAGGGTTAGGCTGAGGGTAAGGTTTAGGTTTAGAGTTAGGGTTAGGGTGAGGGATAGGGTTAGTGTTAGTTTGAGAGTTAGGGGGAGGGTTATGGTTATGGTTAGGTTTAGGGATAGGATTAGGGTTAGTGCGAAGGTGAGTGTGTGTGTTAGGGTTAGGTCTAGGGTTAGGCAGAGGGTGAAGTTGAGGGTGAGGGTTAGGTTTAGGATGAGGGATAGGGGAAGTGTTAGGGTGAGGGTTAGGGTTAGCATTAAGGTTAGGGCAAGGGCTAGGTTGAGGGTGAGTTTTAGGTTTAGGGTTAGAGTCAGGTTTATGGTTAGGGTTAGGGTGAGAGTGAAGTTTAGGGTTAGATTTAGGGTTAGGGTGAGGCTGAGCTTGAGGGTTATTGTTAGGGTTAGTGTTAGGTTTAGGGTTAGGGTTAGTGTGAGGGTTAGGTTTAGGGTTAGAGTTACCTTAAGGGTTACGGTTATGGTGAGGGTTAAGGTTAGGGTGAGGGTTATGCTTAGGATTAGGATTAGGGTTAGGGTTAGGCTGAGGGTGAGTGTGAGGGTGAGAGTGAGTGTTAGGGTGAGGATGAGGGTTAGGGTTAGGGTGAGGGCTAGGGTGAGGGTGAGGGTTAGGGATAGGGTTATCGTGAGGTTTGGGGTTAGCGTAATGGTTAGGGTTAGTGTGAGGTTTAGTGTTAGGGTTAGGGTTAGTGTTAGGGTAAGGGTAAGTGTTAGGGTGAGGGTTAGAGTTTGGGTAATTGTTAGGGTTAGGTTTAGGGTTTAGGTTTTAGTGAGGGTGAGGTTGAAGTTTAGGGTTAGGTTTAGGATGATGTTTAGGTTTAGGGTTATGTTTAGAATTAGGGTTAGGTTAATAGTGATGTTTAGGGTTAGAGTTAGGGTTTGTGATAGGGTTAGGGTTAGGGTGGGGTTTACAGTTAGGGTTAGGATTAGGGTTAGGTTGAGGGAGAGGTTTAGGGTGAGATTTAGGGTTTGTGTTAGGTGAGGTTTAGGGTTAGGGTTAGGGTTAGTGTTAGGGTTAGGTTAAGAGTTAGGGTGAGGGTTTGGGTTAGGGTGTGGGTTCTGGTTAGGGTGAGGGCTAGTTTGTGGGCGAGGTTTAGGATTAGGGTCCGGGTGAGGTTTAGTGTTAGAGTTAAGGTTAGGATGAGGGTGAGGTTTAGGTTTAGAGTTAGGATTAGCGGAAGGGTTAGAGTGAGGTTTCGGGTTAGAGTTAGTGTTAGGGTTAGGGTGAGGGTGAGGGTTAGGTAGAGGTTTAGGGATAGGGTTACGTTTAGGATTAGAGTTAGAGTGAGGGTGAGTATGAGTGTTAGGGTGAGGGTTAGATTTAGGCTTAGGGTTAGGCTGAGCGTGAGGGTGGGTGTTAGGATTAGGTTTAGGGTGATGGTTCGGTTAAGGGTTAGTGTTATTTTTAGGGTTAGTGCTAGAGTTAAGGTGAGGGTGAGGGAGATGATTAGGGTTAGATTTAGGGTTAGTGTTAGGGTGAGTGTTAGTGTTAGTGTTAGGGTTAATGTTAGGGTGAGGGTAAGTCTTAGGATGAGGGTTTTGGTTGGGATGAGGGTTATGGTTAGGGTGAGGGTTAGGATTAGGGTTAGGGTTATTTTTAGGTTTCGGTTTAAGGTTAAGGTTACGGTGAGGGTGAGGGTTAGGCTTAGGTTTAGGGTGAGGTTTAGGGTGAGGGTGAGGTTTAGGGTTAGAGGTAGGGTTAGGGTGAGGGTTAGGTTGAGGTTTAGGTTTAGGGTTAGTGTTAGGGTTAGGGTTAGGGTGAGAGTTAGAGGGAGGGTTAGGATTAAGGTTAGGGTTAGGATTTGGGTTAGCATGAGGGTGAGGGTTAAGGTTAGGGTTAGGGTTAGTATTAGGGGTAGGGTTAGGGTGAGTGTGAAGGTGAGGGTTAGGGTTAGGCTTAGTGTTAGGCTGAGGGTGAGGGTGAGGGTTAGGGAAAGGGTGAGGGTTAGGGTTAGGGTTAGGTGGAGGGTTAGGATGAGTGTTAGGGTTAGGATTAGGGTTAGGGTGAGGGCTAGGGTAAGGGGGCAGCTTAGGGTTAGGGTTAGAGTGAGGTTTAGGGTTAGGGTTACTTTTAGGGTTAGGGTGAGGATGAGTTTTAGGGTTATAGTTAGGGTTAAGGTGAGGCTGAGTTTGAGGGTTAGGGTTAGGGTTAGGATTAGGATTAGGGTAAGGGTTCGGGTGAGTGTGAGTGTTAGGGATAGGGTTAGGTTTAGGCTTAGGGTTACACTGAGGGTGACGGTGAGGGTAAGGGTTAGGGTTTTCTTAGGGTTAGGGTGAGGGTGAATGTGTGTGTTAGAATTAGGTTTAGGATTAGGCTTAGGGTTAGGCTGAGGGTGAGGTTGAGGGTGAGGGTTAGTGTTAGGTTGAGGGTGAGGGTTATGGTTAGGTTTAGGGTGAGGGTTAGGGTTAGGATTCTGGTTAGGGTGAGGGCTAGTTTGTGGGCGAGGTTTAGGATTAGGGTCCGGGTGAGGTTTAGTGTTAGAGTTAAGGATAGGATGAGGCTGAGGCTGAGGGTTAGGGTTAGGATTAATATTAGGCTTTGGCTTAAGATGAGGGTTAGTTTGAGGGTGAGGTTTAGGATTAGGGTTAGGAGTAGGATTAGGGTTAGTGTGAGGGTGAGTGTTAGGATGAGGATTAGGGTTAGGTATAGGGTGAGTGTGAGGGTTAGGGTTAGGGTGTGGGTTAGGCTTAGGTTTAGGATGAGGGTGAGGGTGAGGATAAAGGTTAAGGTGAGGGTTAGGGTTACGGTGAGGGTTAGGGTTAGGGTTAGGGTGAGGGTTAGGATGAGGATTAGGGTTAGAATTAGGGTTAGGGTGAGGGCTAGGGTGAGGGTGACGTTTAGGGTTAGTGTTTGGATGAGGTTTAGGGTGAGGGTTAGGGTTAGGGTGAGGGTTAGGTTGAGGGTTAGGGTTACAGTGAGGGTGAGGATTAGGTTTAGGGTGAGGGTTAGGGTTAGGATTAGGGTTAGGGTGAGGTTGAGTATTTGCATTAGTGTTAGGGTTATGGTTAGGGTTAGGTTGAGGGTTAGGATTACTGTTATTGTTAGGTTCAGGGTTAGAGTTATGATGAGGGTGAGGGTGAGTGTTACGGTTAGGTTGAGGTTTAGGGTCAGGGATAGGATTAGGGTTAGTGTGAGGTGAGGTTTATGGTTAGATTTAGGTTTAGTTGGAGGGTTGGGTGGAGGGTTAGGGTTAGGGTAAGTGTTAGGGTTAAGGTTAGGTTGAGGGTTAGGTTGAGGTTTGGGGCTAGGGTTAGGGTTAGGTTTAGGATTAGGGTTAGGGTGAGGGTGAATGTGAGGTTTAGGGTTAGGGTTAGGCTTAGGCTTAGGGTTAGGCTGAGGGTGACGGTAGGGGTGAGGATTAGGGTTAGGGTGATGGTTAGGGTTAGGGTTAGGGTGAGGGTTAGTGTTAGGGTTAGGATTAGAGTTAGGGTTAGAGTGAGGGTGAGGTTTAGGGGTAGATTTAGGGTTAGGGTGAGGATTAGGGTTAGAGTGAGGGTTACTGTGTTGGTGACGGTAAGGGTAAAGGTCAGGGTTAGGCTTAGGGTAAGAGTTACAGTAAGTGTGAGGGTTATGGTTAGGGTTAGGATGAGAGTGAGGGTTAGATTGAGGATTAGTGTTACGGTTAGTGTGAAGTTTAAGTTGAGGATGAGGGTTAGGGTTAGGGCGAGGTCTAGCGAGAGCTTGAGGTTTAGGGTTAGATTTAGGGTGAGGTTTATGGTTAGGGTGATGGTTAGGTTTAATGTGAGGTTTAGTGTTAGGTTTAGGGGTAGTGTTAGGGTGAGAGTAAGGGTTAGGGTTAATGTTAGGGTTATTGTTAGTGTTAGGGTTAAGGTTAAGGTTATGGTGAGGGTGAGGATGATGGTTAGGTTTAGGTCTAGGATGAGGTTTAAGGATAGGGTTAGGGTTAGTGTTAGGGTTAGGGTGAGGTTTAGTGTTAGTGTTAGGGTTAGGGTGAGGCTGGGGGTGAGGGTTAGGGTTAGGATTAATGTTAGGGTTAGGCTTAAGTTGAGGGTTAGTTTGAGAGTGATGGTTAGGGTTAGGATTAGGAGTAGGATTAGGGTTAGTGTTAGGGTGAGGGTTAGGGTTAGGGTTAGGGTTAGGGTTCGGGACAGGCTTAGGGTTAAGCTGAGGTTGAGTGTGAGGGTTAGGGTTAGGGTGAGGTTTAGGGTTAGGGTTAGGATGAGTGTGAGGGTTAGGGTTAGGGTTAATCTTAGGATTAGGCTTAGTGTGAGGGTGACCTTTTCGGTTTGGATTAGGTTTAGAGTTAGGGTTAGGGTGAGGGTGAGTTTTAGGATTAGAGTTAGGTTTAGGGTGAGGTTTAGGTTGAGGGTTATGTTATGGGTTAGTTTTAGGGTTAGGGTTAGGGTGAGAGTTAGGGGAAATGTTAGGATTAGGGTTAGGGTTAGGTATAAGATTAAGGTTAGAGTGAGGGGGAGTGTGTGTGTTAGGTTTAGGTTTAGGGATAGGCTTAGTGTTAGGCTGAGGGTGAGGTTGAGGGTGAGGTTTAGGGTTAGGGGGAGGGTTAGGATGAGGGTTAGCATTAGGAATAGGTTTAGGGTAAGGTGTAGGGTGAGTGTGAGGGTGAGGTTTAAGGTTATGGTTAGGGTTAGGGATAGGGTGAGGGTGAGGTTTAGGTTAGAGTAAGGGTTACAGTGAGGCTGAGGGTGAGGGTTAGAGTTAGGGTTAGGATTAGGTTTAGGGTAAGGGTTAGGGTGAGTGTGAGGGTTACGGTTACGCTTAGGGTCAGGCTGAGGGTGAGGATGAGGGTGAGGCTTAGGGTTAGCGGGAGGGTTAGGGTTAGGGTTTGGGTGAGAGTTAGGGTAAGTTTATGTTTAGGGTTAGGGTGAGGGTTAGAGTTAAGGGGAGCGTGAGGGTTAGGGTTAGGGTTAGGGTTAGGGTTAGGGTGAGGGTTAAGGTTAGGGTTAGGGTGAGGGTTAAGGTTAGGGTTACGGTGAGGGTAAGGATGAGGATTAGGTTTAGCATTAGTGTTAGGGTGAGGGCTAGGTTGAGGGTGAGGGTTAGGGTTAGTGTTAGGTTAAGGTTTAGGGTTAGGGTTAGGGTTAGGGTGAGGGTTAGGGTGAGGGTTAGGGTTACAGTGAGGGTGAGGATTAGGGTTAGGGTGAGGGTTTCGGTTAGGATTAGGGTTAACATGAGGGTGAGTGTTAGGATTACAGTTATGGTTAGGGTTAGGTTGAGGGTTAAGATTAGTGTTATTGTTAGGGTTAGGGTTAAAGTTATGGTGAGGGTGAGGGTGAGGGTGATTGTTAGGTTTACGGTTAGGGTGAGGTTTAGGGTTAGGGTTAGGATTAGGGTTAGGTTGAGGGTGAGGTTTAGTGTTAGGGTTAGGGTAAGTGTTAGCATTAGGGAGAGGGTGAGGTATAGGGGTACATTTAGTGTTAGGGTGAGGGTTAGGGTTTGGGTGCGGGTTAACGTGGGGGTGACGTTAAAGGTAAAGGTGAGGGTTAGGCTGAGGCTGAGGGTTACGGTAACGGTGAGTGTTAGGGTTAGGTTGATGGTCAGTGCTAGTTGGGAGTTCGAATGAGGATTAGTGTTAGGGTTAGTGTGAGATTTATGGAGAGGATGAGGGTTGGGGTTACCCTGAAGTCTAGTGTGAGTGTGAGGGTTAGGGTTAGTGTTAGGGTGAGGTTTAGGTTTAGGGTGATGTTTAGGGTTAGTGTGAGAGGTAGTGTTAGGATTAGGGTTAGTGTTAGGGTGAGGGTAAGTGTTACGGTGAGGTTTAGGGTTAGGGTGAGTTTTATGATTAGGGTGAGGGTTAGGGTTAGGATAAGTTTAAGGGTAAGGGCTAGGCTAAGGGTTAGGCTGATGGTTAGGGTTAGGAATAGGGATAGGTTTAGGATTAGGGTTAGGGTGAGGGTTAGGACTAGGGTTAGGATTAGGCTTAGAGTTAGGATGAGGTTTAGGGTTAGGTTTTGGGTTAGGGTGAGGGTGAGGCTGAGGATTAGGGTTAGGTTTAGGGTTAGGTTTAGGTTAGGTTTAGCGTTAGTGTTAGTGTTAGGGTTAGTGTTAGGGATCCAGTGAGGGTTGGGGTTAGGGTTAGGGTTAGGTTTAGGCTTAGAGATAGGGTGAAGGTTAGAATGAAGATTAGACTTACGATTAGGTTTAGGGTCAGGGCTAGGGTGAAGGTGAGGATTAGGGTTAGTGTTAGGGTAAGATTTAGGGTTAGTGTTAGAGTTAGGGTGAGGGTTAGGATGAGCGTTAGGGTTACAGTGAGGATGAGGGTTAGGGTGAGGGTGAGGATTAGGGTTAGGTTTAGGGTTAAGGTGAGGTTGAGTGTTAGCATTAGGGTTATGGTTATGGTTAGGGTTAGGTTTAGGGTTAGGATTACTGTTATTTTTAGGGTTAGGGTTAGAGTTATGGTGAGGGTGAGGGTGAGGGTGAGTGTTAGGGTTAGGGTGAGGTTTAGGGTTATGGTTAGGATTAGGGTGAGGGTGAGGTTTATGGTTAGATTTAGGTTTATTTGGAGGCTTAGGTGGAGGGTTAGGGTTATGGAAAGTGTTAGGGTTAAGTTTAGGTTGAGGGTAAGGTTGAGGTTTAGGGTTAGGGTTAGGATTAGTTTTAGAATTGGGGTAAGGGTGAGGGTGAGGTTTAGTGTTAGGCTTAGTCTTAGGCTTAGGGTTAGGCTGAGGGTGAGGGTGGGGTGAGGATTAGGGTTAGGGTGATGGTTAGTGTTAGGGTTAGGTTTAGAGTTAGGGTTAGGGTGAGGGTTAGGGTTAGAATTAGGGTTAGGGTGAGGTTGAGTGTTAGCATTAGGGTTACGGTTAGGGATAGGATTAGGTTTAGGGTTAGGATTATTGTTATTGTTAGGGTTAGGGTTAGAATTATGGTGAGGGTGAAGGTTGGGGTGAGGTTAGGGTTAGGGTTAGGGTGAGGTTTAGGGTTAGGGTTAGGATTAGTGTGAGGGTGAGGGTGAGGTTTAGGTTAGATTTAGGTTTAGTTGGAGGGTTAGGTCGAGGGTTAGGGTTACGGTTAGTGTTAGGTTTAAAGTTAGGGTCAGGGTGAGGTTGAGGTTTAGGGTTAGGGTTAGGGTTAGGTTTAGGATTAGTGTTAGGGTGAGGGTGAGTGTGAGGTTTAGGGTTAGGGTTATTCTTAGGCTTAGGGTTAGGCTGAGGGTGAGGGCTGGGGTGAGGATTAGGGTTAGGGTGATGGTTAGTGTTAGGGTTATGGTGAGGGATAGTATTAGGGTTAGGGTTAGAGTTAGGGTTAGGGTCAGGGTGAGGTTTAGGGATAGCGTTAGGTTTAGGGTGAGGGTTAGCGTTAGAGTGTGGGTTAGGGTGGGTGACGGTAAGGGTAAAGGTCACTTTTAGGCTGAGGGTGAGTGTTACAGTTAGGGTGAGCGTGAGGGTTAGGGTGAGCGTTAGAGTGAGGGTTAGGGTGAGGGTGAGGGTTAGATTGAGGATTACGGTTAGGGTTAGTGTGAAGTTTAGGGTGAGTATGAGGGTGAGGGCTAGGGAGAGGGTGAGGTTTAGGGTTAAGGTTAGAGTGAGGTTTAGGGTTAGGTTGATGGTTAGGGTTAGTTTTAGGGTTAGGGTTAGTGTAAGGGTGAGGGTAAGTCTTAGGGTGAGGGTAAGTGTTAGGGTGAGGGTTAGGGTTAGGGTGAGGGTTATGCTTAGGGTGAGGGTTAGGGTTAGGGTTAGGATTATTGATAGCATTAGGGTTAGGGTTAAGATTATGTTGAGGGTGAGGGTGAAGGTTAGGTTTAGGGCTAGGAAGAGGTTTAGGGATAGGTTTCTGGTTAGGGTTAGGGTCAGGGTGAGGTTTAGTGTTAGAGTTAGGGTTAGGGTGAGGCTGAGGGTGAGGTTTAGCATTAGGATTAATGTTAGGGTTAGGCTTATCGTGAGGGTTAGGTTGAGGGTGAGGGTTAGGGTTAGGGTGAGGAGTAGGATTAGGGTCAGGTTTAGGGTGAGTGTGAGGGTTAGGGTTAGGGTTAGGGATAGGCTTAGGGTTAGGCTAAGGTTGAGGGTTAGGTTTAGGGTTAGGGTGAGTTTTAGGGTTAGGGTTAGGGTGAGTGAGAGGGTTAGGGTTTGGTTTAGGCTTAGGATTTAGCCTGAGGGTGAGGGTGTGGGTTAGGGTTAGGGTGAGGGTGAGGGTTAGTTTGACAGTTAGGGTTAGGGTTAGGGTGAGGTTTAGGGTCAGGTTTAGGATTAAGGTTATGGTGAGGGTGAGGTTTATGATTAGATTTAGGTTTAGTTGGAGGCTTAGGTCGAGGGTTAGGGTTAGGGTTACTGTTAGGGTGAGGTTTATGGTTTGGGTTAGAGTTAGAGTTAGGGTTAGGGTGAGGGTGAGGTTTAGGGTTAGAGTTAGTGTTAGGGTGAGGTTTAGGTTGAGGGTTATGATAAGGGTTAGATTTAGGGTTAGTTTTATGGTAAGAGTTAGGGGGACGGTTAGGATTAGGGTTAGGTTTAGTGATAGGATTAGGGCTAGAGTGAGGGGGAGTGTGTGTGTTAGGTTTAGGTTTAGGGTTAGGATTAAGATTAGGCAGAGGTTGAGGTTGAAGCTGAGCCTTAGGTTTATGGGGAGGGTTAGGATGAGGGTTAGGGTTAGGATTAGGGTTAGGGTAAGGGCTAGGGTGAATGTGAGGGTGAGGTTTAAGGTTATGGTCAGGGTTAGGGTTAGGGAGATTGTGAGGTTTAGGGTTAGAGTTAGGGTTAGGGTGAAGCTGAGGGTGAGGGTTAGGGTTAGGGTTAGGATTAGTATTAGGGTAAGGTTTAGGGTGAGTGTGAGGGTTACAGTTAGGCTTAGGTTTGGGCTGAGGGTGAGGGTGAGGGTGAGGGTTAGTGTTACGGTGAGCGTGAGGGTTAGGATTAGGTTGAGGGTTAGGTTTAGGGTTAGGGTTAGGGTGAGGGTTAAGGTTAGGGATAGGGTGAGGGTAAGCATAAGGATTAGGGTAAGGATTAGGGTTAAGGTGAGGGTAAGGTTGAGGGTGAGGGTTAGGGTTAGTGTTAGATTAAGGTTTAGGGTTAGGGTTAGGGTGAGGGTGAGGGTTAGGTTGAGGGTTAGGGTTACGTTGAGGGTGAGGATTAGGGGTAGGGTGAGGGTTAGCGTTAGGATTAGGGTTAGCATGAGCGTGAGTGTTAGCATTATAGTTAGGGATAGGGTTAGGGTTAGGTTTAGGGTTAGGATTAGTGTTATTGTTAGGGTTAGGGTTAGAGTTATGATGAGGGTGAGGGTGAGGGTGAGGTTTAGGCTTATTGTTAGGGTGAGGTTTAGGTTAGGATTAGGATTAGGCTTAGGGTGAGTGTGAAATTTAGGTTAGATTTAGGGTTAGTTGGAGGGTTAGGTTGAGGGTTAGGGTTAGGGTTAGTTTTAGGGTTAAGGTTAGGGTGAGGGTTAGGTTGAGGTTTAGGGTTATGGTTAGGGTTAGGGTTAAGAGTAGGGTGAGGGTGAGGGTGAAGGTGAGTGTGCGGGTTATACTTAATCTTAGGCTTAGGGTTAGGCTGAGGGTGACAGTGGGGTTGAAGATTAGTTTTACGGTGATGTTTAGGGTTGGGGCTAGGGTGAGGTTTAGGATGAGGGTTAGGTTTAGGATTAGCGTTAGGGTGAGGGCTAGGGTGAGGGTCAGGGTTAGGGTAAGGATTAGGCTTAGTTTTAGGGTTAGGCTGAGCATGAGGTTGAGGGTGAGTGTTAGCATTATGGTGATGGTTAGGTTTACAGTTAGGGTGAGGATTAGGATGAGGTTTAGTGTTAGGGTGAGGGTTAGGGTGAGGATGTTGGTAAGGGTAAAGTTTAGGTTTAGGCTGAGTCTGAGGGTTAAGATAAGGGTGAGGTTTAGGGTTAGGGTTAGGGTTAGGGCAAGTGTTAGGGATAGGGTTAGGGTGAGCGTGAGGGTTAGATTGAGGATTAGGGTTAGGGTTAGTGTGAGGTTTCAGGTGAGGATGAGGGTTAAGGTTAGGGTGAGGATGAGGGTTAGAATTAGGGTTAGGGTGAGGGCTAGTGTGAGGATGAGGATTAGGGTTAGGCTTAAAGTTAGGGTGAGGTTTAGGATTAGGGTGAGGGTTAGGATGAGGGTTAGGTTTAGGATTAGGCTTAAGGTGAGGGCTAGGGTGAGGGTGAGGTTTATTGTTAGGGTTAGGATTAGCGTTAGGGAGAGGGTGAGGTTTATGTTTACATTTAGGTTTAGTTGGAAGGTTAAGTCGAGGGTTAGGGTTAGGGTAAGTGTTAGGGTTAAGGTTAGGTTGAGGTTTAGGGTTAGGTTTAGGTTTAGGATTAGGGTTAGGGTGAGGGTGAGTGTGAGGTTTAGGGTTAGGGTTAGGTTTAGGCTTAGGCTTAGGATGAGGGTAAGGGTGGGGGTGAGGATAAGGGTTAGGGTGATGGTTTGGGTTAGGGTTAGGGGGAGGGATAGTCTTAGGGTTCGGTTTAGAGTTAGGGTTAGTGTGAGGGTGAGGTTTAGGCGTAGAGTTAGGGTTAGGGTGAGGGTTAGGGTTAGAGTGAGGGTTAGGGTGGGGGTGACGGTAAGGGTAAATGTGAGGGTTAGGCTGAGTGTGAGGGTTACGGTAAGAGTGAGGGTTAGGGTTAGGGTGAGGTTTAGGGTTAGGGTGAGGGTTAGGGTGAGGGTTATGTTTAGGGTGAGGGTATTGGTTAGGGTTAGGCTTATTGTTAGTGTTAAGGTTAGGGTTAAGGTTATGGTGAGGGTGAGGGTGAGGGTTAGGTTTAGGGCTAGGATTAGGTTTAGGGAGAGGGTTAGGGTTAGGGTTAGGGTCAGGGTGAGGTTTAGTGTTAGAGTTAGGGTTAGGGTGAGGCTGAAGTTGAGTGTTAGGGTTAGGATTAATGTTAGGGTTAGGCTTAAGGTGAGGGTTAGTTTGAGGGTGAGCGTTAGGGTTAGGGTTTGGAATAGGATTAGGGTTAGTGTTAGGGTGAGTGTGCAAGTCATTGTTAGGGTTAGGGATAGGCTTAGTGTTAGGCTGAGCTTGATGGTGAGGGTTAGGGTTAGGGTGAGGTTGAGGGTTAGGGTTAGGATGAGTGTGAAGTTTAGGGTTAGGGTTACGCTTAGGATTAGGCTGAGGTTGAGGGTGTGGTTTAAGGTTAGGGTGAGGGTTAGGGTTATGGGGAGGGTTAAGATGAAGGTTCACGTTAGGATTAGGGTGAGGGTGAGGGTGAGTGTGTGTGTTAGGGTTATGTTTAGGGTTAGGCTTAGGGTTAGGCTGAGTGAGAGGTTGAGGATGAGGGCTAGGGTGAGGGTGAGGTTTAGGGTAAGGGTTAGGGTGAGGGTGAGGGTTAGGTTAAGGGTGAGAGTTAGGGTTCGGTTTAAGTTTAGGGTTAGGTTGAGGGTTTGGGTTCAGATTAGGTTTAGGGTGAGGGTGAGGGTGAGGGTTAGGTTTAGTGTTAGGGTGACGGTGTGGGTTAGGTTTAGTGTTAGTGTGAGCTTTAGGGTTAGGATTAGGGTTAGGGTTAGGGCTATTGTGAGGGTGAGGTATAGAGTTAGGGTTAGGGTGAGGTTTAGGGTTAGAGTTAGGTTTAGTGTTATGTTTAGGGTTAAGTTGAGGGTGAGGTTTAGGCTTAGGGTAAGTATTAGTTTTAGGGTAAGGGTTAGGGTGGGTGTGAGAGTTAGGATTAATGTTAGGCTTTGTGTTAGGCTGAGCTTGAGGTTTAGGGTTAGGTTGAGATTTAGAGTTAGTGTTAGGGTTTGGGTGAGGTTTAAGTTTAGGGTTAGGGTGAGAATAAGGATGATGATTAGGGTTAGGATTAGGGTTAGGGTGAGAGCTAGGGTGAGGCTGAGGGTTAGGGTTAGTGTTAGATTAAGGTTTAGGGTTAGGGTTAGTGTTAGGGTGAGGGTTAGGTTGAGGGTTAGGGTTACAGTGAGTGTGAGGATTATGGTTAGGGTGAGGGTTAGGGTTAGGATTAGGGTTAGCATGAGGGTGTGTGTTAGGATTAGGGTTAGGGTTAGGGTTAGGTTTCGGGTTAGGGTTAGTGTTACTGTTAGGGTTATGGTTAGAGTTATGGTGAGGGTGAGGGTTAGGTTTAGGATTAGGGTGAGGTTTAGGGTGAGGTTTAGGATTAGGGTTAGGGTTAGGGTGAGGATTAGGGTTAGATTTAGGTTAGTTGGATGTTAGGTCGAGGGATAGTGTTAGGGTTAGTTTTAGGGTTAAGGATAGGGTGAGGGTTAGGGTGAGGTTTAGGGTTATGGTTAGGATTAGGGTTAGGATTGGGGTGAGGGTGAGTTTGAAGGTTAGGGTTAGGGTTAGGCTTTGTTTTAGGGTAAGGCTGAGGGTGAGGGTGGGGGTGAGGATTACGTTTAAGATGATGGTTAGGGTTAGGGTTAGTTTGAGTTTAGGATGAGGTTTAGGATTAGGATTAGGGTTAGGGTGAGGGCTAGGGTGAGGGTGAGGTTTAGTGTTAGGGTGATGGTTAGGTATTCGGTTAGGGTGAGGGTTAGGATGAGGTTTAGGGTTAGGGTGAGGGTTAGGGTGAGGATGATGTTAAGGATAATGGTGATATTTAAGCTGAGGGTGAGGGTTAAGATAAGGGTGAGTTTTAGGGTTAGGTTTAGGTTTAGGGTAAAGGTTAGGGTTAAGATTAGGGTGAGGGTTAGATTGAGGATTAGGGTTAGGGTTAGTCTGAGGTATATGGTGAGGATGAGGGTTAGGATTAGGGTTAGGGTGAGGGTTAGGATGAGGGTGAGGATTAGGGTTAGGGTTAGGTTTAGGGTGACGTTTAGGATTAGTGTGAAGTTTAGGGTTAGTGTGAGGGTTAGTGTTAGGGTTAGGGTTAGTGTTAGGTTGAGGGTAAGTGTTAGTGTGAGGGTTAGGTTTAGGGTGAGTGTTATGTTTAGGTTGAGGGTTTGGGTTAGGTTTAGGGTTACTGTTAGGTTTAGGGTTAGAGTTACGGTTACGGTGAGGGTGAGCGTTAGGTTTAGGGTTACAGTGAGGTTTAGTGTTAGGATTAGGGTAAGAGTAAGGATTTGGTTGAGGGTGAGGTTTAGGGGTACAGTTTTAGTTAGGGTGATGGTTAGGGTTAGGTTGCGGGTTAGCGTGGGGGTGACAGTAAGGGTAAAGGTGACGGTTAGGCTGAGGGTGAGGGTTACGGTAAGGGTGAGGGTTAGGGTTAGGGTGAGGGTTAGTGTTAGGGTTAGGGTGAGGTTGAGTGTTAGATTGAGGATTAGTGTTATGGTTAGTGGAGGGTTTATGGTGAGGATGAGGGGTAGGGTTAGACTGAAGGCTAGGGTGAGGTTGAGGGTTAGGGTTAGTGTTAGAGTGAGGTTTAGGGTTAGGGTGATGTTTAGGGTTAGTGTTAGGATTAGGGTTAGTGTTAGGTTGAGGGTAAGTGTTAGGGTGTGGTTTAGGGTTAAGGTGAGGGTTATGGTTAGGGTGAGGGTTAGGGTAAGGATAAGTGTAATGGTGAGGGCTAGGCTAAGGGTTAGGGTGAGGGTTAGGGTTAGGGATAGGGTGAGGTTTAGGATTAGGTTTAGGGTGAGGGTGAGTGTGAGGGTTAGGATTCGGGTTAGCATTAGTCTTAGAGTTAGGATGAGGGTTAGGGTTAGGGTTTGGGTTAGGGTGAGGCTGAGGCTGAGGATTAGGTTTAGGTTAAGGTTTAGTGTTAGTGTTAGGGTTAGTGTTAGCATTGCAGTTGGGGTTGGGGTTAGGGTTAGGGTTAAGCTTAGGCTTAGAGTTAGGGACAGGGTTAGAATGAGGATGAGGTTTACGATTAAGGTTAAGGTGAGGGCTAGTGTGAAGGTGAGGATTAGGGTTAGTGTTAGGGTAAGGTTTAGGGTTAGGGTTAGGGTTAGGGTGAGGGTTAGGATGAGTGTTAGGGTTATGGTGCGGGTGATGTTTAGGGTTAGGGTGAGAGTTAGGGTTAGGATTAGGGTTAGGGTGAGGTTGAGTGTTAGCTTTATGGTTAGGGTTAGGGTAAGGTTTAGGGTTAGGATTACTATTATTGTTAGGGTTAGGGTTAGAGTTATGGTGAGGGTGAGGGTGAGGGTGAGTGTTAGGGTTAGGGTGAGGTTTAGGGTTAGGATTAGGTTTAGGGTTAGTGTGAGGGTGAGGTTTATGGTTAGATTTAGGTTATTTGGAGGGTTAGGTCGAGAGCTAGGTATAGGGTAAGTGTTAGGGTTAAGGTTAGAGTGAGGGTTAGGTTGTGGTTTAGGTTAGGGTTAGGTTTAGGCTTAGGGTGAGGGTAAGGTGTATGGTTTTATTTAGGTTATTTGGAGGGTTAGGTCGAGATTTAGGGTTAGGGTAAGTGTTAGGGTTAAGGTTAGGGTGAGGATTAGGTTGAGGTTTAGGTTTTCGGTTAGGTTTAGGGTTAGGAATTGGGTTAGGGTGAGGGTGAGTGTGAGGTTTAGGGTTAGGGTTAGGCTTAGGCTTAGGGTTAGGCTGAGCGTGAGGGTGGAGGTGAGGATTAGGGTTAGGGTGATGGTTAGGGTTAGGGTTAGGTTGAGGGTTAGTGTTAGGGTTAGGGTTAGAGTTAGGGTTAGGCTGAGGGTGAGGTTTCGGGGTAGAGTTAGGGTTAGGGTGAGAGTTAGGTTTAGAGTGAGGGTTATCGTGTGGGTGACGGTAAGGGTAAAATTGAGGTTTAGGCTGAGGGTGAGGGTTACGGTAAGGGTGAGGGTAAGGGTTAGGGTGATTGTTAGTGTTAGTGTTAGTGTGAGGTTGACGGTTAGATTGAGGATTAGTGTTAGGGTTAGTGTGAGGTTTATGCTGAGGATGAGAATTAGGTTTAGTGTGAAGGCTATGGTGAGGGTGAGGGTTAGGTTTAGTGTTAGGGTGAGGTTTAGGTTTAGGGTGATGTTTAGGGTTAGTGTGAGTGTTAGTGTTATGGTTAGGCTTAGTGTTAGGTTGAGGGTAAGCGTTAGGGTAAGGGTTAGTGTTAGGGTGAGGTTTATGGTTAGTGTGAGAGTTAGGGTTAGTATAACTGTAAGGGTGAGGGCTAGGCTGAGGGTTAGGGTGAGTGTTAGGGTTAGGGATAGTCTTAAGTTTAGGATTAGGTTTAGGTTGAGGGTGAGTGTGAGGGTTAGGATTAGGGTTAGAATTAGACTTAGAGTTAGGAGGAGGGTTAGGTTTAGGGTTTGCGTTACGGTGAGGGTGAGGCTGAGGATTAGGGTTAGGTTTAGTGTTAGGTTTAGGGTTAGTGTTAGTTTTAGGGTTAGTGTTAGTGTTACAGTGAGGGTTGGGCTTAGGGTTAGGGTTAGCGTTAGGCTTAGAGTTAGGGTGAGTGTTAGGATGAGAATTAGG
Organism: Dipodomys merriami; assembly: GCF_024711535.1. Classification (NCBI taxonomy): domain Eukaryota; kingdom Metazoa; phylum Chordata; class Mammalia; order Rodentia; family Heteromyidae; genus Dipodomys; species Dipodomys merriami. The sequence continues at coordinate 503,376 of NW_027206163.1, forward strand.
TTACAATTAGGTTTAGGGTGAGGGCTAGGGTGAAAGTGAGGTTTAGGGTTAGAGTTAGGGTTAGGGTGAGGTTTAGGTTGAGGGTTAGGGTAAGGGTTAGTTTTAGGGTTGGGGTTGGGGTCAGAGTTAGGGGCAGGTTTAGGGTTAGACTTAGGTTTAGGGACAGGATTATGGTTAGAGTGAGCGTGAGTGTGTGTGTTAGGTTTAAGTTTAGGGTTAGGCTGAGGGTTAGGCTGAGGGTGAGGTTGAGGGTGAGGGTTAGGGTTAGGGGGAGTGTTAGGGTGAGGTTTAGATTTAGGGTAAGGGCTAGGGTGAGTGTGAGGGTGAAGTTTAAGGTTAGGCTTAGGGTTAGGGTTAGGGTGAGGGTGAGGTTTAGGGTTAGTGTTAGGGTTAGGGTGAGGCTGAGGGTGAAGGTTAGCGTTTAGGTTATTGTTAGGTTTAGGGTTCGGTTTAGGGTGATGGTTAGGGTGAGGGTGAGGGTTAGGATTAGGATTAGGGTTAGGGTTAGGGTGAGTGTGAGGGTTAGGGTTAGGTTTAGGGTTAGGCTTAGGGTTAGGCTGAGGTTGAGGGTGAGGGTGAGGATTAGGGTTAGGGTGAAGGCTAGGGTGAGGATGAGGGTTAGGGTTAGTGTTAGGGTGAGTGTTAGGGTTAGGGTGATGTTTAGGGTTAGTGTGAGAGTTAGTGTTAGGGGTAGGCTTAGTGATAGTGTGAGGTTAAGTGTTAGGTTGAGGGTTAGGGTTAGGGTGAGGTTTATTGTTAGGGTGAGAGTAAGGGTTAGGATAAGTGTAAGGGTGAGGGCTAGGCTGAGGGTTAGGTTGAGGTTTAGGGTTATTTATAGGTTTAGGTTTAGGATTAGGGTTAGGGTGAGGGTGAGTGTGAGGGTTAGGATTAGGGTTAGGTTTAATCTTAGAGTTAGGATGAGGGTTAGGGTTACGGTTTGTATCAGGGTGAGGGTGAGGCTGAGGATTAGGATTAGGTTTAGTGTTAAATTTAAAGTTAGGTTTAGTGTTAGGGTTAGGGTTAGGGTTAGTGTTAGGGTTACAGTGAGGGTTGGGGTTAGGATTAGGGTTAGGCTTAGAGTTAGGGTGATGGTTAGGATAAGGATTAGGTTTACAACTAGGGTTTTGGGTGAGGGCTATGTTGAAGTTGAGGATTAGGGTTAGTGTTAGGGTAAGGTTTAGATTTAGGGTTAGGTTTAGGGTGAGGGTTAGGATGAGGGTTAGGGTTACGGTGAGAGTTAGGGTTAGGGTTAGGCTTAGGGTTAGGGTTAGGGTTAAGGTGAGGTTGAGTGTTAGCATTAGGTTTAGGTTAGGGTTAGGGTTAAGTTTAGGGTTAGGATTACTGCTATTGTTAGGGTTAGGGTTAGAGTTATGGTGAGGGTGAGGGTGAGGGTGAGTGTTAGGATTAGTGTGAGGTTTAGGGTTAGGGTTAGGATTAGCATTAGGATTAGCATTAGGTTGAGCTTGAGGTTTAGGGTTAGATTTAGGTTTACTTGGAGGGTTACGTCGAGGGTTAGGGTTAGGGTAAATGTTAGGGTTAAGTTTAGGTTGAGGGTTCGGTTGAGGTTTAGGGTTAGGTTTAGAGTTAGGATTAGGTTAGGGTGAGGGTGAGTGTGAGGTTTAGGGTTAGGTTTAGGCTTAGGCTTAGGGTTAGGCTGAGGGTGACGGTGGGGGTGAGGATTAGGGTTAGGGTGATGGTTACAGTTAGGGTTAGGGTGAGGGTTAGTTTTAGGCTCAGGGTTAGAGTTAGGGTTAGGTTGAGGTTGAGGTTTAGGGTAGAGTTAGGGGTAGGGGGAGGGTTAGGGTTAGAGTGAGGGTTATGGTGGGGTGAGAGTAAGGGTAAAGGTGAGGGTTAGGCTGAGTTTGAGGGTTATGGGAAGGGTGACGTTTATGGTTAGGGTGAGGGTTAAGGTTAGGGATAGGGTGAGGGTGAGGGTTAGATTGAGGATTAGTGTTAGTGTTAGGGTTAGGGTTAATGTGAAGTTTAGGGTGAGGATGAGGATTAGGGTTTGGGCGAGGTATAGCCAGAGGTTGAGGTTTAGGTTTAGTGTTAGGGTGAAGTTTATGGTTAGGGTAATTTTTAGGGTTAGTGTGTGGTTTAGTGTTAGGTTTAGGGTTAGTATTAGGGTGAAGATAAGCGTTATGGTGATGGTTAGGGTTAGGGTGAGGGTTAGGGTTAGGGTTAGGGTTATTGTTTGTGTTAGGGTTAGGGTTAAGGTTATGGTGAGTGTGAGGGTGAGGGTTAGGGATAGGGGTAGGATGAGGTTTAGGGATAGGGTTAGGGTTAGGGTTAGGTTCAGTGTGAGGTTTAGCGTTAGAGTTAGGGTGAGGGTGAGGCTGAGGGTGAGAGTTCGTGTTAGAATTAATGTTAGGGTCAGGCTTAAGGTGAGGGTTAGGGTTAGGGTTAGTGTTAGGTTGAGGGCTAGGTTGAGGATGAGATTTAGGTTATGTTCAGGGTGAGGTTTAGTGGTATAGTTAGTGTTAGGGTGAGGCTGAAGGCGAGGGTTAGGGTTAGGATTAATGTTAGGCTTAGCCTTAATTTGAGGTTTAGGTTGAGGGTGAGGTTTAGGATTAGGGTTAGTAGTAGGATTAGGGTTAGGGATAGGCTTAGGGTTAGGCTGAGGTTGAGGGTGAGGGTTAGGGTTAGGGTGAGGTTTAGGGTTAGGTTTATGGTGAGTGTGAGGGTTAGGGTTAGGGTTAGGCTTAGGATTATGCTGGGGGTGAGGGTGTGGGTTAGTGTTAGTGTTAGGGTTAGGGTTATGAGGAGGTTTAGGATGAGTGTTAGGGTTAGGGTGAGGTTTAGGGTGAGGGTGAGTGTGTGTGTTAGGGTTAGGTTTAGGGTTAGGCTTAGGGTTAGGCTGAGGGTGAGGTTAGGGTTAGGGTTAGGCTTAGGCTTAGGCTTAGGGTACGGCTGAGAGTGAGGGTAAGGCTGAGAGTTAGTGTTAGACTGAGGGTTAGGGTAAGGGTTAGGGGGAGGATTAGGAAAAGGGATAGGGTTAGGATTAGGCTTGGGTGTGGCTAGGGTGAGAATGAGTTTTAGGGTTAGAGTTAGCTTGAGGGTTAGGATTATGGTAAGGGTGAGAGTTAGTGTTCGGGTTAAGTTTAGGGCTAGGTTGAGGGTTAAGGTAAGGGTTACAGTGAGGGTGAGGGTTAGGGTTAGACTGAGGGTGAGGGTTCGGATTAGGGTTAGGGTGAGCTTGAGGGTTATGGTTAGTGTTAGGGTGAGGGTTAGGATGAGGATTAGGGTTAGGATTAGTGTTAGGGTGAGGGCTATGGTGAGGGTGAGGTTTAGGGTTAGGGTTAGGGTGAGGTTTACGTTTATAGGTAGGGTTAGTGTTAGGGTGAGGGTGACGTTTAAGGTTAGAGTTAGGGGTAGGATGAGGCTGAGGTTGAGCGTTAGGGTTAGGGTTAGTTTTAGATTTAGGGTTAGGGTGAGGGTTAGGTTGAAGGTGAGGGTTAGGCTTAGGGTTAGGATTAGGTTTAGGGTAAGGGTTAGGGTGAGTGTGAGCATTAGGGCTAGGGTTAGGGTTTGGCTTAGGGTTAGGCTGAGGGTGAGGGTGAGGGTTAGGCTTAGTGTTAGATTAAGGTTTAGGGTTAGGGTTAGGGTTAGGATGAGAGTTAGGGTTCGGTTATGTTTATGGTTAGGGTGAGGATTAGGGTTATGGTTAAGGTGAGCATGAGGTTTATGTCTACTTGGAGGATTACCCTTAGCGTTAGGGCTAGGTTGAGGGTTAATTTTAGGGTGATGGTGAGGGTAAAGATGAGGATTAGGGTTAGGATTAGGGTTAGGGTGAGGGCTAGGGTGAGGGTGAGGGTTAGGGTTAATGTTAGATTAAGGTTTAGGGTTAGGGTTAGGGTGAGGGTAAGTTTGAGGGTTAGGGTTCCGTTAAGGGTGATGATTAGGTTTATGGTGAGAGTTAGGTTTAGGATTAGGTTTAGCCTGAGGATGAGTGGTAGGATTAGTGTTAGGGTTAGGGTTAGGGTTAGGTTTAGGGTTAGGATTAGTGTTATTGTTAGGGTTAGGGTTAGAGTTATGGTGAGGGTGAGGGTGAGGGTGAGGGTAAGGTTTAGGGTTAGTGTGAGGTTTAGGGATAGGGTTAGGATTAGGGTTAGGGTGAGGTTGAGGGTTAGGGTTAGGGTGAGTGTTAGGGTTAGGCTTAGGGTGAGAGTTAGTGTTCGGTTATGTGTCGGGTTAGGGTGAGGGTTAGAGTTAGGGTTATAGTGACCATGAGGTTTAGGGTTATGTTGAGGATTAGGCTTAGGGTTAGGGCTAGGGTGAGGGTTAAGGTTAGGGTGAGGGTAAGGATGAGGATTAGGGTTAGGATTACGGTTAGGGTGAGGGCTAGGGTGAGGGTGAGGGTTAGGGTTAGTTTTAGAATAAGGTTTTGGTTTAGGGTTAGGTTTAGGGTGTGGATTAGGTTGAGGGTTAGGGTTACGGTCAGGGTGATGATTAGGGTTAGGGTGAGGGTTAGGTTTAGGATTAAGGTTAGTGTAAGGGTGAGTGTTAGGATTAGGGTTAGGTTTAGTGTTAGGGTTACAGTGAGCATGAGGTTTAGGGTTACATTGAGTATTAGGGTTAGGTTTAGGGCTAGGGTGTGGGTTAAAGTTACGTTAGGGTGAGGGTAAGGATGAGGATTAGGGTTAGGATTAGGGTTAGGGTGATGGCTAGGGTGAGGTTCTGGTTTAGGGTTAGTGTTAGATTAATGTTTAGGGTTAGGGTTAGAACTAGGGTGAGGGTTAGTTTGAGGGTTATGGTTATGGTCAGGGTAATGATTAGGGTTAGGTTGAGGGTTTGGTTTAGGATTAGGGTTAGCTTTAGGGTGAGTGTTAGGATTAGGGTTAGGGTTAGTATTAGGGTTTGGATTGGGGTTAGGGTGAGGGTGAGAGTTAGGGTTAGGGTGAGTGTTAGGGTTAGGGTTAGGGTAAGAGTTAGGGTTCGGTTATGTTTAAGGTTAGGGTGAGGGTTAGGGTTAGGGTTATGGTGAGCATGAGGTTTAGGGTTACATTGAGGATTAGATTTAGGGTTAGGGCTAGGGTGAGGGTTAAGGTTACGGTTAGGGTGAGGGCAAGGATGAGGATTAGGTTTAGGATTAGGGTTAGGGTGAGGGCTAGCCTGAGGGTGAGGGTTAGTGTTAGATTAAGGATTAGGGTTAGGGTTAGGGTTAGGGTGAGGGTGAGGTTGAGGGTTACGGTTACGGTGCGGGTGAGGATTAGGTTTAGAGTGAAGGTTAGGGTTAGGATTAGGGTTAGCAGGAGAGTGAGTGTTAGGATTACAGTTAAGGTTAGGATTAGGATTAGGATTAGTGTTATCGCTAGGTTTAGGGTTTGAGTTATGGTGAGGGGAGAGTGGGGGTGAGGTTTAGGGTTAGGGTTAGAGTGAGGTTTAGGGTTAGGGTTAGGATTAGAGTTAGGGTGAGGGTGAGGATGAGGGTTATTGTTAGGGTGAGGGTTAGGGTTAGGGTTAGTGGCAAGGTTAGGATGAGGGTTAGGGTAAGGATTAGGGTTAGGGTGATGGCTAGGGTGAGGGTGAAGTTTAGGGGTAGGGTTAGGGTGAGGTGTAGGGTTAGGATTAGTGTTAGGATTAGGGTGAGGGTGAGGTTTAGGGTTAGAGTTAGGGTTAAGCTGAGGCTGAGGGTGAGGGTTAGGATTAGGTTTAGGATTAGGATTAGGGTAAGGGTTAGGGTGAGTGTGAGGTTAGGGTTAGGCTTAGGGTTAGGCTTAGGGTTACACAGAGGGTGAGGGTGAGGGTGAGGGTTAGGGTTAGGATTAGGGTTATGGTTAGGTGAGTGTGTGTGTTAGAGTTAGGTTTAGGGTTAGGCTTAGGGTTAGGCTGAGGTTGAGGTTGAGGGTAAGGGTTAGGGTTAGGGTGAGGGTTACGGTAAGGGTTAGGGGGAGGGTTAGGATGAGTTTTAGTGTTAGGATTAAGGTTAGGGTGAGGGCTATGGTGAGAGTGAGGTTTAGGTTTAGGGTGAGGTTTAGTGTTAGAGTTAGTATTAGGGTATGGCTGACGGTGAGGGTTAGGGTTAGGATTAATGTTAAGGTTAGGTTAGGGTGAGGGTAAGGATGAGGATTAGGGTTAGGATTAGGGTTAGGGTGAGGGCTAGGGTGAGGGTGAGTGTTAGGGTTAGTGTTAGCTTAAGGTTTAGGGTTAGAGGTTTAGGGTGAGAGTTAGGGTAAGGCTATGTTTATGGTTTGGGTGAGGGTTAGGGTTAGGGTTATGGTGAGCATGAGGTTTAGGGTTACATTGAGGATTAGGCTTAGGGTTAGGGCTAGGGTGAGGGTTAAGTTTAGGGTTAGGGTGAGGGTAAGTATGAGGATTAGGGATAGGATTAGGGTTAGGGTGAGGGCTAGGGTGAGGGTGAGGGTTAGGGTTACTGTTAGATTAAGGTTTAGGGTTAGGGTTAGGGTGAGGGTTAAGTTGAGGTTAGGTTTACAGTGAGGGTGAGGATTAGGGTTAGGGTGAGTGTTAGGGTTAGGATTAGGGTTAGCATGAGGGTGAGTTTTAGGATTACAGTTAGGGTTAGGGTTCGGGTTAGGTTTATGATTAGGATTAGTATTATTGTTAGGGTTAGGGTTAGAGTAATGGTGAGGGTGAGGGTGAGGGTTAGGGTGAAGTTTACGGTTAGGGTTAGGATTAGGGTTTGTGTGAGGGTGAGGTTTAGGGTTAGATTTAGGGTTAGTTGAAGGGTTAGGTCGAGGTTTAAGGTTAGGGTTAGTTTTAGGGTTAAGGTTAGGGTGAGGGTTAGGTTGAGGTTTAGGTTTATGGTTAGGGTTAGGGTTAGGATCAGAATGAGGTTGAGGGTGAGTGTGAGGGTTAAGATTAGGGTTAGGCTTAGGCTTAGGGTTAAGCTGAGGGTGAGGGTAGGGGTGAAGATTAGGTTTAGGGTGATAGTTAGGTTTGGGGATAGGGTGAGGGTTCGGTTGAGGGTTAGGGTTACGGTGAGGGTGAGGATTAGGGTTAGGGTTAGGGTTTGGTTTAGGATTAGGGTTAGCGTGAGGGTGAGTGTTAGCATTAGGGTTAGGGTTAGGTTTCGGGTTAGGATTAGTGTTATTGTTAGGGTTAGTGTTAGAGTTATAGTGAGGGTGAGAGTGAGGTTGAGGTTTACGGTTAGGGTGAGGTTTAGGTTGAGGGTTAGGATTAGGGTGAGGTTCAGGGTGAGGGTTAGGTTTAGGGTGAGGGTTAGGATAAGGGTTAGGTTGAGAGTTAGTGTTCGATTATGTTTAGGGATAGGGTGAGGGTTAGGGTTAAGGTTACGTTGAGCATGAGGTTTAGGGTTATGTTGAGGATTAGGCTTAAAGTTAGGGCTAGGGTGAGGGTTAAGTTTAGGGTTAGGGTGAGGGAAAGGATGAGGATTAGGGTTAGGATTAGGGTTATTGTGAGGGCTAGGGTGAGGGTGAGGGTTAGGGTTAGAGTTAGATTAAGGTTTAGGGTTAGAGTTGCAGTTAGGGTGAGGGTTAGGTTGAGGGTTAGGGTTTCGGTGAGGGTGAGGATTAGGGATAGGGTGAGGGTTAGGGTTAGGATTAGGGTTAGCATGAGAGTGAGTGTTAGGATTAGGGTTAGGGTTTGGGTTAGATATAGGGTTAGGATTAGTGTTATTGTTAGGGTTAGGGTTAGAGTTGTGGTGAGGGTGAGGGTGAGGGTGAGGCTTATGGATAGCGTTAGGGTGAGGTTTAGGATTAGGTTTAGGATTAGGGTTAGGGTGAGGGTGAGGTTTAGGGTTAGATTTAGGGTTAGTTGGAGGGTTAGGTCGAGGGTTAGGTTTAGTGTTAGTTTTAGGGTTCAGGTTAGGGAGAAGATTAGGTTGAGGTTTAGGGTTATGGTTAAGGTTAGGGTTAGGATTAGGGTGAGGGTGAAGGTGAGTGTGAGGGTTAGGGTTAGGGTTAGTCTTAGGCTTAAGTTTAGGCTTAAGAGTGAGGGTGGAGGTGAAGATTAGGTTTAGGGTGATGTTTAGGATTAGGGCTAGGATGAGTTTTAAGATGAGGGTTAGTATTACTATTATGGTTAGGGCGAGGTCTACGGTTAGGGTGAGGGTTAGGGTAAGGTTTAGGCTTAGGCTTACGGTTAGGCTGAGCATGAGGTTGAGGGTGAGGTTTAGGGTTAGGGTGATGGTTAGGTTTACGGTTAGGGTGAGGGTTGGGATGAGGTTTAGGGTTAGGGTGAGAGTTAGGGTGAGGATGATGGTAAGTGTAAGGGTGAGGGTTAGGGTAAAGTTTAGGGTTAGGGTTAGGGTTAGGGTTAGGATTAGGGTGAGGATTAGGGTTAGGATTAGGATTAGGGTGAGGTTGAGTGTTAGCATTAGGGTTAGGGTTAGGTTTAGGGTTAGGATTAGTGTTCTTGTTAGGGTTAGGGTTAGAGTTATGGTGAGGCTGAGGTTTAGGGTGAGGGTGAGATTTATGTTTAGATTTAGGTTCAGTTGGAGGGTTAGGTAGAGGGTGAGGGTTAGGGTTTGTGTTAGGGTTAAGGTTAGGGTGAGGGTGACTGTGAGTTTTAGTGTTAGGGTTAGGCTTATGCTTAGGGTTAGGCTGAGGGTGAGGGTGGGGGTGAGGATTAGGTTTAGGGTGATGGTTGGGGTTAGTGTTATGGTGAAGGATAGTGTTAGGATTAGGGTTAGAGTTAGGATTAGGGTGAGGATGAGTTTTAGGGGTAGAGTTAGGTTTAGGGTGAGGGTTAGCATTAGAGTGAGGGTTAGGGTGGCGTTGACGGTAAGGATAAAGGTGAGGGTTAGGCTGAGGGTGAGGGTTACAGTAAGGGTGAGGGTTAGGATTAGGGTGAGGGTTCAGGTGTTTGTGAGGGTTAGATTAAGGATTAGTGTTAGGGTAAGTGTGAAGTTTAGGGTGAGGATGAGGGTTAGGGATAGGGTGAGGACTAGGGAGAGGGTCAGGTTTAGGGTTAGTGTTAGGGTGAGGTTTAGGGTTAGGATGATGGTTAGGGTTAGTGTGAGGGTTAGTGTTAGGGTTAGGGTTAGTGTTAGGGTGAGGGTAAGTGTTAGGGTGAGGGTTAGGGTTAGGGTGAGTTTTATGGTTAGGGTGAGGGTTAGGGTTAGGGTTAGGATTATTGTTATCATTAGGGTTAGGGTTTCGGTTATGGTGAGTATGAGGATTACATTTAGGGCTAGGATGAGTTTTAAGGATAGGGTTATGGTTAGGGTTAGGGTCAGGTTGAGGTTTAGTGTTAGAGTTACATTTAGGGTGAGGCTGAGGGTGAGGGTTAGGGTTAGGATTAATGTTAGGGATAGGCGTAAGGTGAGGGTTAAGTTGAGGGTGAGGGTTAGAGTTAGGGTGAGGAGTAGGATTAGGGTTACGGTTAGGGTGAGTGTGAAGGTTAGGGTTAGGGTTAGGGATAGGCCTAGGGTTAGGCTGAGGTTGAGGGTAAGGTTTGGGGTTAGGGTTAGGGTTAGGATGAGTGTGAGGGTTATTGTTAGGATTAGGGTTAGGGTGAGGGTGAGTGTGTGTGTTAGTGTTAGGTTTAGGGTTAGGCTTAAGTTTAGGCTTAGTGTGAGGTTTAGTGTTATGGTGAGGGTTAGGTTTAGGTTTAGGTTGAGGTATGAGGTTTTGTTTAGGGTTAGAGTTAGGTTTATTGTGAGGGTGAGGTTTAGGGTTAGGCTGAGGGTGAGGGTGGGTGTGAGGATTAGAGTTAGGGTTAGGATTAGGCTTAGGGTTAGGGTTATTGTTAGTGTTATGTTTAGGGTTAAGTTTGTGGTGAGGGTGAGGCTGAGGGTGCGGGTGAGGGTGAGGGTTAGGGATAGAATTAGGGTGAGGTTTAGGGTGAGGGTGCGGTTTAGGGTTAGAGTTAGGGTTAGGGTGAGTGTTAGGTTGAGGTTTAGGGTTAGTGTTAGTGTTACGGGTAGGGTTAGCGTGAGAGTTAGGGGGAGGTTTTGGGTTAGGGTTAGGGTGAGAGATAGGATTAGGGTTATGGTGGTGATGAGTGTGTGTGTTAGGGTTAGGTTTAGGGTTAGGCTTAGGGTTAGGCTGATGGTGAGGTTGAGGGTGAGGGTTAGGGTTCGGGTTGGGGTGAGGGTTAGGGTTAGGGTTAGGGGTAGGTTGAGAGTTAGGATGAGGTTTATGGTTAGGATTTGGGTAAGGCTGAGGGCTAGGCTGAGGGTTAGGTTGAGGGTTAGGGTTAGGGATAGTGTTAGGTTTAGGATTAGGGTTAGGGTGAGGTTGAGTGTGAGGGTTAGTGTTAAGGTTAGGTTAGGCTTATAGTTAGGGTGAGGGTTAGGGTTAGGTTTTGGGTTAGGGTGAGGGTGAGGCTGAGGATTAGGTTTAGGGTTAGGATTAGGGATAGGGTTAGTGTTAGGGTTATGGTTAGTGTTAGGGTTATGTTGAGGGTTAGGAATAGGATTAGGGTTAGGGTTAGACTTAGCGTTAGGCTGAGGGTGAGGGTGGGTGTGATGATTAGGGTTAGGGTTAGGTTTAGGCTTATGGTTAGGGTTATTGTTACTGTTATGGTTAGGGTTAAGTTTGTGGTGAGGGTGAGGCTGAGGGTGAGGGTTATGTTTATGGATAGGGTTAGGGTTACGGTTAGTGTTAGGGTTATTATTATTGTTAGGGTTAGAGTTAGATTTACGGTGAGGGTGAGGATGCGGGTGAGGGTTAGGTTTAGGGTTAGGGTGAGGTTTACGGTTAGGGTTAGGATTATGGTTCGGGTGAGGTTGAGGTTTAGGGTTAGATTTAGGGTTAGTGTAAGTGGAAGGGTTAGTGTTAGCGTTAGCGTTAGGGTACGACTTAGGGTGAGGGTTTGGGTTAGGGTGAGGGTTATGGTTAGGGTGAGGTTTAGCATTAGGTTTAGGGTTATTGTTAGGTGTTGGTTTAAGTGTACTGCTATGGTTCAGGTGAGGGTGAGGTTTAGGGTTAGGGTTAGGGTGAGGTTTAGGGTGAGGGTGAGGTTTAGGGTTAGAGTTAGGGTTAGGGTAAGTGTTAGGTTGAGGGTTAGGGTTAGGGTTAGGGTGAGAGTTAGGCCGAGGTTTAGCGTTAGGGTGAGGGTGAGAGTTAGGATTAGGGTTAGCATGCAGGTGAGTGTGTGTGTTAGGGTTAGGTTTAGGGTTAGGCTTAGGATTAGTCTGAAGGTGAGTTTGAGGGTGAGGGTTAGGATTAGGGTTAGGGTGAGGGTGAGGTTGAGGGTTAGGATTAGGGTTAGGGTGAGGGTTAGGATGAGGCTTAGTGTTAGGATAAGGGTTAGGGTGAGGGCTAGGGTGAGGGTTAGGGTTTGGGTTAGGCTGAGCGTGAGGTAGAGGTTGAGGGTTAGGGTTAGGGTGATGGTTAGGTTTATGGTAAGGGTGAAGGTTAGGTTGAGGTTTAGGGTGAGGATGATGGTAAGGGTAAAGGTGAGGTTTAGGCTGAGGGTGAGGGTTAAGATAATGGTGAGTGTTAGGGTTAGGTTTATGGTTAGGGTGAGGGTTAGGATTAGGCTTAGGGTGAGGGTTAAATTGAGGTTTAGGGTTAGGGTTAGTGTAAGGTTTAGGGTGAGGATGAGGGTTAGGGTTAGGTTAGGATTATTTTTAGGTTTAGGGTGAGGGTGAGGTTTTCTGTTGGAAATAGGTTAGGGTGAGGGTTAGGGTGAAGGTTAAGGATAGGGTAAGGGTTATCATGGGGGTGATGGTAAGGGTAAACGTGAGGGTTAGGCTGAGGGTGAGGGTTACAGTGGGATGAGGGTTAGGGTTAGGGTGAGGGTTAGGGTTAGGGGAAGGGTGTGGGTTAAGGTTAGATTGAGAATTAGTGTTATGGTTAGTGTGAGGTTTAGGGTGAGGATGTGGGTTAGTATTAGGGTGATGGCTAGGGTGAGATGAGGGTTAGGTTTAGCTTTAGGGTGAGGTTTCAGGTTAGGGTGATGATTAGAGTTAGTATGAGGGTGAGTCTTAGGGTTAGGGTTAGTGTTAGGGTGAGAGTAAGTGTTAGGGTGAGTGTTATGTTTAGGGTGAGTGTTATGGTTAGGTTGAGGGTTAGGGTTAGGGTTAGGGTTATTGTTAGGGTTAGGGTTACAGTTATAGTGAGGGTGAGGGTGAGGGTTAGGGTTAGGGTTAGGATGAGGTTTAGGTTTAAGGTTAGGTTTAGAGTTAGAGTTAGGGTGAGAGTGAGGTTTATGGTTAGAGTTAGGGTTAATGTTAGAATTAGGGTTATAGTGAAAGTTTGGGTTAGAGTTACGCTTAGGCTTAGGCTTATGCCAAGCATGAGGGTGAGGGTTAGGCTTATGGTTAAGGTGAGGTTTAGGGTTAGGGTTAGGGTGAGGCTTAGGATGAGGTTTAGGGTTAGGATTAGTGTTAGGGTCAGGGTTAGGGTGAGGGTTAGGTTTAGGGATAGGGTTAGGTTTAAGAGGGTTAAGGTTAGGCTTAGGGTGAGTGCGAGTGTCAGGTTTAGGATTAGGCTTAGGTTTAGGGTGAGGGTTAGGGTTAGGGGTTTGGTTAGGGTGAGGGTGAGGCTGAGGATTAGGGTAAGGTTTAGGGTTAGGTTTTGGGTTATGTTTAGGGTTAGGGTTTGGGTTACAATTAGGGTTAGCGATAGGGTTAGTGTTAGGCTTAGGGTTAGGCTGAGGGTGAGGTTGGGGTTGAGGTTTAATGTTAGGTTTAGGATTACGATTATTGTTAGTGTTATGGTTATGGTTAAGTTTGCAGTGAGGGTGAGGCTGAGGGTGAGGGTTATGGTTAGGGTTAGGGTTAGGGTTAGTGTTATTTTTAGGGTTAGGTTTAGAGTTACGGTGAGATTGAGGGTGAGGGTGAGGGTTAGATTTAGGGTGAAGTTTAGAGTGAGGTTTAGGGTTAGGGTTAGGGTGAGGGTGAGTTTTAGGGTTAGAGTTAGTGTTATGGGGAGGGTCAGGGTGAGGTTTATGCTTAGGGTTAGTGTTAATGTTAAGGGCAGGGTGAGGTATAGCTTGAGGTTTAGGGATAGGGTTAAGTTTAGTATTAGGTTTAGGGTGAGGGTGAGTGTGAGGGTTAGGGTAAGGTTTAAGCTTAGGCTTAGGTTTAGGCTGAGGGTGAGGGTGGGGGTGAGGATTAGGGTTTGCGTGATGGTTCAGGTTAGGGTTAGTGTTATTGTTATGGTTAGGGTTAGAGTTATGGTGAGGGTGAGGGTGCGGGTGAGGGTTAGGCTTAGGGTTAAGGTGGGGTTTAGGGTTAGGGTTAGGGTTAGTGTGAGGGTGAGGTTTAGGTTTAGATTTAGGTTAGGGGGAGGGTTATGGTTAGGGTTAGGCATAGGGTTAGTGTTCGGGTTAGGGTGAGGGTGAGGGTTAGGTTGAGGTTTAGGGTTATGGTTAGGGTTAGTGTGAGGGTTAGTGTTAGGTTTAGGGTTAGTGTTAGGGTGAGGGTAAGTTTTAGGCTGAGAGTTTTGGTTAGGGTGAGGGTTATGATTTGGGTGAGGGATAGGATTAGGTTTAGGGTTATTGTTAGGGTTAGGTTTAGGGTTTTGGTTACGGTGAGGGTGAGGTTGAGGTTTAGGGTTTGGGTTAGGGTTAGAGTGAGGGTTAGGATGAGGGTGAGGTTTACGGTTGGATTTAGGGTTAGGGTGAGGGTTAGGGTGAGGTTTAGGGTTAGGGTTACTGTTAGGGTTAGGGTTAGGGTGAAAGTTAGTTGTAGGATTAGGGTTAAGGTTAAGGTTAGGGTTAGGTTTAGGGTTTCATTTTCAGTGAGTGTGAGGGTTAGGATTAGGGTTGGGGTGAGGGTGACGTTTAGGGTTAGACTTAGGGATAGGGTGAGGCTGAGGGTGAGGGTGAGGTTTAGGGTTAGGGTTAGGATGAGGTTTAGGGTTAGGTTTAGGTTGAGTGTGAGGGTTATGGTTGGGGTTAGGGTTAGCCGTAAGTTTAGCTTGAGGGTTTGGCTGAGGGTGAGGTTTAGGGTTAGTTTGAGGGTTAGGGTTAGGTTTAGGGTGAGGTTTAGTGTTAGGCTTAGGGTTAGAGTTATGGTTAGGGTGAGGGTGAGATTTAGAGGTAGAGTTAGTTTTAGGGTGAGGGTTAGGGTGAGTGTGAGGGTTAGGGTGAGGGTTAGGGTAGGGGTGATGGTAAGGGTAAATGTGAGGGTTAGGCTGAGCGTGATGGTTACGCTAAGGTAGAGGGTTAGGGTTATGGTGAGGGTTAGGGTTAGGGTTAGGGTGAGAGTTAGGGTTCGGGTCAAGTTTAGGGTTAGGGTGAGGGTTAGAGTAATGGTTATGGTGAGGGTGAGGGTTAGGGTTAGGTTGAGGGTTAGGGTTAGGATTAGGGTTAGTGTGAGGGTGAGGGTTAGTGTTAGAGTTAGGGTGAGGGTAAGTGTTAAGTTGAGGGTTAGGGTTAGGTTGAGGGTTATGTTTAGTTTGAGGGGTAGAGTTAGGGTTATGGTTATTGTTAGGGTTAGGGTTAGGGTTACCATTACGGTGAGGGTGAGGGTGAGGGTTAGGTTTAGGATTAGTATGAGGTTTAGGTTTAGAGTAAGGGTTAGAGTTAGGGTTAGTGTGAGAGTGAGGTTTAGGGATAGAGTTAGGGTTAGTGTTATGTTTAGTGTTATGGTTAGGGTTAACGTTAAGGTGAGGGTTTGGGTTAGAGTTAGGCTTAGGCTTAGGCTTAGGCCAAGCATGAGGGTGAGGGTTAGGGTTAGGGTTAAGATGAGAGTTAGGATGAGCTTTAGGTTTAGGATTAGTTTTAGGGTAAGGACTAGGGTGAGGGTTAGTGTGAGGGTTAGGTTTAGGGATAGGTTTAGGTTTAGAATTAGGGTTGGGTTGAGGGTCAGTGTGAGAGTCAGGGTTATGGTTAGGCTTAGGTTTAGGGTGAGAGTTAGGGTTAGGGTTTTGGTTAGGGTGAGAGTGAGGCTGAGGATTGGGGTTAGGTTTAGGGTTAGGTTTTTGTTAGGTTTAGGCTTAGTCTTAGAGTTAGGGTTAGGGTTAGGGTTAGTCTTAGGATTAGGCTGAGTGTGAGGGTGGGGTTGAGAATTAGGGTAAGGGTTAGGATTAGGGTTATTGTTAGTGTTATGGTTAGGGTTAAGTTTGCACTGAGGGTGAGGCTGAATTTGAGGCTTATGGTTAAGGTTAGGGTTAGGGTTAGTGTTATTTTTAGGGTTAGGGTTAGATTTACGGTGAGATTGAGGGTTAGGGTGAATGTTAGGGTTAGAGTGAGGTTTAGGGTGAGGTTTAGGGTTAGGGTTAGGGTGAGGGTGAGGTTTAGGGTTAGAGTTAGCGTTAGGGGGATGGTTAGGTTGAGGTTTAGGGTTAGGGTTATTGTTAGGGTTACGGGGAGGTTGAGGGTTAGGTTGAAGTTTAGGGATAGGGTAGATTTAGTATTAGGGGTAGGGTGAGGGTGAGTGTGACAGTTAGGGTGAGGGTTAGGCATAGGCTTAGGGTTAGGCTGAAGGTGAGGGTGGGGGTGAGGATTAGGGTTACGGTGATGGTTTGGGTTAGGGTTAGTGTTATTGTTAGGGTTAAGCATAGAGTTACGGTGAGGGTGAGGGTGCGGGTGAGGGTTAGGCTTAGGGTTAGGGTGGGGTTTCGGATTAGGGTTTGGGTTAGTGTGAGGGTGAGGTTTAGGGTTAGAATTAGGGTTATGGTTAGGGTTAGGATGAGGGTTAGGGATAGGGTTAGTGTTAGAGTTAAGGTGAGGGTGAGGGTTAGGTTGAGGTTTAGGGTTATGTTTATGGTTAGGTTTAGTGTGAGGGTTAGTGTTAGGGTTAGGATTAGTGTTAGGGTGAGGGTATGTTTTAGGGTGAGGGTTTGGGTTAGGCTGAGGGTTATGGTTAGGGTGAGGGTTAGGATTAGTGTTAGGATTATTGTTAGGGTTAGGTTTAGGCTTTTGGTTTCAGTGAGGGTGAGGGTCAGTTTTAGGGTAAGGGTTAGGGTGAGGTTTAGGGTTAGGGTTAGGGTTAGGGTTAGGGCGAGAGTTAGCAGTACAGTTAGGGTTAGGGTTAGACTTAAGGTTAGAGTTAGGTTTAGGGTTTCGGTTACGGTGAGGGTGAGTTTCAGTATTAGGGTTAGGGTGAGTGTGAGGTTTAGGGTGAGAATTAGGTTTAGGGTGAGGCTGAATGTGAGGGTGAGGGTTAGGGTTAGGGTTAGGATTAGGATTAGGGCTAGGATTAGGGTGAGTGTGAAGGTTATGGTTAGGGTTAGTGTTAGCCTTAGGTTTAGGCTGAGGGTTTGCCTGAGGGTGAGGGTTATGGTTAGTTTGAGGGGTAGGGTTAGGGTTAGGGTGAGTTTTAGTGTTAGGGTTATGGTTAGAGTGATGGTTATGGTGATGGTGAGGTTTAGGGCTAGAGTTAGTTTTAGGGTGAGGGTTATGGTGAGTGTGAGGATTATGGTGAGGGTTAGGTTAGGGGTGAAGTTAAGGGTAAACGTGAGGGTTAGGCTGAGGGTGACGGTTATGGTAAGGTTGAGGATTAGGGTTAGGGTGACATTTAGGGTTAGGTTTAGTGTGCGAGTTAGGGTACACTTTAAGTGTAGGGTTAGGGTGAGGGTTAGGGTAAGGGTTACAGTGAGGGTGAGTGTTAGGTTTAGGTTGAGGGCTAGGTTGAGGGTGAGGGTTAGGGTTAGAGTTAGGGTGAGCGCTAGGGTGAGGGTTAGGGTTAGGGATAGAGTTAGGTTTCGGATTAGTGTTAAGTTGAGGGTGAGTGTGAGGGTTAGAGTTAGGGTTAGGGTTAGGCTTAGAGTTAGGCTGAGGATTAGGGGTAGAGTTGGGTTAGGGTGAGGTAGAGGCTGAGGATTAGGGTTAGGTTTAGGGTTAGGGTTACGCTTAGGGTTAAGCTGAGGGTGAGGGTGGTGGTTAGGATTAGATTTAGGGTTAGGTTAGGCTTAATTTTAGGGTTATTGTTAGTGCTATGGTTAGGGTTAAGTTTGCAGTGAGGGTGAGGCTTTGGGTGAGGGTTATAGTTAGAGTTAGGGTTAGTGTTATTGTTAGTTTTAGGTTTAGAGTTACGGTGAGGGTCAGGGTGAGGGTTAGGGTTAGGGTTAGGGTGAGGTTTAGGGTTAGGTTTAGGATTGGGGTTAGGGTGAGGGTGAAGTTTAGGGTTAGATTTAGACTTAGTTGGAGGGTTAGTTCGAGCGTTAATGTTAGGGTTATTGTTAGGGTTAAGGTTAGGGTGAGGTTTAGGTTGAGGTTTAGGGTTAGGGTTAGGGTTAGGATTAGGGTTAGGGTGAGGTGAGTGTGAGGGTTAGAGTTAGGGTTAGGCTTAGGTTGTGGGTTAGGCTGAGGGTGAGGGAGTGGGTGAGGATTAGGGTTAGCGTGATGTTAGGGTTCGGGTTACGATGAGGGCTAGGATTAGGGTTAGGTGTAGGCTTAAGGTTAGGGTGAGGGCTAGGGTGATGGTGAGGGTTAGGGTAAGTGTTAGGCTTAGGCTTAGGGTTAGGCTGAGCATGAGGTTGAGGGTGAATGTTAGGGTTAATGATAGGGTGAGATTTAGTTTTAGGGTTAGTGTTAGAGTTAGAGTTAGGACGAGAGTGAGGTTTAGGAGTAGGTTTAGGGTCAGCGTGAGGATTAGGGTTCGGGTGAGGGCTACGGTGGGGGTGACGGTAAGGGTAAAGGTGAGAGTTAGGTAAGGGTGAGGGTTAGGTTTAGGATGAGAGTTAGGGTTAGGGTTAGGGTGAGGTTGAGGGTTAGATTGAGGTTTAGTGTTAGGGTTAGTGTGAGGTTTAGGGTGATTATGAGGGTCAGGATTAGGGTGAGGGTGAGGGTCAGGGTTAGGTTTAGGGTTTGGGTGAGGTTTAGGATTAGGGTGAGGTTTAGGGTTAGTGTGAGGGTTATGGTTAGTGTTAGGATTAAGATTAGGGTTAGTGTTAGGGTGAGTGTGAGGGTTAGTGTTAGGGTTAGGGTTAGGCTTAGTTTTAGGCTGAATGTGAGGGTGAAGTTGAGGGTTACGGTGAGGGTGAGGGTTACTTTTAGGGTTAGGGTGAGAGTTAGGGTTAGGGTTAGGGTTAGGGTTAGGGTGAAGGTGAGGGTGAGGGTGAGGGTTAGTGTTAGGGTGAGGTTTAGGATGAGGGTTAGGGTTAGGATTAGGGTTAGGGTGAGGGCTAAGGTGAGGGTGAGGTTTAGGGTTAGGTTTAGGGTGAGGTTTAGGGTTAAGTTTAGGGTTAGGGTTAGGGTGAGGGTCAAGTTTTGGGTTAGAGTTAAGGTTAGTGTGAGGCTGAGGGTGAGGGTTAGGGTTAGGGTTAGTGTTAGAGTTAGGGTTACAGTGAGGGTGAGGGTGAGTGTGATGTTTAGGCTTAGTGATAAGTTTAGGTTTAGGGTAGAGGTTAGGGTGAGTGTGAGGTTAGGGTTAGGGTTAGGGTTAGCCTTATGATTAGGCTGAGAGTGAGGGTGAGGGTGAGGGATAGGGTTAGGGTGAGAGTTAGGGGTAGGATTAGGGTGAGTGTTAGGGTTCAGGTTAAGTTTAGAGTTAGGGTGAGGGTTAGGGTTATGTTGAGCGTGAAGGTTAGGGTTAGGGTGAGAGTTAGGGGTAGAGTTAGGGTGAGAGTTAGGGTTCAGGTTAAGTTTAGGGTTACGGTGAGTGTTAGGGTTAGGGTTACGGTGAGCATGAGGGTTAGGGTTAGGTTGAGGGTTAGGGTTAGGCTTACGATTAGGGTGAATGTTACGGTTAGGGTGATGGTTAGGATGAAGATTAGGGTTAGGATTAGGATTAGGGTGAGGTCTAGGGTGAGGGTCAGGGTTAGGGTTAGTGTTTGGGTGAGAATTAGGGTTAGGGTTTGGGTTAGTGTGAGGATTAGGATGAGGGTTAGTGTTACAGTGAGGGTGAGGTTTAGGGTTAGGGTGAGGGTTAGGGGTAGGATTAGGATTAGGGTGATGGTGAGTTGTAGGGTTAGTTTTAAGGTTAGGGGGAGGGTTAGGTCGAGGGTTAAGGTTAGGATTAGTGTTAGGGTTAAGGTTAGGGTGAGGTTTAGGTTGATGTTTAGGCTTTGGGTTAGGGTTAGGGTTAGGATTTGGGTTAGTGTTAGGGTATGTGACTGTTAGGGTTGGGGTTAGGCTTAGGATTAGGGTTATGCTGAAAGTGAGGGTGGGGGTGAGGATTAGGGTTAGGTTGAGGGTTAGGGTTAGGGTGAGGCTCAGCTTGAGGGATAGGGTAAGGATTAGTGTTGGGTGGGGGCTAGGGTGAGGGTGAGGGTTAGAGTAAGGGTTAGGCTTAGGCTTAGGGTTAGGCTGAGCATAAGGTTGAGGTTGACGGTTAGGGTTAGGGTGATGGTTAGGTTGAGGGTTAGGATGAGCTTTAGGGTTAGGTTGAGGGTTAGGGTGAGGATGATAGTAAGGGTAAAGATGAGGTTTAGGCTGAGGTTGAGGGTTAAGTTAAGGGTGAGGGTTAGGATTAATGTTAGGGTTAGGCTTAAGGTAAGGGTTAGGGTTCGGGTGAGGTTTAGGGTTAGTGTTAGGATTAGGATTAGGGTTAGGTTTCGGGTGAGTGTGAGGGTTAAGGTTAGGGATAGGGTTAGGCTTAATGTTAGGCTGAAGGTGAGGGTGAGGTTGAGGGTTAGGGTGAGGGTGAGGGTAAGGTTTAGGGTTATAGTGATGGTGAAGGTTAGGGTTAGGTTGAGGGTTAAGGTTAAGATTATGGTTAGGGTGAGGGTGAGTGTTAGGATTAGGTTTAGGGTTAGGGTTAGGTTTAGGGTTAGGATTACTGTTATTTTTAGGGTTATGGTTAGAGTTATGGTGAGGGTATGGCTGAGGGTGAGGGTGAGGGTTAGGGTTAGGGTGAGGTTTAGGGTTTGGGTTAGGATTAGGGTTAGGGTGAGGGTGAGGTTTAGGGT
Organism: Dipodomys merriami; assembly: GCF_024711535.1. Classification (NCBI taxonomy): domain Eukaryota; kingdom Metazoa; phylum Chordata; class Mammalia; order Rodentia; family Heteromyidae; genus Dipodomys; species Dipodomys merriami. Next base: position 523,046 of record NW_027206163.1, read on the forward strand.
TAGATTTAGGGTCAGCTGGAGGTTTTGGTGTAGGGTGAGGGTTAGGGTTAGTTTTAGGGTTAAGGTTAGGGTGAGTGTCACGTTGAGGTTTAGGGTTACTGTTAGGGTTAGGGTTAGGATTAGTGTGAGGGTGAGTGTGAGTGTGAGGGGTAGGGTTAGGCTTAGGCTTAGGCTTAGGGTTAGGCTGAGGGTGATGGTGGGGGTGAGGATTAGGTTCAGGGTGATAGTTAGGGCTAGGGTTAGGGTGAGGGTTAGCATGAGGTTTAGGATTAGGATTAGGATTGGGTGAGGGCTAGGGTGAGGGTGAGGGTTAGGGTAAGGGTTAGGCTTAGGCTTAGGATTAGGCTGAGCGTGAAGTTGAGGTTGAGGGTTAGGGTTAGGGTGATGGTTAGGTTTACAGTTAGGGTGAGGGTTAGGATGAGGTTTAGGGTTAGAGTGAGGGTTAGGGTATGGTTTAGTGTTAGGGTTAGGGTTAGACTTAAGGTTATGGTGAGGGTGAGGTTTAGGGGTACAGTTAGGGTGAGGGTTAGGGTTAGGGTTAGGGTGAGGGTCAGGTTTAGGTTAGAGTTAAGATTAGGGTGAGTCTGAGGGTGAGGGTTAGGGTTAGGGTTAGTGTTAGAGTTGGGGTTACAGTGAGGGTTAGGGTGATGGTGAGGTTTAGGCTTAGTTTTAGGATTAGGATTAGGATACAGGTTATGGTGAGTGTGAGGGTTAGGGTTAGGGTTAGTCTTATGGTTAGGCTGAGGGTGAGGGTGAGGGTGATGGATAGGATTAGGGTGATAGTTAGGGGTAGGGTTAGGGTGAGAGTTAGGGTTCCGTTTAAGTTTAGGGTGAGGGTTAGGGTTATGGTGAGCGTGAGGGTTAGGGTTAGGGTGAGGGTTAGGGTTAGCATTAGGGTGAGGGTTAGGGTTCGGCTTAGGGTTAGGGTGAGGGTTAGTGGTAGTGGTAGGGTGAGGATTAGGATGAGGATTAGGGTTAGGATTAGGGTTAAGATTAGGGTTAGGCTGAGGGCTAGGTTGAGGGTGAGGTTTAGGGTTAGTGTTTGGGTGAGGTTTAGGATTTGGGTTAGGGTGAGGGTTAGGATGAGGGTGAGTGTTACAATGAAGGTGAGTATTAGGGTTAGGGTGAGGTTTAGTGTTAGGATTTCGGTTAGGGTGAGGGTGAGTTTTAGGGTTAGATTTAGGGTTAGGGGGAGGGTTAGGTAGAGGGTTAGGGTTAGGGTCAGTCTTTGGGTTAAGGTTAGGGTGAGGGTTATGTTGAGGTTTAGGGTTAGGGTTAGGGTTAGGGTTAGGATTAGGATGAGGGTATGTGAGGGTTAGGGTTAGGGTTAGGCTTAAGGTTAGGGTTATGCTGAGGTTGAGGGTGGGGTTGAGGATTAGGGTTAGGGTGAGGGTTAGGGTTCGTGTTAGGGTCAGGGTTAGGATGAGGGATAGGGTTAGGATTAGGGTTAGTGTGGATTCTAGGGTGAGGGTGAGGTTTAGAGTAAGTGTTAGGCTTAGACTAAGGGTTAGGCTGAGCATGAGGTTGAGGGTGAGGTTTAGGGTTATGGTGATGGTTAGGTTTAAGGTTTGGTTGAGTGTTAGGATGAGGTTTAGGGATAGGGTGAGGATGATGGTAAGGGTAATGGTGAGGTTTAGGCTGAGGGTGAGGGATAAGGATGAGGGTTAGGGTTAGGTTTAGGTTTAGGGTTAGGGTTATGGTGAGCTTCAGATTGAGGATTAGGGTTAGGGTTAGGGTTAGTGTGAGGTTTATGGTGAGGATGAGGGTTAGGGTTAGGGTGAGGGTGAAGGTTAGAATTAGGGTTAGGGTGAGGGCTAGGGTGATGGTGAGGGTTAGAGTTAGGGTTAGGGTGAGGTTTAGGATTAGGGTGATGGTTAGGGTTATTGTGAGGGTTAGTGTTAGGGTTAGGGTTAGTGTTAGGGTGAGGTTAAGTGTTAGGGTAAGGGTTAATGTTAGGGTGATGATTATGGTTAGGGTGAGGCTTTGGGTTAGGTTTAGGGTGAGGTTTAATGTTAGGGTTAGGGTTAGAGTTAGGGTTAGCATGAGAGTGAGGTTTAGGGTTAGATTTAGGGTAAGGTTGAGGCTGAGGTTGAGAGTTAGGTTGAGGGTTAGTGTTAGAGTAAGTGTTAGGGTGAGGTTAAGGGTGAAGGTGAGGGTGAGGGTTAGGTTTAGGATTGGGATTAGGATTAGTGTAAGGGTTCAGGTGAGTGTGAGGGTTATTGGTTAGGTTTAGGCTTAGGCTTAGGGTTAGGCTGAGTATGAGGTTGAGGGTGAGGGTTAGGGTTATGGTGATGGTTAGGTTTAAGGTTAGGTTGAGGGTTAGGATGAGGTTTAGGGATAGGGTGAGGATGATGGTAAGGGTAAAGGTGAGGTTCAGGCTGAGGGTGAGGGATAAGATAAGGGTGAGGGTTAGGGTTAGTTTTCGGGTTAGGGTTAGGGTTATGGTAAGCTTTTGATTAGGATTAGTGTTAGTGTTAGGGTTAGTGTGAGGTTTATGTTGAGGATGAGGGTTAGGGTTAGGGTGAGGGTGAGGGTTAGATTTAGGGTTAGGGTGAGGGCTAGGGTGATGGTGAGGGTTAGAGTTAGGGTTAGGGTGAGGTTCAGGATTAGGGTGAGGGTTAGGGTTATTGTGAGTGTTAGTGTTAGGGTTAGGGTTAGTGTTAGGGTGAGGTTAAGTGTTAGGGTAAGGGTTAATGTTAGGGTGAGGATTATGGTTAGGGTGAGGGTTCGGGTTAGGTTTAGAGTGAGGTGTAGTGTTAGGGTTAGGGTTAGAGTTAGGGTTAGCGTGAGAGTGAGGTTTAGGGTTAGAGTTAGGGTAAGGTTGAGGCTGAGGTTGAGAGTTAGGTTTCGGGTTATTGTTAGAGTTAGGGTTAGGGTGAGGTTTAGGGTGAAGGTGAGGGTGAGGGTGAGGGTTAAGCTTAGGATTGGGATTAGGATTAGTGTAAATGTTCGGGTGAGTGTTAGGGTTAGGGTTAAGGTTAGGCTTAGGCTTAGGGTTAGGCTGAGAGTGAGGGTGAGGTTGAGGGTTAGGGTTAGGGTGAGGGTTATAGTTAGGTTTAGGGTGAGAGTTAGTGTTTGGGTTAAGTTTAGGGTTAGGTTGGGGGTTAAGGTAATGGTTACAGTGAGGGTGAGGGTTAGGGTTAGGTTGAGGATTAGGTTTAGGTTTAGGCTTACGGTGAGTGTGAGTGTGAGGGTTAGGGTGAGGGTTAGGATGAGGGTGAGTTTTAGGATTAGGGTTAGGGTGAGGGCTAGGGTGAGGGTGAGGTTTATGGTTTGGGTTAGGCTGAGGTTTAGGGTTAGGTTTAGGCTTAGGGTTAGGGTGAGGGTTAGGTTTAGGGTTAGAGTTAGGGTAAGGGTGAGGCTGAGGGTGAGGGTTAGGGTTAGGCTTAGTGTTAGATTTAGGGTTACGGTGAGGGTTACTGTGAGGGGGAGGGTTGGGTTTAGGGTTAGGATTCAGGTAAGGGTTAGGGTGAGTTTGAGAGTTAGGGTTAGAGCTTGGCTTAGGCTTAGGGTTAGGCTGAGTGAGAGGTTGAGGGTGAGCGTTAGGGTGATGGTTTTGATTATGGTTAGGGTGAGGGTTAGGATGAAGTTTAGGGTTAGGGTGAGGGTTAGGTTGAGGATGTTGGTAAGGGTTAAGTTGAGGTTTAGGCTGAGGGTGAGGGTTAAGATCAGGGTGAGGGTTAGGGTTAGGTTTAGGGTTAGGGTTAGGGTTAGGGTGAGGGTTAGATTGAGGATTAGGGTTACGGTTAGGGTTAGTGTGAGGTTTAGGTTGAGGATGAGGATTAGGGTGAGGGTGAGGGTTAGAATTAGGGTTAGGGTGAGGGCTAGGGTGAGTGTGATTGTTAGAGTTAGGGTTAGGGTTAGGGTGAAGTTTAGGATTAGTTTGAAGTTTAGGGTTAGTGTGAGGGTTAGTGTTAGGGTTAGGGTTAGAGTGAGGGTATGTATTAGGGTGAGGGTTAATGTTAGGGTGAGGGTTATGTTTATGGTGAGGGTTAGGGTTAGGGTTATTGTTAGGCTTAGGGTTAGGGTTACGGTTATGATGAGGGTGAGTGTTAGGTTAAGGGTTAGGGTGAGGTTCAGTGTTAATGTTATTGTTAGAGTTAGGGTTAGGGTGAGGGTGAGGTTTAGGGTTAGATTTAGGGTAAGGGTGAGGCTGAGGTTGAGGGTTAGGTGCAGGGTTAGTGTTAGAGTTAGGGTTAGGTTGAGGGTTTGATTGAGGGTGAGGGTGAGGGTGGGGGTTAGGCTAGGGTTAGGATTAGGATTAGGGTAAGGGTTAGGGTGAGTGTGAGGGTTAGGGTTAGTGTTAGGCTTAGGCTTAGGGTTAGGCTGAGAGTAAGGGTGAGGTTGAGGGATAGGGTTAAGGTGAGACTTAGGGTTTGGTTAATTTTAGGGTTACGGTGAAGGTTAGGGTAAGGGTTACAGTGATGTTGAGGGATAGTGTTAGGTTGAGCGTTAGGGTTAGGGTTAGCGTGAGGGTGAGTCTTAGGGTTAGGTTCAGGGTGAGGCTTAGGATGAGGGTTAGGGTTAGGATTAGGGTTAGGGTTAGGGTGAGGGTGAGGTTTAGGGTTAGGGTTAGGGTGTGGTTTACGGTTAGGTTTAGCGTTAGGGATAGGGTGAGGGTGAGGTTTATGGTTAGAGTTAAGGTTAGGGTGAGGCTGATGGTGAGGGTTAGTGTTAAGGTCAGTGTTAGAGTTAGAGTTACCTTGAAGGTTAGTGTGAGGTTTAGGGTGAGGATGAGTTTTAGGGTTAGGGTTAGGTTTAGGATTAATGTTAGGGTTAGGCTTAAGGGGAGGGTTAGGGTGGGGGTGAGGCTTAGGGATAGTGTTAGAATTAGGATTAGGATTAGTGTTAGGGTTAGGGTTAGGTTTATGGTTAGGATTAGTGTTATTGTTAGGGTTAGGGTTAGAGATATGGAGAGGGTGAGAGTGAGGGTGAGGGTGAGGGTTAGGTTTATCGTGAGGTTTAGGGTGAGGGTTAGGATTAGGGTTAGGGTGACGGGGAGGTTTAGGGTTAGATTTAGGGTTAGTTTTAGTGTTAGGTCGTGCGTTAATATTAGGGTTAGTGTTAGGGTTAAGGTTAGGGTGAGGGTTAGGTTGAGGATTAGTGTGAGGGTTAGTGTGAGGTTTAGTGTTTAAGATGAGGTTTAGGGTTAAGGTTAGGGTTAGGATTAATGTTAGGTTTAGGCTGAAGTTGAGGGTTAGGGTGAGGGTTAGGTTAACAGTTACAGTGAGGGTGAGGGTTATTGTTAGGTTGAGGGTTAGGGCTAGGGTTAGGGTTAGGGTGAGGGTGAAGGTTAGGGTTAGTGATAGGGTAAGGGTTAGGATGAGGGTTAGGGTTAGGATTAGGGTTAGTTTGAGGGCTAGGGTGAGGGTGAGGTTTAGGGTTAGGTTTAGGGTGAGGTTTAGCATTAGGTTTAGGGTTAGGGTTAGGATGAGGGTGAGTGTTAGGGTTACGGTTAGTGTTAGAGTTAGGGTTACAATAAGGGTTAGGGTGAGTGTGAGGATTAGGTTTAGTGTTAGCAATAGGATTAGGATAAGGGTTAGTGTGAGTGTGAGGGTTAGGGTTAGGGTTAGGTTTAGGCTTAGGGTTAGGCTGAGGGTGAGGGTGAGGGTAAGGGTTAGGTTTAGGGTGAGAGTTAGGGGTATGTTTAGGGTGAGAGCTAGGGTTCGGTTTAAGTTTAAGTTTAGGATGAGGGTTAGGGTTAGAGGTACTGTGAGCATGAGGGTTAGGGTTAGGTTGAGGGTTATGGTTAGGCTTAGGATTAGGGTGAGGATTAGTGTTAGGCTTAGGGTGAGGGTTAGGTTGAGGATTAGGGTTAGGATTAAGTTTACGGTGAGGGCTAGGGTGAGGGTGAGGGTTAGGGTTAGTGTTTGGGTGAGGTTTAGGTTTAGGGTTAGGGTGAGGGTTATGATGAGGATTAGGGTTACAGTGAGGGTGAGGGTTAGGGTAAAGGTGATGTTTAGGCTGAGGGTGAGTTTTAGGGTTAGATTTATTGTTAGGGGGAAGGTTAGGTCGAGGGTTAGGGTTAGCATTATGGATAAAGTTATGGTGAGGGTTAGGTTGAGGTTTAGGGTTAGGGTTAGAGTAAGGGTGAGGGTAAGTGAAGGTTAGGGTTAGGGTTAGGCTTAGGGTTATGTTTAGGCTGAGGGTGAGGGTGGGGGTGAGGATTAGGGTTAGGGTGATGGTTAGGGTTAGGGTTAGGTTTAGGATGAGGGATAGGGTTAGGATTAGGGTTAGGGTGAGGGCTAGGGTGAGAGTGAGAGTTAGAGTAAGGGTTTGGCTTAGGCTTAGGTTTAGGCTGAGCGTGAGGTTGAGGGTGAGGATTAGGGTTAGGGTTAGGATTATGGTGAGTTTGAGGGTTAAGTTTAGGGTGAGGGTTAGTGATAGGATGAGGGTTAGGGTAAGGGTGAGGGTTAGGATTAGGGTTAGGTTTAGGATTATTGTTAGTGTTATGGTTGTGGTTACATTTGCAGTGAGGTTGAGGCTGAGGGTGAGGGTGAGGGGTAGGGTTAAGTTTAGGGTGAGGTTTAGGGTTAGGGTTAGGATTAGCATTAGGGTGAGTGTGAGGTATAGGTTTAGAGTTAAGTTTAGGGGGAGGGTTATGGTGAGGGTTAGGGTTATGGTTAGTTTTAGGGTTAGGGTGAGGGTGAGGTTTAGGTTGAGGTTTAGGTTTAGGGTTAGGTTAGGTGTTATTGTTAGGGTTAGAGTTAGAGTTACGGTGAGGGTGAGAGTGAGGGTAATGGTGAGGGTTAGGGATAGGATGAGGGTTAGGGTTAGGGTGAGTGATAGGATGAGAGTTAGGGTTAGGGATAGTGTTAGGCTTAGGGTTAGGCTGAGGGTGAGGGTTAGGTTGAGGGTTAAGGTTAGGGTGAAGATTAGGGTTAGGGTTAGGGTGAGAGTTAGGTTTCAGGTTAAGTTTAGGGTTAGGGTGAGTGTTAGGGTAACGGTTACAGTGAGGGTGATGGTTAGGGTTAGGTTGATGATTAGGGTTAGGGTTAGGGGGAGGGTGAGAGTGAGGGTGAGGGTTAGGGTTAGTGTTAGGGTTTGGTTTAGGATGAGGTTTAGTTTTAGGATTAGGGTTAGGGTGAGGGCTAGGGTGAGGGTGAGGTTTAGGGTTTGGGTTAGGGTGAGGTTTAGGGTTAGGTTTTGGGGTAGGGTTATGGTGAGTGTGAGGTTTAGGGTTAGAGTTAGGGTTAGGGTGAGGCTGAGGGTGAGGTTTAGGGTTAGGGTTAGTGTTAGAGTTAGGGTTACAGTGAGGGTTATGGTGAGGGTTAGTGTTAGGCTTAGTGTTAGGATTAGGATTCGGGTAAGGATTAGGGTGAGGGTGAGGGTAAGGGTGAGGGTTAGGGTTAGGTTTAGGGGGAGGTTTAGGGTTAGTGTTAGGATTAGGGTTAGGGTGAGTGTGAGGTATAGGATTAGAGTTTCGGTTAGTGGGAGGGTTATGCTGAGGGTTAGGGTTAGGGTTAGGGTTAGGTTTAGGGTGAGGGTAAGGTTTAGGTTGAGGTTTAGGGTTAGGTATAGTGTTATAGTTAGGGTTAGAGTTAGCGTTACGGTGAGGGTGAGGATGAGGGAATGGGTGAGGTTTAGTTTTAGGATGAGGGTTAGCGTTAGGGTGAGGGATAGGATGAGAGTTAGGGTTAAGGATAGGGTTAGGCTTAGGGTTAGGCTGAGGGTGAGGGTTAGGGTGAAGGTTAGTGTTATGGTGAGGGTTAGGGTTAGGGTGAGAGTTAGGGTTCGTGTTAAGTTTAGGTTTAGGGTGAGGGTTAGGTTAAGGGTTACTGTGAGGGTTTGGGATAGGGTTAGGTTGAAGGTTAGGGCTAGGGTTAGGGTGAGGTTTAGGGTTAGGTTTAGGGTTAGGGTTAGGGTGAGGGTGAGGTTTAGGGTTAGAATTAGGCTTAGGGTGAGGCTGAGGTTGACGGTTTGGGTTAGGGTGAGTGTTAGAGTTAGGGTTACAGTGAGGGTTAGGGTGAGGTTGAGGGTTAGGCTTAAGGTTAGGATTAGGATTAGTGTGTTAGGGTAAGTGTGAGGGTTATGGTTAGGGTTAAGTTTAGGGTTAGGGTTAGGCTTAGGTTAAGGTTGAGGATGAGGGTTAGGGTTAGGGTGAGAGTTAGGGGTAGGGTTAGGGTTACAGTTAGGGTTCGGGTTAAGTCTAGGATTATGGTGAGCCTTAGGTTAAGGGTTATGGTGAGAGTGAGGGTTAGGGTTAGGTTGAGGGTTAGGGTTAGGGTTAGGGTGAGGGTTAGATTGAGAATTAGGGTTAGGGTTAGGGTTAGTGTGAAGGTTAGGGTGAGGATGAGCGTTAGGGTTAGGGTTCGGGTTAAAGTGAGGGTAAGTGTTAAGGTGAGGGTTAATGTTATGGTGACGGTTATGGTTAGGGTGAGGGTAGGGGTAGGGTTATTGTAAGGGTTAGGGTTAGGGTTACGGTTAAAGTGAGGGTGAGGGTTAGGGTTAGGATTAGGGTGAGGTTCACTGTTAGGTTTAGGGTTAGAGTTAGGGTTAGGTTGAGGGTGAGGATTAGGGTTAGAGTTAGGGTAAGATTGAGGCTGAGGTTGAGGGTTAGGTGTAGGGTTAGGTGTAGGGTTAGTGTTAGAGTTAGGGTTAGGTTGAGGGTTTGGGTGAGGGTGAGGGTGAGGTTGAGCGTTAGGCTTAGGGTGAAGATTAGGATTAGGGTAAGGGTTAGGGTGAGTGCGAAGGTTAGGGTTAGGCTTCGGCATAGGCTTCGGGTTAGGCTGAGAGTGAAGGTGAGGTTGAGGTTTAGGGTTAGGGTGAGGGTTAGAGTTAGGGTTAGGGTGAGAGTTAGGGTTCGGTTAAGTTTAGGGTTATTGTGAGGGTGAAGGTAAGGGTGACTGTGAGGGTGAGGAATCGGGTTAGGTTGAGGGTTAGGGCTAGGGTTAGCGTTAGGGTGAGGTTGAGGGTGAGGGTTAGGGTTAGTGTTAGGGTGAGGCTTATGATGAGGTTTAGGGTTAGGATTAGGGTTAGGATGAGGTCTAGAGTGAGGGTAAGCTTTAGGGTTAGGCTTAGGATGAGGTTTAGGGTTAGGTTTAGGGTTAGGGTTAGGGTGAGGGTGAGCTTTAGGGTTAGAGTTAGGGTTAGGGTGAGGCTGAGGGTGAGGGTTAGGGTTATGGTTAGTGTTAGAGTTAGGGTTACATTGAGGTTTAGTGTGTGGGTGAGGGTTAGGCTTAGTGTTAGGATTAGGATTAGGGTGTTAGGGTGAGTGGGAGGCTTAGTGTTAGGGTTAGGTTTAGGGTTAGGTTTAGGCTTAGGGTAAGGGTGAGGATTATGGTTAGGGTGAGAGTTAGGGGTAGGGTTAGGGTGAGAGTTAGGGTTCGGGTTAAGTTTAGGGTTAGGGTGAGGTTTTGGGTTAGGGTTACAATGAGGGTGAGGGTTATTGTTAGGTTGAGGTTTAGGGTTAGGCTTAGGATTAGGGTGAGGGTTAGGGTTAGGTTTAGGGTGAGGTTTAGGATGAGGATTAGGGTTAAGATTAGGGTTTGGGTGAGGGCTAGGCTGAGTGTGAGGGTTAGGATTAGTGTTTGGGTGAGGTTTAGGGTTAAGGTTAGGGTGAGGGTTAGGATATGTGTTAGGATCACAGGGAGGGTGAGGGTTAGTGTTAGGGTGAGAGTTAGGGTTAGGATTTGGGTTAGGGTGAGGGTGAGTTTTAGGATTAAATTTAGGGTTAGGGGGAGGGTTAGGGTTAGGATTAGGGTTAGGTGAGGGTATGTGGGGGTTAGGGTTAGGGTTAGGCTGAGGCGTGGGGTTAGGGTGAGGCTGAGGGTGGGGGTGAGGATTAGGTTTAGGGTGATAGTTAGGGTTAGGGTTAGGGTGAGGGTTAGGATGAGGGATATGGTTAGGATTAGGGTTAGGGTGAGGGCTAGGGTGAGGGTGAGGGTTAGAGTAAGGGTTAGGGTTTGGCTTAGCTTTAGGCTGAGCATGAGGTTGAGGGTGAGGGTTAGGGTTAGGGTGATGGTTAGCTTTATGTTTAGGATGAAGGTTAAGATTAGGTTTAGGGTTAGGGTGAGGATGATGGTAAGGGTAAAGGTGAGGTTTAGGCTGAGGGTGAGGGTTAAGATAAGGGTGAGGGTTAGGGTTAGGTTTAGGGTTAGCGTTAGGTTTAGGGTGAGGGTGAGGTTTAGGCTTAGGGTGCGGATGAGGGTTAGAATAAGGGTTATGGTGAGGGCTAGGGTGTTGGTGAGGTTTAGAGCTCGGGTAAGGGTTAAGTTGAGGTTTAGGATTAGGGTGAGGGCTAGGGTTAGTGTGAGGGTTAGTGTTAGGTTTAGGGTTAGTGTTAGGATGAGGTTAAGTGTTAGGGTGACGGTTAATGTTATGGTGAGGGTTCTGGTTAGGGTGAGGTTTAGGGTTAGGGTTAGGGTTATTGTTAGTGTCAGGGTTAGGGTGAGGGTTAGATTGAGGATTAGTTTTAGGGTTAATGTGAGGTTTAGTCTGAGGATGATGATTAGGGTTAAGGTGAGGGCTAGGGTGAGAGTGAGGTATAGGGTTAATTTTAGGGTGAGTTTTTGGGTTAGGGTGATGGTTAGAGTTAGTGTGAGCATTAGTGTTAGCGTTAGGGTTTATGTTAGGGTGAGGTTAAATGTTAGGGTGAAGGTGAGAGTTAGGGTGAGTGTTATGGTTAGGGTGAGGGTTAGGGTTAGGGTTAGGGTTATTGTTAGGGTTAGGGTTAGGGTTACTGTTACGCTGAGGGTGAGGGTTAGGGTTAGGTTTAGGATTAGAATGAGGTTTAGGTTTAGGGTTAGGGTTAGAATTAGGGTTAGGGTGAGTGTGAGGTTTAGGGTTAGAGTTAGGGATAGTGTTAGGGTTAGGGATAGAGTTAGGGTTAGGCTTAGGCTTAGGCTTAGGCTTATGCAGAGCATGAGGGTGAAGGTTAGGGTTAGGGTTAGGGTGAGGGTTAGGGTTAGGGTTATGGAGAGGTTTAGGATGAGGTTTAGGGTTAGGATTAGGTTTAGGGTGAGGACTATAGTGAGGGTTAGGGTGAGGTTTAGGGATAGGTTTAGGTTTAGGATTTGGGTTAAGGTCAGGGTGAGTGTGAGGTTTAGGGTGAGGCTTAGGATTAGGGTGAGGATTTGTGTTAGGGTTTGTGTTACCGTGAGGGTGAGGCTGAGGATTAGGGTTAGGTTTAGGGTTAGGTTTAGGGTTGGGTTTAGGTTTAATGTTAGTGTTAGGGTTAGGGTTACCTTGAGGGTTAGGGTTAGGGTTATGGTTAGGCTGAGGGTGAGGGTGGTTGTGAGGATTAGCGTTATGGTTAGGTTTAGGGTTATTGTTAGTGTTGTGGTTAGGTTTGAGTTTGCAGTGAGGGTGAGGGTGAGGCTGAGGGTAATGGTTAGGGTTAGGATTAAGGTTAGTGTTAGTGTTATTGTTAGGGTTAGGGTTAGAGTTGCAGTGAGGTTGAGATTGAGGATGAGGGTAAGATTTAGGGTGAGGTTTAGCGTTAGGGTTAGGGTTAGGGGGAGGGGGAGGTTTAGTGTTAGAGTTAGTGTTAGGGTGAGGGTTAGGGTGAGGTTTAGGGTTAGGGTTAGTGTTAGGGTTAGGGTGAGGGTTAGGTTGAAGTTTAGGGATAGGGTTAGGGTTAGGATTAGGGTTAGGATGAATTTGAGTATGAGGGTTAGGGTGAGGCTTAGGCTTAGGCTTAGGGTTAGGCTGAGGGTGAGTGTGGGGGTGAGGATTAGGGTTAGGGATAGGGTGAGGTTTAGTGTTAGGGTCATGGTTAGAGTTAAGGTTAGGTTGAGGGTGAGGTTTAGGGGTATGGTTAGGGTCAGGGTGAGGGTTAGGGTTAGGTTGAGGGTTAGGGTGGGGGTGACGGTTAGGGTAAAGGTGAGGTTTAGGCTGAAGGTGAGGGTTATGGTAAGGGTGAGGGTTAGGTTTAGGGTGAGGATTAGGTTTACGGTTAGCATGAGGGTGAGGGTTAGATTGAGGATTAGTATTAGGGTTAGTGTGAGGTTTAGGGTGAATATGAGGGTTAGGGTTAGGGTGAGGGCTAGGGTGAGGGTGAGGGTGATGGTTAGATTGAGGATTAGTTTTAGGGTTAGTGTGAGGTTTAGGTTGAGGATGAGTTTTAGGGTTAGGTTTAGGGTTATGATTAATATTAGGGATAGGCTTAAGGTGAAGGTTAGGGTGAGGGTGAGGTTCAGGGTTAGTGTTCGGATTAGGATTATGTTTAGGGTTAGGGTGAGTGTGAGGGTTAGAGTTAGGGTTAGGTTTAGGCTTAGTGTTTGGGTGGTGAGGGTTAGGGTGAGGGTTAGTGTTATGGTGAGTGTTAGGGTTAAGGTTAGGGTGAGAGTTGGGGTTTCGGGTTAAGTTTAGGGTTAGGGTGACGGTTAGGGTAAGGGTTACAGTGAGGGTGAGGTTTAGGGTTAGGTTGAGGGTTAGGGTTAATGTTAGTGTTAGGGTAAGTGTTAGGCTTATGGTTAGGGTTTGGATTAGGGTTAGGGTGAGGGCTAGGGTGATGGTGAGGTTTAGGATTACGGTTAGGGTGAGATTTAGGTTTAGGTTTAGGGTTAAGGTTAGTGTTAGAGTGAAGGTTCGATTGAGCATTAGGGTTCGGGTTAGGGTTAGGGTTAGGGTGAGGTTGAGGTTAGGGTTAGGGTGAGGTTGAGGTTTAGATTTAGGCTTATGGTGAGTGCTAGGGTGAGGGTTAAGATGAGGGTGAGGGTGGGGGTGAGGATTAGGGTTAAGGTTACTGTGAGGGTGAGGGTGAGTTTTAGGGTTATAGTTAGGTTGTTTGGGAGGGTTTGGGTGAGGTTTAAGCTTAGGGTTAGTGTTAGGGTTAGGGTGAGGGTGAGGGTTAGTTTGAGGTTTAGGGATAGGGTTAGGTTTACGATTAGGGTTAGGGTGAGGGTGAGTATGAGGGTTAGGGTGAGGGTTAGGCTTAGGCTTAGGGTTAGGCTGAGGGTGAGAGTGGTGGTGAGGATTAGGGTTAGGGTGATGGTTAGGGTTAGGTTTAGTGTTATTGTTAGATTTTGGGTTTGAGTTACTGTGATGGTGAGGGTGGGGGTGAGGGTTAGGCTTAGGGTTAAGGTGGGGTTTAGGAATAGGGTTAGTTTTAGAATGAGGGTGAGGTTGAGGCTTATATATAGGGTTAGGGGGAGGGTTAGGGTGAGGGTTAGGGTTAGTGTTAGTGTTAGAGTTCGGGTGATGGTGAGGGTTAGGGTTAGGGTGAGGTTTAGGGTTAGGGTTAGGATTAGGGTTAGAATTTCGGTGAGGGTGAGGGTGCGGGTGAGTCTGAGGTTTAGGGTTAAGTTTATGGTTAGGCTTAGGTTTATGCTTAGGGTTAGCCAGAGAATGAGGGTGAGTGTGAGGTTTAGGGTTAGGGTGAGGGTTAGGGATAGGGTTATGGGGAGGGTTAGGATGAGGGTTAGGGTTAGGAATAGTGTTAATGTGAGGGCTAGGGTGAGGGTTATGTTTATGGTTAGGGTTAGGGTGAGGTTTAGGTTTAGGTTTAGGTTTAGGTTTAGGGTTAGGGTTAGGGTTAGGTTGAGGTTTAGAGTTAGAGTTAGTGTTAGGGTGAGGGTGAGGTTTAGGGTTAGAGTTAGGTTTAGGGTAAGGGTTAGGTTGAGGGTTAGGGTTAGTGTTAGTGTTTGGGTTAGGTTTAGAGTGAGTGTTAAGGAGAGGGTTTGGGTTAGGGTTAGGGTTAGGGATAGGATTATTGTTAAGGTAAGGGTGAGTGTGTTTTTTAGGGTTAGGCTTAGGGTAGGGTGAGGGTGAGATTGAGGGTGAGGGTTAAGGTTAGGTTGAGGTTTAAGGTTCTGGTTAAGGGGCGGTTTAGGATGAGGGTTAGGATTAGGATTAGGGTTAAGGTAAGGACTAGGGTGACGGTGAGGTTTAGGGTGAGTTTTAGCTTTAGGGACAGGGTGAGGTTGAGGTTTAGGGTTAGAGTTAGGGTTAGCGTGAGGCTGAGTTTGAGGGTTAGGTTTAGGGTTAGTGTTAGGGTTACAGTTAGGGTTAGGGTGAGGGTTAGGATGGGGGTGAGGGTTAGGGTTAGGGTTAGGGGAGGGTGAGGTTTAGGGTTAGGGTTAGGGTTAACGTGAGGTTGAGTGTTAGGGTTAGGGTGATTGTTAGGGTTTTAGGGTTGGGGTGAGGGTTAAGGTGAGGTTTAGGTTTAGGTTTGTAATTAGGGCTAGGGTGAGGTCTAGGGTGAGCCTGAGGGTTAGGTTTAGCATGAGGGTGAGGTTTATGGTTAGGGTTAATTTTAGAGTTAGGGTGAGTGTTAGGGTTAGGGTTATGGTGAGGGTGAGCGGTAGGGTTAGAGTGAGGGTTAGCGTTTTGGTTAGGGTGAGTTTTAGTGTTAGGGTTAGGGTTAGAAGTAGGGTTAGGGTGAGGTTGAGCTTTAGGGTTAGAGTTAGGGTTAGGGTGAGGTTTAGGTTGAGGGTTAGGGTTAGGGTGAGAGTTTGGGTAAGGGTTAGGGTTACGGTGAGGGATAGGGATAGGGTTAGGATAAGTTTTAGTGTTATTGTTAGGGTTAGTATTAGAGTTACAGTGAGGGGGAGGGGGAGGGGAGGTTTAGGGTGAGGTTTAGGGTTAGGGTTAAGGTTAGAGTTTGGGTTAGGGCTTGGATTAGGGTTAGGGTGAAGGCTAGGTTGAGGGTGAGGGTTAGGATTAGGGTTAGGGTTAGGATTAGGGTGAGGGTGAGGGTGAATGTGTGGGTTAGGGTTAGGTTTACGGTTAGGTTTAGGGTTAGGTTTAGGGTTAGGCTAAGGGTGAGGTTGAGTGTGAGGTTTAGGGTTAGGTGAGGGTTAGGTTTAGGGTTAGGGTGAGGGTTAGGATGAGGCTTAGGGTTAGGATGAGGGTTAGGGTTTGGATTATGGTTTGGATGATGTCTAGGGTTATGGTGAGGGTTAGGGTGAGGGTTACGGTGAGGTTTAGTTTTCGGGTTAGGTTTAGGGTTAGGGTGAGTGTTAGGGTTAGAGTTACGGTGAGGGTCATGTTTAGGGTTAGGTTGAGGGATAGAATTAGGTTTAGGGTTATGGTGAGGTTTAGGTTAGGGAGAGGGTGAGGGTTAGTATGAGGGTTAGGGATAAAATGAGGGTTAAGGTGAGGGCTAGGGTGAGTGTGAGGGTAAGTGTTAGGGTTAGGGTGAGGTTTAGGTTTAGGGTTAGGGGTAGGTTTAGGGTGATGGTTAGGGTTCAGGTTACGGTTAGGCTTAGGGTGAGGGCTAGAGTGAGGGTTATGTTTAAGGTTAGGGTTAGGGTGAGGGTGAGGGTGAGTTTTAGGGTTAGAGTTAGTGTTAGGGTGAGGGATAGCGTGAGGTTTAGGTTTAGGGTTAGTGTTAGGGTTACGGTTAGGGTGAGGGTTAGGGTTAGGGTGAAGGTTAGGTTTAGGGTTAGGATTAGGATTAGGGTTAGGGTGAGGATGAGTTTGAGGGTTAGGGTTAGGGTTAGTGTTAGGCTTAGGGAAAGGCTGAGCATGAAGGTGAGAGTGAGGGTTAGGGTGAGCCTGAAGTTTAGGGTTAGAGTTAGTGTTAAAGTGAGGGTTAGTGTGATGGTTAGTGTTTGGGTTAGGGTTAGGGGTAGGGTTAGAGTGAGGGTTAGGGTGAGGGTTAAGGTTAGGGAAAGGTTTAGGTTTAGGATTAGTGTTTTGGTGAGGGTGAGGATGAGGGTGAGGTTTAGGGTTAGGGTTCGGGTTAGGGTTAGCATTTGGGTGAGAGTTAGGGTTCTGGTTAAGTTTAGGGTTAGGGTGAGGGTTAGGGTTAGGGTTATGTTGAGGGTGAGGGTTAGGGTTTGGATTAGGGTTAGGGTGAGGATTAGGGTTAGGGTTAGAATAAGAGTTAGGATGAGGATTAGGGTTAGGATTATGGTTAGGGTGAGAGCTAGGGTGAGGGTGAGTGTTAAGGTTAGTGTTAGGGTGAGGTTTAGCGTTTGTGTGAGGGTTAGGGTGACTGTTAGGATGAGGGTTAGGTTTACGGTGAGGGTTAGGGTTAGGGTTAGGGTGAGGTTTAGGGTTAGGATTAGTGTTAGGGTGAGGGTGAGGTTTAGGATTAGGGTTAGGTTTAGGATTATTGTTATTGTTATGATTATGTTGATATTTGCAGTGAGGGGGAGGCTGAGGGTGAGAGTTAGGGATGGGATTAGGGTTAAGGTTAGGTTTAGGGTTAGGATTAGTGTTATTGTTAGGGTTAAGGTTAGAGTTACATTGAGGGTGAAGGTGAGGGTAAGGGTGAGGGTTAGGTTTAGGATTAGGGTTAGGTTTAGGTTGAGGGTGAGTGTGAGGGTTAGGGTTAGGGTTAGGGTTAGGCTTAGGGTTAGTATGAGGGTTAGGATTAGGGTTTGGTTTAGGGTGATGGTGAGGTTTAGGGTTAGGGTGAGGGTGAGGGTGAGGGTGAGGGTGAGGGTTAGGGTTTTGTTAGTGTGAGTGTTAGGGTTACAGTGAGGGTTATGTTTAGGGTGAGTCGTGTGTTTAGGGTTAGGGTTAGGGTGAGGTCTAGGGTGAGGGTGCGGGTTAGGTTTAGAGTGAGGGTAAGTGTTAGGGTTAGGTTGAGGTTTAGTTTTAGGGTTTGGGTTAGAGTTAGGGTTAGGTTGAGGGTAAGGTTTAGGGATAGAGTTAGGGTTAGGGTGAGGGTTAGGTTCAGAGCTAGAGTTAGTGTGAGGGTTATGTTGGGGGTGATGGTAAGGGTTAACCTGAGGGTTAGGATGATGGTGAGGGTTACAGTAAGGGTGAGGGTTAGGGTTAGGGTGTGTGTTAGGATTAGGCGAAGGTTGTGGGTGAGGGTTTGATTGAGGATTAAGATTAGGGTGAGGGCTAGGGTGAGGGTGAGGTTTAGGGTTAAAGTTAGGCTGAGTTTTAGGGTTAGGGTGATGGTTAGGGTTAGTGTGAGGGTTAGTGTTAGTGTTAGTGTTAGTGTTAGGGTGAGTGTAAGTGTTAGTGTGAGGGTTAGGTTTAGGGTGAGGGTTATGATTAGGGTTACGGTGAGCGTGAGTGTTAGGGTTAGGTTGATGTTTAGGGTTAGGGTTAGGGTGAGGGTTAGGTTTACGTATAGGCTGAGGGTTATGAGGAGAATTAGGGTTTGGATTAGGGTTAGGGTGAGGGCTAGGGTGAGGGTTAGGGTTAGGGTTAGTGTTAGAGTGAGGTTTAGGCTTAGGTTTATGGTTAGGGTGAGGGTTTGGATGCCGGTTAAGGTTATGCTGCGGGTGAGGGTTAGGGTTTGGGTGAGAGTTAGGATTAGGGTTAGGGTTAGGTTTAGGTTAGGTTTAGAATTAGTGTTATTGTTAGGGTTTGGGTTAGAGTTAAGGTGAGGGTGAGGGTGAGGGTTAGGGTTAGGGTTAGCGTGATGTTTAGGGTTAGGGGTAGGATTAGGGTTAGGGTGAGGGTGACTTTTAGGGTTAGATTTGGGTTAGGGAGAGGGTTATTTCGTGGGTTGGATTAGTGTTCGTGTTAGGGTTAAGGTTAGTTTTAGGGTGAGGGTAAGTGTTAGGTTGAGGGTAAGTGTTAGGGTGAGGTTTAGCGTTAGGGTGAGGGTTATGGTTAGTGTGAGGGTTAGGGTTTGGGTTTGGGTTAGGGTTACAGTTACTATGAGTGTGAGGGTGAGGGTTAGGGTTAGGGTGATGTTTAGGGTTTGGGTTAGGGTCAGGTTGAGGTTTAAGGTTTCGTTTAGGGTTAGAGTTAGGTTTAGGCTGAAGTTTAGGGTTAGAGTTAGCGTTAGGGTGAGTGTTAGGTTGAGGTTTACGGTTAGGATTAGTATTAGTGCTAGGGTTAGGTTGAGAGTTTGGGGAGGGTTAGGGTTAGGGTTAGGTTTAGAGTTAGGGTTAGGATGTGGGTGAGGTTTAGTGTTAGATTTAGGGTTAAGTTGAGGCTGAGGTTGAGGGTTACGTTTAGGGTTAGTGTTAGGGTTAGGTTTAGGTTGAGGGTTAGCCTGAGGGTGAGGTTTATGGTTAGGTTTAGGATTAGGATTAGGGTTAGTGTTAGAGTGATTGTGAGTGTTAGGGTTAGGATTAGTGTTAGCCTCAAGTTTAGGCTGAGGGTGAGGTTGAGAATGAGGGTTAGCTTTAGGGTGAGGGTTAGGGTTGGGGTTAGGGTGAGGTTTAGTGTTAGGGTTAGGGTTAGAGTTAGGGCTATGGTGAGAGTAAGGTTTAGGGTAGAGTTAAGGTTAGGGTGAGGGTTAGGTTGAGGGTTAGTGTTAGGTTGAGGGTTAGGTTGGGGGTGACGGTAAGGGTAAACCTGAGGGTTAGGCTGAGGTCGAGGGTTACGGTAAGGGTGAGGGTTAGGGTTAGGGTGAGGGATAGGGTTAGGGGATGGGTGTGGTTGAGGGTTAGATTGAGCATTAGGTTTAGGGTGAGGGCTAGGGTGAGGTTGAGGGTTAAGGTTAATGTGAGGGTTATTGTTAGGGTGAGGGTTAGTGTTAGGGTGAGGGTAAGTGTTAGAATGAGGGTTAGGGTTAGGTTGAGTGTTATGGTTAGGGTTACGGTGAGCTTCAGGGTTAGGGTTAGGTTGATGTTTAGGGTTAGGGTTAGGGTGAGGGTTCGGTTTAGGATTAGGCTGAGGCTTAGGAGGAAAATTAGGGTTAGGATTAGGGTTAGGGTGAGGGCTAGGGTGAGGGTGAGGATGAGGGTTAGTGTTAGTGTGAGGTTTAGGGTTCGGTTTAGGGTTAGGGTGAGGGTTAGGATGAGGGTTAAGGTTATGGTGAAGGTGAGGCTTAGGGTTTGGGTGAGGGTTAGGGTTAGTGTTAGGGTTAGGGTGAGGGTGAGTGTGAGGATTAGAGTTATGGTTAGGGTTAGGGTTAGGTTTAGGGTTAGAAATAGTGTTATTGGTAGGGTTAGGGTTAGAGTTAAGGTGAGGGTGAGGGTGAGGTTGAGGGTGATGGTTAAGATTACAATTAGGGGGAGGTATAGGGTTAGAAGTAGGATGAGGGTTAGGGTGAGGGTGAGGTTTAGCGTTAGATTTGGGTTAGGGGGAGGGTTAGTTCGTGGTTTAGGTTTAGGGTTCGTGTTAGGGTTAAGGATAGGGTTAGGTTGAGGGTAAGTGTTAGTGTGAGGGTTGGGGTTAGGGTGAGGGTTATGGTTAGGTTGAGGGTTAGGGTTAGGGTTCGTGTTAATGTTAAGTTTAGTGTTAGCTTCAGGGTTAGGGTTAGGGTTAGAGTTAGGGTTAGGGTGAGGTGAGGTTTAGGGGTAGAGTTATCGTTAGAGTAATTGTTAGGTTTGGGGTGATGGTAAGGGTTAACGTGAGAGTTAAGGTGAGGGTGAGGTTGACCGTGGGGTGAGGGTTAGGGTTACGGTGAGGGTTAGGGTTAGGAGAAGGGTGTGGGTGAGATTTAGATTTAGGATTATTGTTAGGGTTAGGTTTAGATTTAGGGTTTGGGTGAGAGATAGGTTTCAGATTAAGTTTAGGTTTAGGGTGAGGGTTAATGTAAGGATTACCTTGAAGGTGAGGGTTAGGGTTAGGTTGAGGGTTAGGGTTAGTATTAGGGTGAGGGTGAGGTTTAGGGTTAGGGTTAGTGTTAGGGTGAGTGTTAGGATGAGGATTAGGATTAGGGTTAGGGTGAGGTGTAGGGTGAGGTTGAGGTTTAAAGTAAGGGTTAGGATGAGGTTTAGGTTTAGGGTTAGGATTAGGGTTAGGGTGTGGGTGAGATTTAGGGTTAGAGTTAGTGTTCGGCTTAGTTTTGGATGAGGGTTAGGGTTGGGTTTAGGCTTAGGCTGAGGCTTAGGCTTAGGCCAAGCATGAGGGTGAGGGTTAGGGTTCGGGTTTGGGTGAGGGTTAGGGTTATTGTTAAGGTGAGTGTTAGGATGAGGTTTAGGATTAGAATTAGGATTAGGGTGAGGGCTAGGCTGAGGGTTAGGATGAGGGTTAGGGTTAGGGGTAGGGGTAGGTTTAGGATAAGGGTAAGAGTGAGGGTGAGTTTGAGGATTAGGGTTAGGGTTAGGGTTAGGCTTAATGTTAGGGTGAGGGTTAGGGTTGGGTTTGGGTTAGGATTAGGATTCGGGTAAGGATTACGATGAGTGTGAGGGTTAGGGTTATGGTTAGGTTTAGGTAGGCTTAGGGTTAGGGTTAGGCTGAGCGTGAGGTTGAGGGTCAGGGTTAGGTTTAGGGTTAGGTTGAGGTTTAGTGTTAGGGTTAGGGTTAGAGTTAGGGTTAGGGTGAGGTTGAGGTTTAAGGGTGGAGTTTGTGTTACGGTGATGGTTAGGGTTAGGGTCAGGGTTAAGGTGGGGGTGACGGTAAGGGTAAAGTTGAGGATTAAGTTGAGGGTGAGGGTTACGTTAAGGGTGAGGGTTAGGGTTAGGGTGAGTGTTAGGTTTAGGGTGAGGGTGAGGGTGAGGGTTAGATTGAGGATTAGTGTTAGGTTTAGAGTGAGGATGAGGGTTAGGGTTAGGGTGAGGGCTAGGGTGAGGGTGAGGGTTAGGGTTAATGTTAGAGTGAGGTTTAGGGTTAGGGTGATGGTTAGGGTTAGTGTGATGGTTAGTGTTAGGGTTAGGGTTAGTGTTAGCCTGAGGGTAAGTGTTAGGGTGAGGGTTAGGTTCAGGGTGAGGGTTATGGTTAGAATGAGGTTTAGGGTTAGTGTGAGGGATAGGGTGAGGGTCAGGGTTAGGTTTAGGGTTCGGTTGAGGTTGAGGCATAGGGCTAAGTTTAGGGTTAGGGTCAGGGTGAGGTTTAGTGTTAGACTTAGGGTTAGGATGAGGGTCAGGGTTAGGGTTTGGTTAGGGTGAGGGTGAGGCTGAGGATTAGGGTTAGGTTTAGAGTAAGGTTTAGGCTTAGGCTTCGGGTTAGGCTGAGCATGAGGTTGAGGGTGAGGGTTAGGGTTAGGGTGATGGTTAGGTTTACGGTTAGGGTTAAGGTTAGGATGAGGTTTAGTGTTAGGGTGAGGATGATGGTAAGGGTAAAGGTGACGTTTAGACTGAGGGTGAGGTTTATGTTTAGATTTAGGGTTAGGGTTATTGTTAGGGTGAGGGTTAGATTGAGGATTAGGTTTAGGGTTAGGGTTAGTGTTAGGGTTAGGGTTAGGGTGAGGGTTAGGGTTAGGGCTAGGCTTAGGCTTAGGCTTAGGCTTAGGCAGAACATGAGCTTGCGGGTTATGGTTATGGTTAGGGTGAGGGTTAGGGTTTGGGTTAGGGTGAAGTTTAGGATGAGATTTAGGGTTAGGGTTAGGGTTAGGGTGAGGGCTAGGGTGAGGCTTAGGTTGAGGGTTAGGGGTAGGGATAGGGTTACATTTAGGATTAGGGTTAGGGTGAGGGTGACTGTGAGGTTTAGGTTAGGGTTAGGATTAGGCTTAGGGTTAGGGTGAGGGTTCGGGTTAGGGTTTGGGTTAGGGTGAGGCTGAGGGTGAGGCTGAGGATTAGGGTTAGGTTTAGGGTTAGGGTTAGGGTTAGGTTTAGCATTAGGGTTAAAGTTAGTATTATGCTGAGGGTTAGGGTTAATGTTAGGGTTAGGTTTTGGCTTAGGGTTAGGCTGAGGTTGAGAGTGGGGGTGAGGATTAGGGTTAGGGTTAGGGTTAGGGTTATTGTTAGTGTTATGTTTAGGGTTATGTTTGCAGTGAGGATGAGGCTGAGGTTGAGGGTTATGGTTAGGGTTAGGGTTAGAGTTAGGTTTAGGGTTAAAGTTACTTTCAGGTTGAGGGTGAGGGTTAGGGTTAGGGTTAGGGTGAGGTTTAGGTTGAGGTTTAGGTTTAGGGTTAGGGTTAGTGTGAGGTTTAGGGTTATAGTTATTGTTAGGGTGAGGCTGAGGATTAGGGTTATTGATAGGGTTAGTGTTAGAGTTAGGGTTAGGGTGAGGTTTAGGGTGAGGGTGAGGGTTAGGCTTAGGGTTAGGATTAGGATTAGGGTAAGTGTTAGGGTGAGTGTAAGGGTTACGATTAGGATGAGGTTTATGTTTAAGGTTTGGGTTATAGTTAGGGTTAGGGTGAGAGTGAGGTTTAGGGTTAGAATTAATGTTAGTGTTAGGGTTAGTGTTAGGGTTAGGCTTAGGCTTAGGCTTATGCTTAGGCCTATCATGAGGGTGAGGGTTAGGGTTAGGGTTAGGGTGAGTGTTAGGATGAGGTTTAGAGTTAGGATTAGGGTTATGTTGAGGGCTAGGGTGAGGCTTAGTGTGAGGGTTAGGGTTAGGGGTAGGGTTAGGTTTAGGATTAGTGTTAGGGTGAGAGTGAGTGTGAGGGTTAGGGTTAGGGTGAGGGTCAGCGTTAGGGTTTGGTTAGGGTGAGGGTGAGGCTGAGGATTAGGGTTAGGTTTAAGGTTAGGTTTAGGTTTAGGGTTAGGCTGAGGGTGAGGGTGGGGTGAGGATTAGGGATAGGGTTATTGTTAGTGTTATGGTTAGGGTTAGAGTTACGGTGAGGTTGAGGCTGAGGGTGAGGGTTATGTTAGGTTAGGGTTAGGGTTAGGGTTAGAGTTAGTGTTATTGTTAGGGTTAGGGTTAGAGTTACTGTGAATTTGAGGGTGAGGGTGAGGGTTAGGGTTAGGGTGAGGTTTAGGGTGAGGTTTAAGCTTTAGGTTTAGGGTTAGGGTGAGGGTGAGGGTGAGGTTTAGGGTTAGGGTTAGGGTGAGGTTTATGGTTAGTTTGAGGATTAGGGTGAGGGTGAGGGTGAGGTTTAGGGTTAGAGTTAGGGTTAGAGGGAGGGTTGGGGTGAGGTTTAGGGTTAGGATTAGCGTTAGGGTTAGGGTGAGGGTGAAGGTTAGCTTGAGGTTTTGGATAGGGTTAGGTTTAGGTTTAGGTTAGGGTGAGGGTGAGGTTTAGGGTTAGGTTTAGGGTTAGGGGGAGGGTTAGTTCGATGGTTAGGGTTAGGGTTAGTGTTAGGGTTAAGGTTAGCGTGACTGTTAGTTTGAGGTTTAGGGTTAGGGTTAGGATTAGGGTTAGGATTAGGGTTAGGGTGAGGGTGAGTGTTAGGGTTAGGGTTAGGGTTAGCCTTAGGCTTAGGCTTAGGCTGAGTGTGAGGGTGGGGGTGAGGATTAGGGTTAGGTTGATGGTTATTTTTAGGGTTAGTTTAATTTTAGGGTTAGGGTTAGAGTAATGGTGAGGGTGAGGTTGTGGGTGAGGGTTAGGGTTAGGGTTACGGTGGAGTTTAGGGTTAGGGTTAGGGTTAGGGTTAGGGTGATGGTGAGGTTTAGGGTTAGATATAGGGTTGGGGGAGCGTTAGTTTTAAGGTTAGGGTTAGTGTTAGGGTGAGGGTAAGTGTTAAGGTGAGGCTTTGGGTTAGGGTGAGGGTTATGGATAGGGTGAGGGTTAGGGTTAGGGTTAGAGTTATTGTTAGGGTTAGTGTTAGGGTTACTGTTAAGGTGAGGGTGAGAGTGAGGCTTAGGGTTAGGGTAAGGATGAGGTTTTGGTTTATGGTTAGGGTTAGAGTTAGTGTCAGGGTGAGAGTGAGGTTTAGGGTTAGAGTTAGTGTTAGTGTTAGGGTTAGGGTTAGGGTGAGGTTTAGTGTTAGGGTTAGGGTGAGGTTGAGGGTTAGATTGAAGATTAGTGTCAGGGTTAGTGTGAGGTTTAGGGTGAGGATGAGAGTTAGAGGTAGGGTGAGGGTTAGTGTTAGGTTTAGGGGTAGTGTTACAATAATGGTTAGGTTTAGCGTGAGTGTTACGGTTATGGTTAGGGTGAGTGTTAGGGTTAGGGTTAGGGTTATTGTTAGTGTAAGGTTTAGGGTTATGTTTACGGTGATTGTAAGGGTGTGGGTTAGGTTTGGGGTTAGAATAAGGTTTATGTTTAGGATTAGGGTTAGAGCTAGGGTTAGGGTGAGGGTTAGGGTTAGGGTTAAGCTTAGGGTTAAGCTTAGGCTTAGGCAGAGCATGAGGGTGAGGGTTAGGGTTAGGGTGAAGGTTAGGTTTAGGGTTAGGATGAGGTTTAGTTTTAGGATTAGGGTTAGGGTGAGGGCTAGGGTGTGGCTTAGGGTGAGGGTTAGGGTTTGGGATAAAGTTAGGTTTAGGATTATGTTTAGGGTGAGGGTGAGTGTGATCGTTGGGTTTAGGGTTAGGGTTAGGTTTAGGGTTAGGTTTAGGGTTAGGGTTAGGGTTAGGTTTAGGGATACAGTGAGGGTTAGGGTTAGTCCTAGGGTTAGGCTGAGGGTGAGGGTGGGGGTGAGGATTAGGGTTAGGTTTAGGGTTAAAATTAGGGTTATTGTTAGTGTTATGTTTTGGGTTATGTTTGCAGTGAGAGTGAGGCTGAGGGTGAGGGTTATGGCTAGGGTTTGGCTTAGGCTTAAGGTTAGGATGAGGGTGAGGTTGGGGTGAGGAATAGGTTTTGGGTTATGGTTAGGGTTTGGGTTAGGGTTCGGGTTAGGATGAGGGTTCGGGTTAGGGTGAGTGTTAGGGTGAGCATGACAGTCAGAGTAATGGTGAGGGTTACGCTGAGGGTGAGAGTTCCACTAAGGGTGAGGGTTAGGATTAGGGTGATTGTTAGGGTAAGGGTTAGAGTGAGGGTTATGGTGAGGGTGAGGGATAGATTGAGGATTAGTGCTAGGATTAGTGTGAGGTTTAGGGTGAAGATGAGGGTTAGGGTTAGCGTAAGGGTTAGGGTTAGAATTAAAGTTAGGGTGGGGGCTAGGGTGAGGCTGAGGGAAAGGGTTAGGTTTAGGGTGAGGTTTAGGTTTAGGGTGAGAGTTAGGTTTACTGTGAGGGTTAGTGTGAGAGTTAGGTTTAGTGTTAGGGTGAGGGTAAGTGTTAGGGTGAGGGTTAGGGTTAGGTTTAGGCTTAGGCTTAGGGTGAGGCTTAGGGTTAGGGTTTGGGTTAGGTTGGGGGTGAGGCTGAGGATTAGGGTTAGGCTTAGGCTTAGGGTTAGGCTGTGGGTGAGGGTGAGGGTGGGGTTGCGGATTAGGTTTAGGTTTAGGGTTAGGGTTAGGTTTATTGTTAGTGTTATGGTTAGGGTTAAGTTTGTGGTGAGGGTGAGGCAGAGGGTGAGGGTTATGGTTAGGTTTAGGGTCAGGGTTAGGGTTAGGGTTAGTGTTATTGTTAGGGTTAGGGTTAGAGTTATGGTAAGGTTGAGGGTGAGGGTGAGGTTTTTGGTGAGGGGGAGGCTTAGGGTGAGGTTTTATGGTTAGTGTTAGTGTTAGTGTTAGGGTGAGGGTGAAATTTAGGGTTAGATTTAGGGTGAGGGGGAGGGTTAGGGTGAGGGTTAGTGTTAGGGTTAGGGGGAGGGGAGGGTTAGGTTGAGGTTTAGGGATACGGTTAGGTTTAGGATTAGGGTTAGGGTGAGGGTGAGTATGAGGGTTAGGGTGAGGGTTAGTCTTAGGCTTAGGGTTAGGCTGAGGGTGAGGGTAGGTGTGAGGATTATGGTTAGGGTGATGGTTCGGGTTTGGGTTAGTGTTATTGTTAGGGTTAGGGTTAGGGTTAGGGTGAGGATGAGGGTGCGGGTGAAGGTTAGGTTTAAGGTTAGGGTGAGGGTTAGGATGAGGATTAGGGTTAGGATTAGGGTTAGGGTGAGTGCTAGGGTTTGGGTGAGGGTTAGGGTTAGTGTTAGGGTGAGGTTTAGGGTTAGGATTATGGTTAGGGTGAGGGTGAGTGTTAGGATTAGGGTTGGGCTTAGGGTTAGGGTTAGGTTTAGGATTAGGATTACTGTTATTGTTAGAGTTATGGTGAGGGTGAGGGTGCAGGTGAGGGTTTGGGTTAGTTTTATGGTGTGGTTTAGGGCTAGGGTTAGGTTTAGGGTTAAGGTGAGGTGAGGTTTAGGGTTACATATAGGTTGATGGTGAAGGTTAAGTTTAGGTTTAGTGTTATGTTAGTGTGAGAGTGAGGGTTATTTTGAGGTTTAGGGTTAGGGTTAGCGTTGGTGTGAGGGTTAGTGTTAGTGTTAGGGTTAGTGTTAGGGTGAGCGTATTTTTTGGGTGAGGGTTTGGGTTAGGGTGAAGGTTATGGTTAGGGTGAGGGTTGGGGTTAGGATTAGGGTTATTGTTAGGGTTAGGGTTAGAGTTACAGTTAATGTGAGGGTGAGAGTGAGGGTTATGGTTAGGGTTAGGATGAAGTTTAGGTTTAGGGTTAGGGTTAGAGTTAGGGTTAGGGTGAGAGTGAGGTTTAGGGTTAGAGTTAGCCTTAGTGTTACAGTTAGGGTTACAGTGAGGTTTAGGGTTAGGATTAGTCTTAGGCTTAGGCCGAGCATGAAGTTGAGGGTTAAGGTTAGGGTTTTGTTGAGGGTTAGTGTTAGGGTTAGGGTGAGGGTTAGGATGAGGTTTAAGGTTAGCATTAGGGTTAGGCTTAGGGCTAGGGTGAGGGTTATGGTGAGGGTTAGGCTTAGGGATAGGGTTAGGGTAAGGATTAGGATTAGGGTGAGGGTGAGGGTGAGGGTTAGTGTTAGGGTTAGGATTAGGCTTAGGTTTAGGGTGAGGGTTAAGTTTAGGGTTTGGGTTAGGGTGAGGTTGAGGATGAGTATTAGGATAAGGTTTAGGGTTAGGGTTAGGGTGAGGTTTAGGTTTAGGTTTAGGGTTAGGCTTTCATTGTGAGGGTTAGGTTTAGGGTTAGGCTTAGGGTTAGGTTAAGGGTGAGGGTGGGGTTGAGGATTAGTGTTACGGTTAGGTTTTGGGTTATTGTTAATGTTATGGTTAGGGTTAAGTTTGTGGTGAGGGTGTGGCTGAGGGTTTTCGTTAGGGTGAGGTTTAGGTTGAGGTTTAGGGTTAGTGTTAGGGTTTGGGTTAGGGTGAGGGTGAGGTTTAGGGTTAGAGTTAGGTTGAAGTTTAGGGTTAGGTTTAGGGTTAGGGAGAAGGTGAGGTTTTGGGTTATATTTAGGGTTAGCATGAGGCTGAGGCTCAGGATTAGGGTTAGGGTGAGTGTTAGGGTTAGGGTTAGGGTGAGGGTTTATCTGAGAGTGAGTGTTAGGGTTAGGAGTAAGAGTAGGGTTAGGTTTTCAGTGAGTGTTAGGGTGAGGGTGAGGGATAGATTGAGGATTAGGGTTAGGGTTAGTGTGAGGTTTAGGGTGAGCATGAGGGTTAGGGTTAGTGTGAGGGTTAGGGTTAGAATTAAGTTTAGGGTGGGGGCTAGGGTGAGGCTGAGGGTTAGGGTTAATGTTAGGGTGAGAGTTAGGGTTACTCTGAGGGTTATTGTTAGAGTTAGGTTTAGTGTAAGTGTGAAGGTAAGTGTTAGCCTGAGGGTTAGTGTTACGTTGAGGGTTCAGTTTAGGGTGAGGTTTAGGGTTAGTTTTAGGGTTATTATTAGGTTTAGGGTTAGGGGTACTGTGAGGGTTAGAATTAGGGGAGGTTTAGGGTTAGGATTAGTGTTAGCGTTTGGGTTAGGGTGAGTGTGAGGTTTAGGGTTAGAGTTAGGGTTCAGGTGAGGGTTATGATGAGGGTTAGGGTTAGGGTTAGTTTTAGGTTTAGGGTTAGGGTTCAGGTGAGGGTTGGGGTTAGGGTTAGTGCGAGGGTTAGGATGAAGGTTAGGTTTAGGATTAGGGTTAGGGTGAGGGCTAGGGTAAAGGTGAGTTTTAGGGTTAGGGTTAGGGTGAGGTTTAGAGTTAGGGTTAGGGTCAGTATGAGTTTGAGTTTTAGGGTTAGAGATAGGGTTAGGGTGAGTGTTAGGGTGAGGGTATGGCTAAGTGTTAGTGTTAGAGTTAGGGTTAGGGTGAGGGTTAGGGTGAGCGTTAGGGTGAGAGTGTGTGTTAGGGTTAGGGTTAGGATTAGGATTAGGGTTAGGGAGAGGGGGAGTGTGAAGGTTAGAGATAGCCTCAGGTTTAGGCTGAGGGTGAGGGTGAGGGTGAGTGTTAGGGTTAGTTTGACGGTTAGGGTTATGGTGTTTTTTAGTGTTAGGGTTAGTGTTTCAGTTAGGGTTAGGGTGAGGGTGAGGTTTAGGGTAGAGTTAGGGTTAGGTTGAGTATTAGGATGAGTGTTAGGGTTAGGGAGAGGTTTAGGGTGGGGGTGACGGTTAGGATAAACGTGAGGGTTAGTCTAAGGGTGAGGGTTAGGGTTAGGGTTAGCGTTAGGATGAGATTTAGGGTTCAGGTTAAGTTTAGGGTTAGGGTGAGGGTTAGGGTAAGGGTTAGAGTGAGGGTGAGAGTTAGGGTTAGGTTGAGGGTTAGGGTTAGGATTAGGATAAGTGTAAGGGTGAGGTTTGTGGTTAATGTTGGGGTGAGGGTTAGATTGAGGGTTAGGATTAGTATTAGTTTTAGGGCGAGGGCTAGGGTGAGAGTGAGATTTAGGGTTAGGGTTAGGGTGAGGTTTAGGGTTAGGGTTAGGATTAGGGGTAGGATGAGGATGAGTTTTAGGGTTAGATTTAGGGTTAGGTTGAGACTGAGGTTGAGGGTTAGGGTTTGTGTTAGTGTTAGAGTTAGGGTTAGGGTGAGGGTTAGGTAGAGGTTGAGGGTTAGGCTTAGGTTTAGGATTAGGATTACTGTAAGGTTTAGGGTGAGTGTGAGGGTTAGGGTTAGGTTTAGGGTTAGGCTTAGATTTAGGCTGAGGGTGAGGGTGGGGTTGAGGGTTAGGGTAAGTGTGAGGGTTAGGTTTAGGGTTAGGGTGAGAGTTAGGGTTCGGTTAAGTTTAGGGTTAGGGTGAGGTTTAGGGTTAGGGTTAGGATGAGGTTTAGGTTTAGGATTAGGGTTGGGGTGAGGGCTATTGTGAGGCTTAGGGTGAGGGTTAGGGTTAGGGATAGGTTCAGGTTTAGGATTAGGTTTAGGGTGAGGGTGAGTGTGAGCGTTAGGTTTAGGGTTCGGGTTAGGTTTAGGGTTAGGGTGAGGGTTAGGGTTAGGGTTTGGGTTAGGGTGAGGGTGTGGCTGAGGATTAGGGTTAGGTTTAGGGTTAGGGTTAGGGTTAGGTTTAGGGTTACAGTGAGGATTAGGGTTAGGTTAAGGGTGAGGGTTATGCTTACGTTTAGGAATAGGATAAGGGTAAGTATTAGGGTGACTGTGAGGGTTAGGGTTAGGGTTAGGCTTAGGTTTAGGCTGAGGGTGAGGGCGAGGGTGAGGGTTAGGGTAAGGGTGAACGTTATGGTTAGGGTTAGGGTGAGAGTTAGGTTTCGGTTAGGTTTAGTGTTAGAGTGAGGTTAGGGTTAGGGTATTGTTAGGGTTAGGGTTAGGGTTAGGTTTACAGTTACAGTGAGGGTGAGGGTTAGGGTTAGGTTTAGGATGAGGTTTAGGTTTAGGGTTAGGTTTAGAGTGAGGTTTAGGATGAGGGTGAGATTTAGGGTTAGAGTTAGGGTTAGTGTTAGTGTTAGGTTTAGGGTGAGGGTTAATGTTAGGCTTAGGCTTAGGCCGAGCATAAGGGTGAGGATTAGGCTTCGGGTTAGGGTGAGGGTTAGAGTTAGGGTTAGGGTGAGGTTTGGGATGAGGTTTAGGGTTAGGATTAGAGTAATCATGAGGGCTAGGGTGAGGGTTAGGGTGAGGGCTAGGGATAGGGATAGGGTTAGGTTTACGAATAGGGTTAGGGTGAGTGTGAGTGTGAGAGTTAGGGTTAGGGTTAGGTTTAGGCTTAGAGTTAGGGTGAGGGTTAGGGTTAGGGTTTGGATTTGGGTGAGGGTGAGACTGCGGATTAGGTTTAGATTTAGGGTTAAGTTTAGGGTTAGGTTTAGGTTTAGTGTTAGTGTTAGGGTTAGGGTTTGGGTTAGGGTTAGGTTGAGGGTTAGTTTTAGGGTTAGGGTTAGGGTTCGGCTTAGGCTTAGGTTTAGGCTGAGGTTTGAGGGTGAGGGTTAGGGTTAGGGTTAGGGTTATGGAAAGGGTTTTGGTTAGGGTGAGTGTTTGGATGAGGGTTAAGGTTAGGGTGAGTGTTAGGGTCAGCATGAGGGATAGATTGAGGATTTGGGTTAGGGTTAGTTTGAGGTTTAGGGTGAGGATGAGGGTTAGGGTTAGGATGAGAGTTAGGGTTAGAATTATGTTTAGGGTGGGGGCTAGGGTGAGGCTGAATGTTAGGGTTAGGGTTAGGGTGAGTTTTAGGGTTAGGGTGAGAGTTAGGGTTACTGTGAGGGTTAGTGTTAGAGTTAGGGTTAGTGTTAGGGTGAGGGTAAGTGTTAGCGTGAGGGTTAGTGTTAGGTTGAGGGTTATGGTTAGGATGAGGTTTAGGGTTAGTTTTAGGGTTATTGTTAGTTTTAGGGTTAGGTGTACGGTGAGGGTGAGGATGAGGGTTAGATTTAGGGGAGGTTTAGTGTTAGGATTAGGGTTAGAGTTAGGGTTAGGGTGAGTGTGAGCTTTAGGGTTAGAGTTAGGGTTCAGGTGAGGGTTAGGATGAGGTTTAGGGTTAGGGTTAGTTTTAGGTTTAGGGTTAGGGTTAGGGTTAGGGTTAGATTTAGGGTGATGTTGAAGGTTAGGGTTAGTGTTAGGGTGAGGGTTAGGATGAGAGTTAGGGTTAGGATTAGGTTTAGGGTGAGGGCTAGGGTGAGGGTGAGGTTTAGTGTTAAGGTTAGAGTGAGGTTTAGATTTAGGGTGAGGGTGAAGTTTTGGGTTAGATTTAAGGTTAGGGTTAGGTTGAGGGTTAGGTAAGGGTTACGGTGAGGGTGAGGGATAGGGTTAGGTTGAGGGTTAGTGTTAGGATTAGGGTTAGGGTGAGGGTGAAGGTTAGGGTTAGTGTTAGGGTGAGGGTTAGGATGAGGGTTAGGGTTAGGTTTAGGGTTAGGGTGAGGGCTAGTTTGAGGTTGAGGTTTAGGGTTAGCGTTAGGGTGAGGTTTAGGCTTTGGGTTAGGGTTAGAGTGAGGGTTAGGTTGAGTTTGAGGGTTAGTGTTAGTGTTAGGGTGAGAGTTAGGGTGAAAGTTAGGGGGAGGGTTAGGGTTACGGTTAGGTTTAGGGTTAGCCTTTGGGTTAGGGTGAGGTTGAGGTTTAGGGTTAGAATTAGTGTTAGGTTGAGGTTGAGCGAGAGGGTGAGGGTTAGGTTTAGGGTTAGGATTAGGATTAGGGTTAGGGTTAGGGTGAGTGTGAGGGTTAGGGTTAGCCTTAGGTTTAGGCTGAGTGTGAGGGTGAGGGTAAGAGTTCAGGTTAGTGTTAGGGTTAGTGTTAGAGTTAAGGTTAGGGTGAGGGTGAGGTTTATGGGTAGAGTTAGGGTTAGGTTGAGGGTTAGGTTGCGAGTTAGGCTTAGGGTGAGTGTTAGGGTGGGGGTGATGTTAAGGGTAAACGTGAGGGTTAGGCTAAGGGTGATGGTTACTGTAAGGGTGAGGGTTAGGGTGAGTGTTAGGTTTAGGGTTAGGGTGAGAGTTAGGGTTCAGGTTAAGTTTTGGGTTAGGGTGAGGGTTAGGGTAAGGGTTATGGTGAGGGTGAGAGTTAGGGTTAGGTTGAGGGTTAGGGTTAGGATTAGGGTTAGGGTGAGGGTGAGGGTTAGGGTTAGTGTTAGGGTGAGGGTTAGGATGTGGGTTAGGGTTGGGATTAGGGTTAGGGTGAGGGTTAGGCTGAGGGTGAGGTTTAGGATTAGGGTTTGGGTGAGGTTTAGATTTAGGGTGAGGGTTAGTGTTAGGGTGAGGTTGAGGTTTAGGGTTAGATTTAGGGTTAGGTTGAGACTGAGGTTGAGGCTATGATTAGGGTTAGTGTTAGAGTTAGGGTTAGGGTGAGGGTTAGGTTGTGGGTGAGAGTTAGGCTTAGGTTTAGTATAAGGATTAGGGTAAGGGTTAGGGTGAGTGTGAGGGTTAGGGTTGGGGTTAGGGTTAGGCTTAGGTTTAGGCTGAGGCTGAGGGTGAGGTTGAGGGTTATGATAAGGGTGAGGGTTAGGTTAGGGTTATGGTGAGAATTAGGGTTTGGTTTAAGTTTAGAGTTAGGGTGAGGGTGAGGTTTAGGGTTAGGTTTAGGGTTATTGTTAGGGTTAGGGTTAGGGTTAGGGTTACAGTTACAGTGAGGGTGAGGGTTAGGGTTAGGGTTAGGATGACGGTTAGGTTTAGGGTAGGTTTAGATTTAGGTTTAGGATGAGGGTGAGATTTAGGGTTAGAGTTTGGGTTAGTGTTAGGGTTAGGCTTCGGATTAGGGTGAGTGTTAGTGTTAGTGTTAGGGCGAGGGTTAGGATGAGGTTTAGGGTTAGGATTAGGGTATGGGTGAGGGCTAGGGTGAGGTTTTGGGTTTGGGCTAGGGATAGGGATAGGGTTAGGTTTAGGATTAGATTTAGGGTTAGGGCGAGTGTGAGAGATAGTTTTAGCGTTAGTGTTAGGCTTAGAGTTAGGGTGAGGGTTAGGGTTAGGGTTTGGGTTAGGGTGAGGGTGAGGCTCTCGATTAGGGTTAGGTTTAGGGTTAGGTTTAGTGTTAGGGTTAGTGCTAGTGTTAGGGTTATGGTGAGGGTTAGGGTTAGGTTTATTGTTAGGGTTATGTTTAGGTTTAAGTTTGCAGTGAGGGTGAGGCTGAGTGTGACCGTTATCCTTAGGGTTAGGGTTAGGGTTAGTGTTATTGTTACCGTTAGGGTTAGAGTTACGGTTAGGTTGAGGGTGAGTTTGAGGGTTAGGGTTATGGTGAGGTTTAGGATAAGGGTTAGGGTTAGGGTGAGGGTGAGGTTTAGGGATAGAGTTAGGGTTAGGGGGAGGGTTAGGGGGAGGTTTAGTGTTAAGGTTAGTGTTTTGTTAGTGTGAGGGTGAAGGTTAGGTTGAGATTGAGGGATAGGGTTACCTTTAGTATTAGGGTTAGGTTGAGGGTGAGTGTGAGAGTTAGTGTGAGGGTTAGGTTTACGGTTAGGGTGAGTGCTAGAATGAGGTTTAGGGTAAGGATGAGGTTAGGGTGAGGATGATGGTAAGGGTAAAGGTGAGGCTCACGCTTAGTTTGAGGGTGAGGTTTAGATATACAGATAGGGGGAGGGTTAGGGTGAGTGTTAGGACTAGGGTTAGTGTTAGGGTTAGGTTGAGGGTGAGGGTTAGGTTGAGGTTTAGGGTTAGGATTAAGGTTAGGGTTAGTGTGAGGGTTAGTGTTAGGGTTAGGGTTAGTGTTAGGATGAGGGTAAGTGTTAGGTTTAGGATATGGGTTAGGGTGTGTGTTATGGTAAGGGTGAAGGTTAGGATTAGGGTTAGGGTTATTGTTAGGGTTAGGTTTAGGGTTACGGTTACTGTGAGGGTGAGGGTTAGGGTTAGGATTAGGTTGAGGTTTAGGTTGGGGTTAGGGTTAGAGTTAGGGTTTGGGTGAGGGTGAGGTTTAGGGTTATAGTTAGACTTAGGGCGTGGGTTAGGGTTAGGGTTAGGGTGATAGTTAGGGGGAGGGTTACAGTTAGGGTTAGGGATAGGATTAGGATTAGGTTGAGGGTGAGTATGTGTGTTAGGATTAGGTCTATGGTTAGGCTTAGGTTTAGGCTGAGGTTGAGGGTGAGGTTGAGGGTTAGGGTGAGGGTTATGGTTAGGGTTAGGGGGAGGGTTAGTATGAGGGTTAGGGTTAGGATTAGGGTTAGGGTAAGGTCTAGGGTGAGGGTGAGTTTAGGGTTAAGGTTAGGGTGAAGTTTATGGTTAGGGTTAGGGTTAGGGTTAGGGTGACGGTGAGGTTTAGGATTAGCCTTAGGGTTAGGGTGAGGCTGAGGGTGAAGTTTAGAGTTAGGGTTAGTGTTAGTTTTAGGGTTAGGTTTAGGGTAAGGGTGAGGGTGAGGGATAGGTTTAGGATTAGGATTAGGTTTAGGGTTAGGCTGAGGGTGAGGGTGAGTGTGAGGGTTAGGGTGAGGATGAGTGTTAGTGTTAGGGTGAGGGCTAGGGTGATTGTGAGGGTTAGAGTGAGGGTGAGGGTTAGAATAATGTTTAGGGTTGGTGTTAGAGTTAGAGTTAGTGTTAGTGTGAGGGTAAGTGTTAAGGTGAGGGTTAGGTTTACGGTGAGGGTTATTGTTAGAGTTAGGGTTAGGGTTATGGTTATGGTGAGGGTGAGGTTGAGAGTTAGGGTTAGGTTTAGGATGAGGTTTAGGTTTAGGTTTAGGGTTAGGGTTAGGTTTAAGGTTAGGTTGAGTTTTAGGGTTTGGGTTAGGGTTAGAGTTAGGTTCAGGGTGAGCAGGAGGTTTAGGGTTAGCGTTAGGGTTAGGGTGATGGTTAGGTTGAGGGTTAGGGTTAGTGTTCACGTTAGGGTTATGTTGAGAGTTAGGGGGAGGGTTAGGGTTAGGGTTAGGGTTAGGTTTAGGATTAGGTTTAGGGTGTGGGTGAGTGTGTGTGTTAAGGTTAGGTTTAGGGTTCGGCTTAGGTTTAGGTTGAGGGTGAGTTTTAAGGTGAGGATTAGGGTTAGGTTGAGGTTTAGGGTTTGTATTAGGGTTAGGGTGAGGGTGAGGTTTATGGTTAGAATTAGGCTTAGGGTGAGGCTGAGGGTGAGGTTTAGGGTTAGGGTTAGTGTTAGATTTTGGGTTAGGTTGAGAGTTAGGGTGAGGGTGAGGGTTAGGCTTAGGGTTAGGATTAGTCTTAGGGTAAGGGTCAGGGTGAGTGTGAGGGTTAGCTTTAGGATTAGGGTTAGGCTAGGTTTAGACTGAGGGTGAGGGTGAGGGTGAGGGTTAGGGTTAGGGTGAAGGTTAGGTTCAGGGTTATTTTGAGACTTAGGGTTCGGGTTATGTTGAGGGTTTGGGTGAGTGTTAGGGTTAACATTAGGGTTAGGGTGAGGGTTAGGGTTAGGCTTAGGGTGAGGGTTAGGATGAGGATTAGGGTTAGGATTAGGGTTAGGGCGAGGGCTAGGTTGAGGATGAGGGTGAAGGTTAGTGTTAGGATGAGGATTAGGTTTAGGGTTAGGGTGAGGTTGAGGGTTAGGATGACAGTTAGGGTTACGGTGATGTGAGGGTTAGTATTAGGGTAAGGTTTAGGGTTATTATTAGGGTTAGGGTGAGGATGAGTGGTAGGATTAAGGTTAGGGTTAGGTTTAGGGTTAGGATTAGTGTTATTGTTAAGGTTATTTTTAGAGTAACAGAGAGAGTGAGGGTGAGGGTGAGGGTGATGTTTAGCGTGAGGGTTAGGGTGAGGTTTAGGGTTAGGGTTAGGATTAGGGTTAGGGTGAGTGTGAGGTTTAGGGTTAGATTTAGGGGTAGGGGGAGTGTTAGGTCGAGGGTTAGGGTTAGAGTTAGGGTTAAGGTTAAGGCGAGGGTTAGTTTGAGGTTTAGAGTTAGGGTTATGGTTAGTGTTAGGATTAGGGTGAGGGTGAGGGTGAGTGTGAGGTTTAGGGTAAGGTTTAGGCTTTGGCTTAGGGTTAGGCTGAGTGTGAATGTGGGGGTGAGGATTAGGGATAGGGTGATGGTTAGGATTAGGGTAAGGGTGAGGGCTCGGGTCAGGGTAAGGGTTAGGGTAAGGCTTAGGCTTAGGCTTAGGTTTAGGCTGAGGGTGAGGTTGAGGGTGAGGTTTAGGCTTAGGGTGATGGTTAGGTTTACGGTTAGGGTGAGTGTTAGGATGAGGTTTAGGGTTAGGGTGAGGTTAGGGTGAGGATGATGGTAAGCGTAAAGGTGAGGTTTACGCTGAGGGTGAGGGTTAAGATAAGGGTGAGTGTTAGGGTTAGGTTTAGGGTTAGTGTAAGGGTTAGGGTTAAGGATAGGATGAGGGTTAGATTGATGATTAGTGTTAGGGTTATTGACAGGTTTAGGGTGAGGATGAGGGTCAGGTTTAGGGTGATGGTGAGGGTTAGAATTAGGGTTAGGGTGAGTGCTAGGATGAGGGTTAGGTTTAGTGTGACGGTTAGTGTTAGCGTTAGAGTTAGGGTTAGGTTGACCGTAAGTGGTTGGGTGAGGGTTAGGGTTAGGTTGAGGTTTATGGTTAGAGTGAGGGTTAGGGTTAGGGTTAGGGTTAGGGTTAGGATTTTGGTGAGGGTTAATATTAGGGTTAGGCTTATGCTTACATTTAGGGTGTGGTTGAGGCTGAGGGTGAGCGTTATGGTTAGGGTTAGGGTAAGTGTTATTGTTAGGGTTAGGGTTAGATTTATGGTGAAGTTGAGAGTGAGGGTGAGGGTTAGGTTTAGGGTGAGGTTTAGGATTAGGGTTAGGGTTAGGGTTAGTGTGAGGGTGTCGGTAAGGTTAAAGTTGAGGGTTAGCCTGAGGGTGAGGGTTACGGTAAGGGTGAGTTTTAGGGTTAGGGCGAGGGTTAGGATTAGGGTTAAGTTTAGTGTTACGTTGAGGGTTAGGGTAAGGTTTAAGGTGACGGTGAGGGTTAGGGTTAGGTTGAGGGTTAATGTTGTATTAGGGTTAGGATGAGGGTGAAGTTTAGGGTTAGTGTTAGGGTGAGGGTTAGGATGAGGGTTAGGGTTAGGGTGAGGGCGAGTTTGAGGTTGAGGTTTAGGGTTAGCGTTAGGGTGAGGTTTAGGGTTAGGGTTAGGGTTAGTGTTAGGGTGAGGGTGTCGGTAAGGTTAGGGTGAAGGTGTCGGTAAGGTTAAAGTTGAGGGTTAGCCTGAGGGTGAGGGTTACGGTAAGGGTGAGTTTTAGGATTAGGGCGAGGGTTAGGATTAGGGTTAAGTTTAGTGTTACGTTGAGGGTTAGGGTAAGGGTTAAGGTGAGGGTGAGGGTTAGGGTTAGGTTGAGGGTTAATGTTGTATTAGGGTTAGGATGAGGGTGAAGTTTAGGGTTAGTGTTAGGGTGAGGGTTAGGATGAGGGTTAGGGTTAGGGTGAGTGCGAGTTTGAGGTTGAGGTTTAGGGTTAGCGTTAGGGTGAGGTTTAGGGTTAGGGTTAGGGTTAGTGTTAGGGTGAGGGTGTCGGTAAGCTTAGGGTTTGGGTTAGGGTGAGGGTTACGGTAAGGGTGAGGGTTAGGGTTAGGGTGTGGGCTGGTGTTAGGGTGGGTTGATAGTTAGGGTTGGGTTTAAGTTTAGGGTTAGGTTGAGGATTAGGGTAAGGGTTATGGTGAGGGTGAGGGTTAGGGTTAGGTTGAGGGTTAGTGTTAGGATTAGGGTTAGGGTGAGGGCTAGTTTGAGGTTGAGCTTTAGAGGTAGCATTAGGGTGAGGTTTAGGGTTAGGTTTAGGGTTAGGGTGAGGGTGAGGTTTACGGTTAGAGTTAGTGTTAGGGTGAGGCTGAGATTGAGGGTTAGTGTTAGGGTTAGTGTTAGAGTAAGGGTTAGGCTGAGGGTTAGGTTGATGGTGAGGGTTAAGCTTAAGGTTAGGATTAGGGTTAGCAAAAGGGTTAGGGTGAGTGTGAGGTTTAGGGTTAGGGTTAGGCTTAGGGTTAGGCTGAGGATAAGGTTGAGAGTGCGGGTTAGAGTTAAGTTTACATTGAGAGTTTTGGTTTGGTTAAGTTTAGGGTTAGGGTTAGGGTTGGGGTTAGGTTTATGGTGAGCTTGAATGTTAGGGTTAGGGTGAGGGTTACGCTTAGGATTAGGGTTAGGGTAAGGGTTAAGGTTAGAGTTAGGGTGAGGGTAAGGATGAGGACTAGGGATAGGTTGAGGGCTAGGTAGAGGGTGAGTTTTAGGGTTAGTGTTAGATTAAGGTTTAGGGTTAGGGTGATGTTTAGGGATAGGGTGAGGTTTAGGTTTAGGTTTAGGTTTAGGATGAGGATTAGGCTGAGGGGTGGGGTTAGTTTTAGGTTTAAGGTGAGGGTTAGGGTTAGGTTTAGAGTTATTGTTAGGGTTAGGGTTAGGGTCAAGTTTAGGGTGAGGGTGAGGGTGAGGATTTGGGTTAGGGATAGGGTTATTGTTAGGGTTAGGGTGAGGGTGAGGGTGAGGGTTAGGTTTAAGGTTGTGTGAGGGTTAAGGTTAGGGTGAGGGTTAGGGTTCGGTTTTGGGTTAGGTTGAGGTTGAGGGTGAGAGTGAGGGTTAGGGTGAGGGTGAAGTTGAGGGTGAGGGTGAGGGTTAGGTTTAGTGTTAGGTTGAGGTTTAGGCTTAGTATGAGGGTTGGGTGAGTGTGAGGTTAAGGGATAGGGTGAGGGTTAAGGTGAGGGTGAGAGTTTGGTTTAGGGTTAGGGTTAGGGTGAGGGTTCATGTGAGGGTTAGTGTTAGGTTTAGGGTTAGTGTGAGGATTAGGGTTAGGGTTAGGGTGATGGTTAGGTTTAGTGTGAGTGGTAGGGTGACTGTGAGGGTAAGGGTTAGTGTGAGGCTGAGGGTTAGGTTATTGTTAGTGTTAGGGTCAGGGTTCGGTTTTGGGTTAGGTTGAGGTTGAGTGTGAGAGTGAGGGTTAGGGTGAGGGTGAAGTTGAGGCTGAGGGTGAGGGTTAGGTTTAGTGTTAGGTTGAGGTTTAGGCTTAGTATGAGGGTTGGGTGAGTGTGAGGTCAAGGGATAGGGTGAGGGTTA
This sequence comes from Dipodomys merriami, assembly GCF_024711535.1. Classification (NCBI taxonomy): domain Eukaryota; kingdom Metazoa; phylum Chordata; class Mammalia; order Rodentia; family Heteromyidae; genus Dipodomys; species Dipodomys merriami. Next base: position 560,958 of record NW_027206163.1, read on the forward strand.
AGGTGAGGGTGAGAGTTTGGTTTAGGGTTAGGGTTAGGGTGAGGGTTCATGTGAGGGTTAGTGTTAGGTTTAGGGTTAGTGTGAGGATTAGGGTTAGGGTTAGGGTGATGGTTAGTTTTAGTGTGAGTGGTAGGGTGACTGTGAGGGTAAGGGTTAGTGTGAGGCTAAGGGTTAGGTTATTGTTAGTGTTAGGGTCAGGGTTCGGTTTTGGGTTAGGTTGAGGTTGAGTGTGAGAGTGAGGGTTAGGGTGAGGGTGAAGTTGAGGGTGAGGGTGAGGGTTAGGTTTAGTGTTAGGTTGAGGTTTAGGCTTAGTATGAGGGTTGGGTGAGTGTGAGGTTAAGGAATAGGGTGAGGGATAAGGTGAGGGTGAGAGTTTGGTTTAGGGTTAGGGTTAGGGTGAGGGTTCATGTGAGGGTTAGTGTTAGGTTTAGGGTTAGTGTGAGGATTAGGGTTAGGGTTAGGGTGTTGGTTAGGTTTAGTGTGAGGGGTAGGGTGACTGTGACTGTAAGGGTTAGTGTGAGGCTGAGGGTTAGGTTATTGTTAGTGTTAGGGTCAGGGTTAGGGTTAGGTTTAGGTTTATGGTGGGGGTTAGGATGAGGGATGGGTTTAGGGTTAGGTTTATGGTTAGGATGAGGTTTAGGGTTAGGGTGAGGGTGAAGGTTAGGGTGAGGGTTAGGGATAGGGTTAGGGATAGGTTTAGGGATATGATGATGGCTAGGGTGAGGGTGAGGATTAGGGTTATGTTGAGGGCTCGGGTGAGGGATAGGTTTAGGGTTAGGGTTATGGTGAGGGTAAAGTTTCGGGTGAGGTTTAGGGTGAGGCTGAGGTTTAGGGAGAGCGTGAGGATTAGGGTGAGGGATAGCGTTAGGATTAGGGTGAGGTTATGTGTTAGAGTGAGGGTTAGGGTTAGGGTTAGGATGAGGGTTAGGGATAGGCTTAGGGTTATGGTTGGGGTGACGATGATGGTGAGGGTTAGTTTTAGGGTTAGGTGAAGGGTGACGGTGAGGTTCACTGCTGGGATTAGTGTTAGGGTCAGGGTTAGGCTGAGGGTGAGGGTAAGACTGAGGGTTAGGGTTAGAGTGAGGGTGAGGGTTAGGGTTAGGTTTGGGGTGAGGGTTAGTGTTAGTGTGAGTATTAGGGTTTGGGTTAGGGTGAGAGTAAGGGTTATGGTGAGGTTTAGGGTTAAGGTTAGCATCAGGGTTAGCATGAGGGTGAGGGAGAGGTTTAGATTTAGAATTATGGTTAGGTTTACGGTTAGGCTTAGGGTGAGGGTCATGGTGAGGGTGAGGCTTAGGGTGAGGGTTAGGGTGAGGGTTAGGTTTAGAGTGATACTTATGGTGAGGGTGACAGTTAGGGTGAGTGTGAGGGTTAGTGTGTGGGTTAGGGTTAGGGTGACAGTGAGGGTTTGGGTGAGGGTGAGGGTTGGGGTGAGGGTTAGTATTAGGGTTATGGTTAGGGTTAGGATTAGTGTGAGGATTAGGGTTAGGGTTAGGGTTAGGGTGAGGGTAAGAGTTAGGGTTAGGGTTAAGGTAAGGTTTAGTGTGAGCGTTAGGGTGAGAGTGTGTGTTAGGTTTAGTGTGTTAGGGTGAGGGTTAGGTTTAGTGTTAGGTTTAGGTTGAGGGTGAGGGTGAGTGTTAGGGTGAGGGTGAGGGTTAGGGATATGTTTAATGTTAGTATTAGGGTTATTGTTAGGGTTATGGTTAGGTTTAGGGTTAGGGTAAGGGTTAGGGTTAGGGATAGCATTAGGGTAAGCATGAGGGTGAAGGAGAGAGTTAAGTTTAGGATTAGGGTTAGGTTTACGGTTAGAGTTAGGGTTAGGGTGATGGTTAGGGTGAGGCTTCAGGTCAGGATTAGGGTTAGGGTGAGGGTTAGTGTTAGGGTGATATTTAGGGAAAGGGTGGGGGTTAAGGTGAGGGTGAGGGTTAGGGTGATTGTGAGGGTTAGGGTTTGGGTGAGGGTTAGGGTGATGGTGAGGTTTAGGGTGAGGACGAGGGTTAGGGTTAGCTTTAGGGTGAGGGTGAGGGTTAGGGTTAGCATTAGGGTGACGGTTAGGGTTAGGGTTATGTTGAGGGTGAGGTTTAGGGTTAGGGTTATGTTGAGGGTGAGGGTTAGGGTGAGGGTTAGGGTTAGGGTTAGCATTAGGGTTAGCGTGAGGGTGAGTGAGAGGGTTAGGTTTAGGATTAGGATTAGGTTTGGGGTTAGGCATAGGGTGAGGGTGATGGTGTGGTTGAGGCTTAGGGTCAGCGTTAGGGTTAGGGTTAAGTGAGGGTTAGTGTAAGGGTGATATTTAGGGAAAGGGTGAGGGTTAGGAAGTTGGTGAGGGTTAGGGTGAGTGTGACGTTAGGGTTTGGGTGAGGGTTAGGGTGACGGGGAGGGTTAGGGTGAGGTGAGGTTTAGGGTTAAGGTGAACATTAGGGTGAAGGTAAGGGTTCGGGTTATGTTGCGGGTGAGAGTTAGGGTTCGGGTTCGGGTTAGGGTTAGGGTTAGTGTTAGTTTGAGGATTAGGGTTAAGGTTATGGTTATGTTTAGTGTGAGGGTAAGTTGTAGGATGAGGTTTAGGTTGAGAGGTGATGGTTAGGGTGAGGTTTAGGGTTAGGGTTAGGGTGAGGGTATGTGTTAGGGTGAGGGTTAGGGTGAGGATTAAAATTAGGGTGAGGGTTAGGGATAGGGTTAGGGTTAGGGTTACGATGAGGGTGAGGGTGAGTGTTAGGGTTAGGTTTAGGTTTACGGTTAGGTTTAGGGTGAGGGTAAGGGTTAGGGTGAGAGTTAGGGTATGGTTGAGCTTTAGGGTTAGCATTAGGGTTAGGGTTAGGGTTAGGGTGAGTGTTAGGGTGAGGGTAAGTGTGAGGGTTCGGGTGAGGGTGAGGTTTATGGTGTGGGTTAGGTTTAGGGTAAGGGAGAGGGTGAAGATGAGGTTTAGGGTTAGGATTAGGGTTAGGGTTAGAGTGAGGTTGAGGGTTAGGTTAAAGGTTAGGTTCAGGTTTAGGGTTAGTGTGAGGGTTGGGTGAGCATGAGGGTAAGGGTTAGGGTGAGGGTTAGGGTGAGGGTGAGACTTAATGTTAGGGTTAATGTTAGGGTAAGGTTTAGTGTGAGGGTAAGGTTTAGGGTTTGTTTTAGGGTTAATGTGAGGATGAGGGTTAGGATTAGGGTTAGGGGTAGGGTTAGGGTTAGTGTGAGGGGTAGGGTGAAGTTGAGGGTAATGGTTAGGGTCAGGGTTAGGGTTAGGTTTAGGGTTATGATGGGGGTTAGGGTGAGGTTTCGGGTTAGGGTTAGGGTTATGTTTAGGATGAGGGTTAGGGTGAGAGTGAGGGTTAAGATGAGGGTGAGGGTTAGTTTGAGGGTGAGGGTTAGGGTTAGGGTGAGTTTAGGGTTAGGATTAGGGTTAAGATGAGGGCTATGGTGAGGGTGAGGGTTAGTGTTAGGGTTAGCGTTAGGTTGCGGATTAGGGTTAGGGTGAGGGATCGGGTGAGGGGTACGTTTAGGGTTAGATTTAGGGTGAGTGTAACGGTTAGGATGAGTTTTAGGGTGAGGATGAGGTTTAGGGAGAGGATTAGGGTTAGGTTGAGGGTTAGGGTTAGGATTAGGTGAGGGTATGCTTTAGGGTGAGGGTTAGGGTGAGGGTTAGCTTTAGGGTGAAGGTTAGGGATACGGTTAGGGTTATGGTTAGAGTGACAGTGAGAGTGAAGGTTACTTTTTAGGTTAGGGTTAGGGTTAGGGATACGGTTAGGGTTAGGGTGACGGTGAGGGTTAGGGTTAGGGTTAGGGTTAGGGTGAGGGTAAGGTTTAGGGTGAAGTTTAGGGTGAGGTGAGGTTTAGGGTGAGTGTTAAGGTGAGGGTTAAGGTGAGAGTGAGTGTATGTGTTAGATTGAGGGTTAGGTTTAGGGTTCGGTTTAGGGTGAGGGTTAGTGTTAGGTTTACGGTTAGGGTTAGGGTGAGGGTGAGGGTGAGGTTTAGGGTTAGGGTTAGGTTCAGGGTGAGGGTGAGGTTCAGGGTTAGGATTAGGGTTAAGGTTAGGGTTAGGCTTAGGCTGAAGGTGAGGGTGTGGGTGAGGGTTAGGGTTTGGTTGAGGGTGAGGATTAGGGTGAGTTTTAGTGTGTGGGTTAGTGTTAGGGTTAGTGTGAGGATTAGGGTTAGTGTTAGGGGTAGGGTGAGGGTAAGGGTTAGGGTTAGGGTTAAGGTAAGGTTTAGTGTGAGGGTTGGGGTGAGAGTGTGGGTTAGGTTTAGTGTGAGTGTTAGGTTGAGGGTTAGGTTTAGTGTTAGCTTTAGGGTGAGGGTGAGGGTTAGGGTGAGTGTGAGGGTTAGGGTTTGGCTGAGGGTTAGGGTGAAGATGAAGGTTAGGGGGAGGGTGGGACTTAGAGTTAGGGTTAGGTTTAGGGTGAGGGTTAGTGTGAGGATAATGGTTAGGGTTAGGTTTAGGGTTAGTGTACGGATTAGGGTTAGGATGAGGGTTAGAGTTATGGTGAGGGTGAGGGTTAAGTTTAAGGTTGTGTGAGGGGTAAGGTTAGGTTTTGGTTTAGGGTTAGGTTCAGGGTGAGGGTGAGGGTGAGGTTTAGGGTGAGGGTGAAGTTGAGGGTTATGGTGAGGGTTAGGGTTAGGGTTAGGTTGAGGTTTAGGCTTAGTGTGAGTTTTGGGTGAGCATGATGTTAAGGGATAGGGTAAGGGTTAAGGTGAGGGTGAGAGGGTTAGCGTTAGTGTTTGGGTGAGGGTTCGTGTGAGGGTTAGGGTTAGGGTTAGTGTGAGGATTAGGGTTAGGGTGAGGGTAAGTGTTAGGTTGAGGGTTAGGATTAGGCTGAGGGTTATGGTTAGGGTGAGGGTTTGGGTTAGGGTTATTGTTAGGGTTAGGTTTAGGGTTACAGTTACAGTGAATGTGAGGGTGAGAGTTAGGGTTAGGGTTAGGGTGAAGTTTAGTGTTAGGGTTAAGGTTAGAGTTAGGGTTAAGGTGAGGGTGAGGTTTAGGGGTAGAGTTAAGATTAGGGTGAGGGTTAGGGTGAGGGTTAGGGTTAGGGTGTGGGTTAGGGTGGGGTTGAAGGTAAGGGTAAAGTTGAGGGCTAGGCTGAGGGTGAGGGTTACAGTAATGGTGAGGGTTAGGGTTAGGGTGAGGGTTAGTGTTAGGATTAGGGTGAGGGTGAGGTTTAGTTTGAGGATTAGTGTTAAGGTTAGTGTGAGGTTTAGGGTGAGGATGAGGGTTAGGGTTAGTTTTAGGGTGAGGTTTACGGTTAGGGTGATGCTTAGGGTTAGTGTGAGCATTAGTTTTAGCATTAGGGTTTATGTTAGGATGAGGGTAAGTGTAAGGCTGAGGGTTAGGTTAGGGTGAGGTTTATAGTTAGGGTGAGTGTGAGGGTTAGGGTTAGGGTTAATGTTAGGTTTAGGGTTAGGTTAGGGTTATGTTTATGGTTAGGGTTAGCGTTAGGGTTAGGATGAATTGTTGTTTTCGGGTTAGGTTTAGAGTTAAAGTTAGGGTGAGAGTGAGATTTAGGGTTAGAGTTAGGGTTAGTGTTACTGTTAGGGTTAGGGTGAGGGTTAGGCTTAGGCTTAGGCTTAGGCTTAGGCCGAGCATGAGGGTGAGGGTTAGGGTTCGGGTTAGGGTTCAGGTTAGGGCAAAGTTTAGATTGAGGTTTGGGGTTAGGATTAGGGTAAGGGTGAGGGCTAGGGTTAAGGTTAGGGTGAGGGCTAGGGTTAGGGATAGCGTTAGGTTTAGTATTAGGGTTAGGGTGAGTGTGAGTGTGAGATTTAGGGTTAGGGTTAGGCTTAGAGTTAGGGTGAGGGTTAGGGTTAGGATTTGGGTTAGTGTGAGGGTGAGGCTGAGGATTAGGTTTAGGGATAGGGTTAGGCTTAGGGTTAGGGTTAGTGTTAGTGTTAGGGTTAGGGTTAGCATTAGGATTAGGGTGAGGGTATGTTTTAGGGTGCGTGTTAGGGTGAGGGTTAGTTTTAGGGATACGGTTAGGGTTATGGTTAGATTGATGGTGTGAGTGAGTGTTAGGTTTAATGTTAGGGTTAGGTTTAGGGTTAGGGTTAGGGATAAATTTAGGGTTAGGTTTAGGGTGATGGTGAGGTTTAGGGTTAGGATTAGCGTTAGGGTTAGGGTGAGGGTCAGTGTAAGGTTTAGTGTGAGGTTTAGGGTGAGGGTGAGGTTTAGGGAATGGGTTAGGTTGAGGGTTTGGGTGAGGGTGAGGGTATGTGTTAGATTGAGGGTTAGGTTCAGGGTTAGGTTTAGGGTGAGGGTTAGTGATAGGTTTACGGTTAGGTTTAGGGTGAGGGTGAGGTTGAGGATTAGGGTTAAGTTCAGGGTGAGGGTGAGGTTCAGGGTTAGGATTAGGGTTAGGGTTAGGGTTAGGCTGAAGGTGAGGGTGTGGGTGAGGGTTACGTTTAGTGTGAGGGTGAGGTTTAGGGTGAGTTTTAGTGTGTGGGTTAGTGTTAGGGTTATTGTGAGGATTAGGGTTAGGGTTATGGTGAGGGTAAGTGTTAGGGTAAGGGTTAGGGTAAGGTTTAGTGTTGGGGTTATGGTGAGAGTGAGGGTTAGGTTTAGTGTGAGTGTTAGGGTGAGGTTTAGGTTTAGTGTTAGCTTTAGGGTGAGGGTGAGGTTTAGGGTGAGTGTGAGGGTTTAGGTTTGGGTGAGGGTTAGGGTGAAGGTGAAGGTTAGGGTGAGGGTGAGACTTAGATTTAGGGTTAGGGTTAGGGTGAGGGTTAGTGTGTGGATAAGGGTAAGGGTTAGGGTTAGTGTGAGGATTAGGGTTAGGGTGAGGGTTAGGGTTAGGTTTTAGGTTAGGGTGAGGATGAAGGTGAGGGTGAGGGTTAGGGTGAGGGTGAAGTTTAGGGTGATGATGAGGGAGAGAGTTAGGGTTAGGTTGAGGTTTAGGCTTAGTGTGAGGGTTGGGTTAGCATGAGTTTAAGGGATAGGTTGAGGGTTAGGGTTAGGGTGAGGGTTATGGTTAGGGTGAGTGTGAGGGTTAGGGTTATTGTTATGGTTATGGTTAGAGTTAGGGTTATGGTTATGGTTATGTTTAGTGTTAGGGTTAGAATGAAGTTTAGTTTTAGGGTTTGTGTTAGAGTTAAGGTTTGGTTGAGGGTGAGATTTAGGGTTATAGTTAGGGTTAGTGTCAGTGTTACAGTTAGTGTGAGGGTTAGGGTTAGGCTTAGGCTTAGGCTTAGGCTTATGCCGAGCATGAGGGTGAGGGGTTGGTTTCGGGTTAGGGTTCGGGTTATGATGAAGGTTAGATTGAGGTTTAGGGTTAGGATTAGGGTAAGGGTGAGGGCTAGGTTTAGGGTTAGGGTGAGGGCTAGGGTTAGGGATAGGGTTAGGTTTAGGATTAGGTTTAGGGTGAGGGTGAGTGTGAGGTTTCGGGTTAGGGTTAGGCTTAGAATTAGGGTGAGGGTTAGGGTTAGAGTTTGGGTTAGTGTGAGGGTGAGGCTGAGGATTAGGCTTATTTTTAGGGTTAGTTTTATTGTTAGGGTTGGTGTTAGGGTTAGGGTTAGGGTTAGGGTTATGGTGAGAGTTAGGGTTAAAGTTAGGCTAAGGCTTAGGTTTAGGATGAGGGTGAGGGTGGGTTTGAGGATTAGAGTTAGGTTTAGGGTTAGGCCTAGGTTTAGGCTTATTGTTAGTGTTATGCTTAGGGTTAAGTGAGCATGAGGTGAGCATGAGGCTGAAGGTGAGGGTTATGGTTAGGGTTAGGGTTAGTGTTATTCTTAGGGTTACGGTTAGAGATACGGTGAGGATGAGTTTGAGGGTGAGGGTTAGGGTTAGGGTGCGGTTTAGGGATAGGTTTATGGTAAGGGTTAGGGTGAGGGTGAGGTTTAGAATTAGAGTTATTGTTAGCGGGAGGGTTAGGGTTAGGGTTTGGGTTAGGGTGAGGGTGGGGGTGAGGATTAGGGTTAGGTTTAGTGTTAGGGTTAGGGTTAGGTTTTTAGGTTAGGGTTAGGGTTAGGGTTAAAGTGAGGGTTAGTGTTAGGGTTAGGCTTAGGGTTAGGCTGAGTGTGAGGGTGCGTGTGAGGATTAGGGTTAGGGTTAGGGTTAGTGTTTGGGTAATTGTTAGTGATATGTTTAGGGTTAAGTTTGCTGTGAGGGTGAGGGTGTGGGTGAGGGTGAGGGTTAGGGTTCAGGTTAGGGTTCGGGTTAGGGTGAAGGTTAGATTGAGGTTTAGGGTTAGGATTAGGGTAAGGGTGAGGGCTAGGTTTAGGGTTAGCGTGAGGGCTAGGGTTAGGGCTAGGGTTAGGTTTAGGATTAGGGTTAGGGTGAGGGTGAGTGTGAGGTTTATGGTTAGGGTTAGGCTTAGAATTAGGGTGAGGGTTAGGGTTAGGGTTTGGGTTAGTGTGAGGGTGAGGCTGAGGATTAGGGTTAGGTTTAGGGCTATGGTTAGAGTGAGGCTGAGGTTTAGGGTTAGATATAGGGTTAGGGGGAGGGTCAGGGATAGGATTATTGTTAGGGTAATGGTGAGGGTGAGGGTCAGGTTGAGGTTTAGGGTTAGGGTTAAGATTAGGGTTAGTGTGAAGCTTAGTGTTAAGGTTAGGGTTAGTTTTAGGGTGAGGGTTGGTGTCAGGGTGAGGGTCTGGATTATTGTCAGGGTTATGGTTAGGGTGAGGTTTAGGATAAGGATTAGGGTTATTGTTAGGGTTATGTTTAGTGTTTCAGTTACAGTGAGGGTGAAGGTGAGAGTTAGGGTTAGGTTTAGGGCGAGGTTTAGGGTTTGGGTTATTGTTAGAGTCAGGGTTAGCGTGAATGTCAGGTTTAGGGTTAGAGTTAGGGTTAGGGTGAAATTTAGGTTGAGGTTTAGGGTTAGGGTTAGCGTTAGTGTTAGGGTTAGGTTGAGAGTTAGGGGGAGGTGTTAGGATTACAGTTAGGGTTAGGTTTATGGTTAGGGTTAGCCTCAGGGTTAGGTGAGGGTGAGGTTTAGGGTTAGAGTTAGGGTTAGGGTGAGGCTGAGGGTGAGGGTGAGGGTTAGGATTAGGGTTAGGATTAGGATTAGGGTTAGGTTTAGGGTGAGTTTGAGGGTTAGGGTTAGGGTTAGGGTTAGCCTCAGGTTTAGGCTGAGGGTGAGGGTGAGGGTGAGGGTTAGGATTAGTTTGAGGGTTAGGGTTAGGGTTTGGGTGAGGTTTAGTGTTAGGGTTAGTGTTAGAGTTAGGGTTAGGGTGAGGGTGACGTTTTGGGGTAGAGTTAGGGTTAGGGTGAGGGTTAGGTTGAGTGTTAGGGTTAGGGTGAGGGTTAGGAATGTTGATGAAGGTAAGGGAAAACGTGAGGGTTAGGCTGAGTGTCAAGGTCATTGCAAGGGTGAGGGTTAGGTTTAGGGTGAGGGTGAGGGTTAGGGTTAGTGTGAGAGTTAGGGTTCGGGTCAATTTTAGGGTTAGGGTTAGGGTTAGTGTAAGGGTTACGGTGAGGGTGAGGGTTAGTGTCAGTTTCAGAGTTAGGGTTAGGATTAGGGTTAGCTTGAGGGTTTGGGTTAGGGTTAGTGTTAGGGTGAGGGTTAGGATGAGGGTTAGGGTTAGGATTAGGGTTAGGGTGAAGACTAGGGGCGGGTGAGGTTTAGGGTTAGGGTGAGGGTGAGGTTTACGGTTAGGGTTAGGGTTAGTGTGAGGGTTAGGATGAGATTTAGGGTTACGGTGATGTGAGGGTTAGGGTTAGGGTGAGGTTTAGGGTTAGTATTAGGCTTAGGGTGAGGGTGAGTGTTAGGATTAAGGTTAGGGTTAGAGTTAGGTTTAGGGTTAGGATTAGTGTTATTGTTAGGGTTAAGGTCAAAGTAACAGTGAGGGTGAGGGTGAGAATGAGGGTGAGGGTTAGGGAGAGTGCTCGGGTGAGGTTTAGGTTTAGGGTTAGGATTAGGGTTAGTGTGAGGGTGAGGTTTAGGTTTAGATTTAGGGTTAGGGGGAGTGTTAGGTCGAGGGTTAGGGTTAGGGTTAATGTTAGTGTTAAGGTTAGGGTGAGGGTTAGTTTGAGGTTTAGGGTTAGGGTTATGGTTAGTGTTAGGATTAGGGTGAAGGTGAGGGTGAGTGTGAGGGTTAGGTTTAGGCTTAGGCTTAGGCTTAGGGTTAGGCTGAGGGTGAGGATGGGCTTAGGGTTAGGGTTAGGGTGATGGTTAGGATTAGGGTAAGGGTGAGGGCTCGGGTGAGGGTGAGGGTTAGGGTAAGGCTTAGGCTTAGGCTTAGGGTTAGGCTAAGTGTGAGTTTGAGGGTGAGCGTTACGGTTAGGGTGATGGTTAAGTTTACGGTAAGGGTGAGGGTTAGGATGAGGTTTAGGGTTAAGGTGAGGTTAGGGTGAGGATGATGGTAAGCATAAAGGTGAGGTTTATGCTGAGGTTGAGGGTTAAGATAAGGGTGAGGATTAGGGTTAGGTTTAGGGTTAGTGTAAGTGTTAGGGTTAGGGATAGGATGAGGGTTAGAATGAGGATTAATGTTAGGGTTAGTGTGAGGTTTAGGGTGAGGATGAGGGTCAGGTTTAGGGTGAGGGTGAGGGTTAGAATTAGGGTTAGGGTGAGGGCTAGGGTGAGGGTTAGGTTTAGTGTGACGGTTAGTGTTAGCGTTAGGGTTAGTGTTAGGTTTCCGGTAAGTGGTAGGGTGAGGGTTAGGGTTAGGGTGAGGGTTATGGTTAGGGTGAGGGTTAGGTTGAGGGTGAGGGTGAAAGTTAGGTTGATTGTTAGGGTGAGGGTTAGGGTTAGGGAAAATGTTAGGTTTAGGATTAGGGTTAGGGTGAGGGTGAGTGTGAGGGTTAGGTTAAGGTTAGGCTTAGGATTAGGGTGAGGGTTAGGGTAAGGGTTTGGGTTAGGATGAGGGTGAGGCTGAGTATTAGGGTTAGGTTTAGGGTTATGGTTATGGTTAGATTTAGGGTTAGGGTTAGGATTATGGTTAGGGTTAGGGTTAGAGTTAGGGTTAGGCTTATGCTTATGGTTAGGCTGAGGTTGAGGCTGAGGGTGAGGGTTATGGTTATGGTTAGGGTTAGGATTAAGGTTAGGGGAAGTTTTATTGTAAGGGTTAGGGTTAGAATTATGGTGAGGTTGAGGGTGAGGGTTAGAATTAGCGTTAGGGTGAGGGCTAGGTTGTGGGTTAGTATTCGGGTTACGGTTAGTGTTAGGGTGAGGGTAAGTGTTAGGGTGAAGGTTAGATTTAGGGTGAGGGTTATGGTTAGGGTGAGTGTTAGGGTTAGGGTTATTGTTAGGGTTAGGGTTAGGGTTACGTTTACGGTGAGTGTGAGGGTGAGAGTTAGGGTTAGGGTTAGGGTGAAGTTTAGTGTTAGGGTTAGGGTTAGAGTTAGTGTTAAGGTGAGGGTGAGGTTTAGGGGTAGAGTAAGGGTTAGGGTGAGGGTTAGGGTGGGGTTGAAGGTAAGGGTAAATTTGAGGGTTAGGCTGAGGGTGAGGGTTACAGTAAGGGTGAGGGTTAAGGTTAGGGTGAGGGTTAGTGTTAGGGTTAGGGTGAGGGTGAGGGTTAGATTGAGGATTAGTGTTAGGGTTAGTGTGAGGTTTAGGGTGAGGATGAGGGTTAGGGTTAGTGTTAGGGTGAGGTTTACGGTTAGGGTGATGCTTAGGGTTATTGTGAGCATTAGTGTTAGCGTTAGGGTTTATGTTAGGGTGAGGGTTAGGGTTAGGGTGAGATTTATGGTTTGGGTGAGTGTGAGGGTTAGGGTTAGGGTTATAGTTAGGGTTAGGGTTATGGTTATGGTTAGTGTTAGTTTTAGGGTTAGGGTTAGGTTTAGGGTTAGGATGAGGTTTAGTTTTACTGTTAGGGTTAGAGTTAAGGTTAGGGTGAGGGTGAGATTTAGGGTTAGAGTTAGGGTTAGTGTTAGTGTTAGGGTTAGGGTGAGGGTTAGGTTTAGGTATAGGCTTAAGCTTAGGCTTGGGCTTAGGCCGAGCATGAGGGTGAGGGTTAGGGTTTGGGTTATGGTTCAGGTTAGTGTGAAGGTTAGATTGAAGTTTAGGGTTCGGATTAGGGTAAGGGTGAGGGATAGGATTAGGGTTAGGGTATGGGCTAGGGTTAGGGAAAGTGTTAGGTTTAGGATTAGGGTTAGGGTGAGTGTGAGTGTGAGGTTTAGGGTTAGAGTTAACCTTAGAGTTAGGGTGAGGGTTAGGGTTAGGGTTTGGGTTAGTGTGAGGGTGAGGCTGAGTATTAGGTTTAGTTTTAGCGTTAGGTTTAGGATTAGAGTTATTATTAGGCTTAGGCTTAGGATGAGGGTCAGGCTGGGGTTGAGGATTAGAGTTAGGGTTTGGGTTAGGGTTAGGGTTAGGTTTATTATTAGTGTTATGCTTAGGGTTAAGTTTGCGGTGAGCATGAGGCTGAAGGTGAGGGTTATGGTTATGGTTATGCTTATGGTTAGGGTTAGGGGGAGGGATAGGGTGAGGTTTAGGGTTAGGGTTAGTGTTAGGGTAAGTGTGAGGGTGAGGGTTAGGTTGAGGTTTAGGGATATGGTTAGGTTTAGGATTAGGGTTAGGGTGAGACTGAGTGTGAGGTTTAGGGTGAGGATTAGGCTTCGGCTTATGGTTAGGCTAAGGGTGAGGGTGGGGGTGAGGATTAGGGTTAGGGCTAGGCTTAGGCTTAGGGTTAGGCTGAGGGTGAGGGTGGAGGTGAGGATTAGGGTTATGGTGATGGTTAGGATTAGGGTAAGGGTGAGGGCTCGGGTGAGGGTGATGGTTAGGGTAAGGCTTAGGCTTAGGCTTCGGGTTAGGCTGAGGGTGAGTTTGAGGGTGAGGGTTAGGTTTAGCGTGATGGTTAGGTTTACTGTTAGGGTGAGGTTTAGGATGAGGTTTAGGGTTCGGGGGAGGTTAGGGTGATGATGATGGTAAGGGTAAAGGTGAGGTTTACGCTGAGGGTGACTGTTAAGATGAGGGTGAGGCTTAAGGTAAGGGTGAGGGTTAGGGTTAGGGTGAGGCTGAGTCTGAGATTTAGGGTGAGGATTAGGCTTAGGCTTACAGTTAGGCTAAGGGTGAGGGTGGGAGTGAGGATTAAGGTTAGGGTGATGGTTAGGGTTAGGGGTAGTGTTATTGTTAGGGTTAGGATTAGAATTACTGTGAGGGTGAAGGTGGGGGTGAGGGTTAGGGATAGGGTTAGGGTGGGGTTTAGGGTTGGGTTAGGATTATGGTTAGTTTAGGGTTAGATATAGTGTTAGGGGAGGGAAAGGGTGAGGATCAGGGATAGGGTTATTGTTAGGGTTTGCGTGAGGTTTAGGGTTAGGGTTAGGATTAGGGTTAGTGTGAGGGTTAATGTTAGGGTTAAAGTTAGTTTTAGGGTGAGGGTTGGTGTTAGGTTGAGGGTTTGGGTTATTGTGAGGGTTATGGTCAAGGTGAGGTTTAGGATAAGGATTAGGGTTATTGTTAGGGTTAGGTTTAATGTTTCGGTTAAGGTGAGTGTGAGGGTTAGGGTTAGGGTTAGGGTGAGGTTTAGGGTTTGGTTTAGGGTTAGAGTGAGGGTTAGGGTAAGTGTGAGGATTAGGGTTAGAGCTAGGGTTAGGGTGAATGTTAGGTTGAGGTTTAGGGTTAAGGTTAGTGTTAGGTTTAGGGTTAGGGTGAGAGTTAGGGGGAGGGTTAGGATTACAGTTAGGGTTAGGTTTATGGTTAGGGTTAGCCTTAGGGTTAGGTGAGGGTGAGGTTTAGGGTTAGAATTAGGGTTAGGCTGAGGCTGAGGGTGAGGGTGAGGGTTAGGATTAGGGTTAGGATTAGAATTCAGGCTTGGGTTAGGGTGAGTGTGAGGTTAGGGTTAGGTTAAGGTTAGGGTTAGCCTGAGGTTTAGGCTGAGGGTGAGGGTGAGGGTCAGGGTCAGGGTCAGTTTGAGGGTTAGGGTTAGGGTTAGGGTGAGGTTTAGTCTTAGGGTTAGTGTTAGAGTTAGGGTTAGATGGAGGGTGAGGTTTAGGGGTAGAGTTAGAGTTAGGGTGAGTTTTAGGTTGAGGGTTAGGGTGAGGGATATGGTGGGGGTGAAGGTAAGGGTAAACGATGGTTACGCTGAGTGTGAGGGTTATGGCAAGGGTGGGGATTAGGGTTAGGGTGAGGGTTAGGGTTAGGGTTAGTGTGAGAGTTAGGGTTCGGGTAAAGTTTAGGGTTAGGGTTAGGGTTAGGGTAAGGGTTTCGGTGAGGGTGAGTGTTAGTGTCATTTTGAGAGTTAGGGTTAGGATTAGGGTTAGGGTGAGGTTTAGTGTTAGGGTTAGTGTTAGGGTGAGGGTTAGGATGAGGGTTAGGGTTAGGATTATGGTTAGGGTGAGGGCTAGTGGCAGGTGATGTTTAGCGTTAGGGTTAGGGTGAGGTTTACTGTTAGGTTTAGGGTTAGGGTTAGGGTGAGGTTGAGGTTTAGGGTTAGAGTTAGGGTTAGAGTGAGGCTGAGGTTGAGGGTTAGGGTTAGGGTGAGGTTTAGTGTTAGGATTAATGTTAGAGTTAGGGTTAGAGTGAGTGTTAGGTTGTTCGTGAGGGTTAGGCTTAGCGTTAGGATTAGGGTTAGGATGAGGGTGAGGATGAGTTTGAGGGTTAGGGTTAGGTTGAGGGTTAGGGTTAGTATTAGGGTTAGGGTGAGGGTTGAATTTAGGGTTAGGGTGAGGGTAAAGATGATGATTAGGGTTAGGATTAGCATTATGGTGAGTGCTAGGTGAGGGTGAGGGTTAGGGTTAGTGTTAGCTTAAGGTTTAGGGTTAGGGTTAGCTTTAGGGTGAGGATTAGGTTTACAGTGAGTGTGAGGGTTAGGGTTAGGGTTTGACTTAGGTTTAAGGTTAGGCTTAGGGTGAGGGTAGAGGTGAGGATTAGGGTTAGGGTGATGGTTAGGGTTAGGGTGAGGTTTAAATTTAGGATGAGGGTTAGGTTTAGTATTAGGGTTAGGGTGAGGGCTATGGTGAGGTTGAGGATTAGAATAAGGTTTAGGGTTAGGGTGAGGGTTTGGGTGAGGATGATGGTAAGGGTAAAGGTGAGGGTTAGGGTGAGGGTGAGGGTTAAGATAAGGGTGAGGGTTAGGTTTAGGTTTAGGGTTAGAGTAAGGGGTCAGGTTAGGGTCAGGGTGATTGTAAGATTGAGGATTAGGGTTAAGGTTAGTGTGAGGTTTAGAGTGAGGATGAGCGTTAGGTTTAGGTTGAGGGTGAGGGTTAGAATTACGGTTAGGTTGAGGGCTAGGGATCGGGTTAGCGTGAGGTTTAGGGTTAGGGTGATGGTTAGTGTTAATGTGAGGGTTAGTGTTAGGGTTAGGGTTATTTTGAGGGTTAGGGTAAGTGTTACGGTGAGGGTTAGGGTTAGGGTGAGGGTTATGTTTTGGGTGAGTATTAGGGTTATGGTTAAGGTTATTGTTAGGGTTAGGTTTAGGGTTATGGTTAGGTTGAGGGTGAGGGTTACATTTAGGGTTAGGATGAGGTTTAGGTTTAGGGTTAGGGATAGAATTAAGGTTAGGGTGACAGTGAGGTTTAAGGTTAGAGTTAGGGTTTGTGATAGGGATAGGTTTAGGGTGAGGGTTAGGGTTAGGCTTAGGCTTAGGCTTAGGCTTAGGCCGAGCATCAGGGTGAGGGTTAGGGTTAGGGTGATGGTTCTGGTTAGGATTAGTGTTATTGTGAGTGTTAGGTTAGAGTTCCGGTGAGGGTGAGGGTGCAGGTGAGGGTTAGGGTTAGGGTTAGGCTGGGGTTTACGGTTAGGGTTAGGGTTAGGGTTAGGGTGAGGCTGAGGGTGAGGGATAGGGTTAGGATTAATGTTAGGGTTAGGCTTAAGGTGAGGGTTAGGTTGAGGGTTAGGGATAGGGTTAGGGTTAGGATTAGGATTAGGGTTAGGGTTAGGGTGAGGGTGAGGGTTAGGGTTAGGGTTAGGATTAGGCTAAGGATCAGGGTGAGGGTTAGGCTTAGGTTGAGGGTTAGGGTTATGGGGAGGTTGAGGATGAGGGTTCGGGTTAGGATTAGGGTTAGGGTGAGGGTGAGTGTGTGTGTTAGGGTTAGGTTTAGGGTTAGGCTTAGGGTTAGGCTGAGGGTGAGTTTGAGGGTTAGGGTTAGGTGATGGGTGAGATTTAAGGTTCGGGTTAAGTTTAGTGTTAGGTTGAGCGTTAGGGTAAGGGTTATGGTGAAGGTGAGGGTTAGGGTTGGGTTGAGGGTTAGGGTTCGGATTAGGGGTTGAGTGAGGGTGACGGTGAGGGTTCGGTTTAGTGTTAGGGTCAGGGTTAGGTTGAGGGTTACGTTTAGGATTAGGGTGAGGGTGAACGCTAGGGTGAGGGTGAGGTTTAGGGGTAGGGTTTGGGTGAGGTTTAGGATTAGGTTTAGGGTTAGGGTGAGTGTAAGGTTTAGGGTTACAGTTAGGGTTAGGGTGAGGCTCAGTTTGAGGGTTAGGGTTAGGGTTAGTGTTAGGTTTAGGGTTAGGGTGAAGTTTAGGTTGAGTGTGAGGGTTAGGCTTAGGGTTAGGATTAGGTTTAGGATAAGGGTTAGGGTGAGTGTGAGCAATATGGTTAGGGTTAGGTTTAGACTTAGGGTTAGATTGAGGGTGAGGGTGGGGGTGAGGGTTAGGTTTAGGGTGAGTGTGAGGGTTAGGGTTAGGTTGAGGGTTAGAGTTAGGGTTACAGTGAGCGTGAGGGTTAGGGTTAGGTTGAGAGTTAGGGTTAGAGTTAGGGTTAGGGTGAGGGTTAAGGTTAGGGTTAGGGTGAGGGTAAGGATGAGGATTAGGGGTAGGGTGAGGGCTTGAGTGAGGTTGAGGGTTAGGGTTAGTGTTAGATTAAGGTTTAGGGTTAGTGTTAGGGTTATGGTGAGGATTAGGTTGAGGGCTAGGGTTACAGTGAAGGTGACGATTAGGGTTAGGGTGAGGGTTAGGGTTAGGCTTAGGCTTAGGCTTAGGCTTAGGCTTAGGCCGAGCATGAGGGTTCGGGTTCGGGTTCGGGTTAGGGTTAGGTTGAGGTTTAGGGTTAGGATAAGTTTAAGGGTGAGTGCTAGGCTGAGGGTTAGGGTGAGGGTTAGGGTTAGGGATAGGTTCAGGTTTAGAATTAGGGTTAGGGTGAGGGTGAGTGTGAGGGTTAGGATTAGGGTTAGGGTTAGGCTTAGAGTTAGGATGAGGTTTAGGGTTAGGGTTTGGGTTAGGTAGAGGTTGAGGCTGAGGATTAGGGATAGGTTTAGGGTTAGTTTTAGGGGTACTGTTAGTGTTAGGGTTAGGGTTAGGGTTAGGGTTAGGGTGACGTTTAGATATATGGTTAGGGGGAGGGTTAGGGTGAGGGTTAGGTTTAGGGTTAATGTTAGATTAAGGTTTAGGGTTAGGGTTAGGGTTAGGGTGAAGATTAGGTTGAGGGTTAGGGTTACAGTGAAGGTGAGGATTAGGGTTAGGGTGAGGGTTAGGGTTAGGGTTAGGCTTAGGCTTAGGCTTAGGCTTAGGCCGAGCATGAGGGTGAGGGTTCGGGTTTGAGTTCGGGTTCGGGTTAAGGTTAGGTTGAGAGTTAGGTTGAGGTTTAGGGTTAGGATAAGTTTAAGGATGAGGGCTAGGCTGAGGGTTAGGGTGTGGGTTAGGGTTAGGGATAGGGTTAGGTTTAGGATTAGGGTTAGGGTGAGTGTGAGGGTTAGGATTAGGGTTAGGGTTAGGCTTAGAGTTAGGATGAGGTTTAGGGTTAGGGTTTGGGTTAGGATGAGGTTGAGGCTGAGGATTAGGGTTAGGTTTAGTGTTAGGTTTAGGGGTACTGTTAGTGTTAGGTTTAGGGTTAGGGTTAGGGTTAGGGTGAGGTTAGGATATAGGGTTAGGGGGAGGGTTAGGGTTAGGGGTATTGTTAGGTTTAGGTTGAGGGTGATGGTTAGGTTGACGTTTAGGGTTAGGGTTAGGGTTAGGGTCAGTGTGAGGGTTAGTGTTAGTGTTAGGGTTAGTGTTAGGGTGAGGGTAAGTGTTAGGGTGAGGTTATGGGTTATGGTGACGGTTATGGTTAGGGTGAGGGTTAGGGTTACGGTTAGGGTTATTGTTAGGTTTAGGTTTAGGGATACTGTTACGGTGAGGGTGAGGATGAAGGTTAGATTTAGGTTTAGGGTTTGAGTTAGGGTTAGGGTTAGGGTTAGGTTGAGGGTGAGGTTTAGGGTTAGAGTTAGGGTTAGGGTGACGCTTAGGTTTAGGGTTACTTTGAGAGTTAGGGGGAGGGTAAGGGTTAGTGTTAGTGTTAGGGATAGGATTAAGGTTAGGGTTAGGGTGAGGGTCAGTGTGTTTGATAGGGTTAGGTCTAGGGTTACGCTTAGGTTTAGGCTGAGGGTGATGGTGATGGTTAGGTTTAGGGTTAGGGTTAGGGATAGGGGGAGGGTTAGGATTAGGTTTAGGGTTAGGATTAGTTTTAGGGCAAGGGCTAGGGTGAGGGTGAGATTTAGGGTTAGAGTTAGGGTGAGGTTTATGTTTAGGGTGAGGGTGAGGTTTAGGGTTAGAGTTAGGGTTAGGTTGAAGCTGAGGGTGAGGATTAGGGTTAGGGTTAGTGTTAGGATTAGGGTTAGGATTAGGGTGAGGGTTAGGGTGAGGGTTATGGTTAGGTTTAGAATTAGGGTTAGGCTGAGGGTGAGCGTGAGGGTGAGGGTTAGGGTGAGGATGAGTGTTAGGGTTAGGGTGAGGGCTAGGGTTGGTTTAAGGTTAGGGATCGGGTGAGGTTTAGGGTTAGGGTGATGGTTTGTGTTAGTGTTAGGGTTAGGGTTATTTTTAGGGTTAGGGTAAGTGTTAGGGTGAGGGTTAGGGATAAGTTGAGGGTTATGTTTAGGGTGAGGATTAGGGTTATGGTTAAGGTTATTGTTAGGGTTAGGGTTAGGGTTATGGTTAGGGTGAGGGTGAGGGTTACATTTAGGGTTAGGATGAGGTTTAGGTTTAGGGTTAGGGATACAATTAGGGTTAGGGTGACAGTGAGGTTTAGGGTTAGAGTTAGGGTTTGTGATAGGGTTAGGGTTAGGGTGAGGGATAGGGTTAGGCTTAGGCTTAGGCTTAGGCTTAGGCCGAGCATGAGGGTCAGGGTTAGGGTTAGGGTGATGGTTCTGGTTAGGATTAGTGTTATTGTGAGTGTTAGGGTTAGAGTTCCGGTGAAGGTGAGGGTGCAGGTGAGGTTTAGGGTTAGGGTTAGACTGGGGTTTATGGGTAGGGTTAGGGTTAGGGTTAGGGTGAGGCTGAGGGTGAGGGATAGGTTTAGTATTAATGTTAGGGTTAGGCTTAAATTGAGGGTTAGGTTGAGGGTTAGGGTTAGGGTTAGGGTTAGGATTAGGATTAGGGTTAGTGTTAGGGTGAGTGTGAGGGTCAGGGTGAGGGTTAGGCTTAGGTTGAGGGTTAGGGTTATGGGGAGGTTGAGGATGAGGGTTCGGGTTAGGATTAGGGTTAGGGTGAGTGTGAGTGTGTGTGTTAGGGTTAGGTTTAAGGTTAGGCTTAGGGTTAGGCTGAGGGTGAGTTTGAGGGTTAGGGTTAGGTGATGGGTGAGATTTAGGGTTCAGGTTAAGTTTAGGGTTAGGTTGAGCGCTAGGGTAAGTGTTATGGTGAAGGTGAGGGTTAGGGTTTGGTTCAGGGTTAGGGTTCGGATTAGGGGTTGAGTGAGGGTGACGGTGAGGGTTCGGTTTAGTGTTAGGGTCAGGGTTAGGATGAGGGTTACATTTAGGATTAGGGTGAGGGTGAGGTCTAGGGTGAGGGTGAGGTTTAGGTTTAGGGTTAGGGTGAGGTTTAGGATTAGGTTTAGAGTTAGGGTTAGGGTGAGTGTAAGGTTTAGGGTTACAGTTAGGGTTAGGGTGAGGCTGAGTTTGAGGGTTAGGGTTAGTGTTAGTGTTAGATTTAGGGTTAGGGTGAGGGTTAGGTTGAGTGTGAGGGTTAGGCTTAGGGTTAGGATTAGGTTTAGGGTAAGGGTTATGGTGAGTGTGAGCGATATGGTTAGTGTTAGGTTTAGACTTAGGGTTAGATTGAGGGTGAGGGTGGGGGTGAGGGTTAGGTTTAGGGTGAGTGTGAGGGTTAGGGCTAGGTTGAGGGTTAGGGTTAGGGTTACAGTGAGCGTGAGGGTTAGGGTTAAGTTGAGAGTTAGGGTTAGATTTAGTGTTAGGGTGAGGGTTAAGGTTAGGGTTAGGGTTAGGTTGAGGTTAAGGATGAGGATTAGGGTTAGGATTAGGTTTAGGGTGAGGGCTTCAGTGATGTTGAGGGTTAGGGTTAGTGTTAGATTAAGGTTTAGGGTTAGGGTTAGGTTTAGGGTGAGGATTAGGTTGAGGGTTAGCGTTACAGTGAAGGTGAGGATTAGGGTTAGGGTGAGGGTTAGGGTTAGGCTTAGGCTTAGGCTTAGGCTTAGGCTTAGGCCGAACATGAGGGTTCGGGTTCGGGTGAGGGTTTGGGTGAGGGTTAGGGTTAGGTTGAGAGTTAGGTTGAGGTTTAGGGTTAGGATAAGTTTAAGGGTGAGGGCTAGGCTGAGAGTTAGGGTGAGGGTTAGGGTTAGGGATAGGTTTAGGTTTAGAATTAGGGTTAGGGTGAATGTGAGGGTTAGGTTTAGGGTTAGGGTTAGGCTTAGAGTTAGGATGAGGTTTAGGGTTAGGGTTTGGGTTAGGAAGAGGTTGAGGCTGAGGATTAGGGTTAGGTTTAGGGTTAGGTTTAGGGGTACTGTTAGTGTTAGGTTTAGGGTTAGGGTTAGGGTTAGGGTGAGGTTAGGATATAGGGTTAGGGGGAGGGTTAGGGTTAGGGGTAGTGTTAGGTTTAGGTTGAGGGTGAGGGTTAGGTTGACGTTGAGGATTAGGGTTAGGGTTAGGGTCAGTGTGAGGATTAGTGTTAGTGTTAGGGTTAGTGTGAGGGTGAGGGTAAGTGTTAGGGTGAGTTTATGGGTTATGGTGACGGTTATGGTTAGGGTGAGCGTTAGGGTTATGGTTAAGCTTGTTGTTAGGGTTAGGCTTAGGGTTATGGTTACGGTGTGGTTGAGGGTGCGGGTTACGGTTAGTGTTAGGATGAGGTTTAGGTTTAGGGTTAGGGATAGAATTAGGGTTTGGGTGACAGTGAGTTTTAGGGTTAGAGTTAGGGTTTGTGATAGGGTTAGGGTTAGGGTTAGGGTTGGGGTTAGCCTTAGGCTTAGGCTTAGGCTTATGCCCAGCATGAGTGTGAGGGTTAGGATTCGGGTGATGGTTCTGATTAGGATTAGTGTTATTGTTAGTGTTAGGGTCAGAGTTATAGGTAGGGTGAGGGTGCAGGTGAGGGTTAGGTTTAGGGTTAGTGTGGGGTTTACGCTTAGGGTTAGGGTTATGGTTATTTTGAAGGTGAGGTTTAGGGTTAGATTTAGGGTTAGTGTTAGGGTAAGGTTTAGCTTTAGAGTTAGGGTTAGGTTTAGGCTGAGGGTGAGGGTTAGGGTTAGGATTAATGTTAGGGTTAGGCTTATGGTGAGGGTTAGGTTGAGGGTGAGGGTTAGGGTTCGGGTTCGGAGTAGGATTAGGGTTAGGATTAGGGTGAGTGTGAGGGTTAGGGTTAGGGTTAGGTATAGGCTTAGGGTTAGGCTGAGGTTGAGAGTTAGAGTTAGGGTTAGCGTGAGGTATAGGGTTAGGGTTAGGGTGAGTGTGAGGGTTAGGGTTAGGGTTAGGCTTAGGTTTAGGCTGAGGGTGAGGGTGTGGGTTAGGGTTAGGATGAGGGTAAAGGTTATGGGGAGGGTTAGGATGAGGGTTAGTGTTAGGATTAGGGTTAGGGTGAGGGTGAGTGTGTGTGTTAGGGTTAGGGTTAGGGATAGGCTTAGGGTTAGGCTGAGCGTGAGTTTGAGTGTTAGGGTTAGGGTTAGGGTTAGGCTTAGGTTTAGGCTGAGGGTGAGGGTGTGGGTTAGGGTTAGGATGAGGGTAAAGGTTATGGGGAGGGTTAGGATGAGGGTTAGTGTTAGGATTAGGGTTAGGGTGAGGGTGAGTGTGTGTGTTAGGGTTAGGGTTAGGGATAGGCTTAGGGTTAGGCTGAGCGTGAGTTTGAGTGTTAGGGTTAGGGTTAGGGTGAGGGTTAGGGTAAGGTTTTGGGGGAGGCTTAGGAAGAGGGTTAGTGTAAGGATTAGGGTTGGGTGAGGTCTAGGGTGAGGGTGAGTTTTAGGGTTAGGTTTGGAGTGAGGGTTAGGGTAAGGGTAAGGGAGAGAATTAGGGTTCGGGTTAAGTTTAGGCTTAGTTTGAGGGTTACGGTGAGTGTGAGGGTTAGGGTTAGGTTGAGGTTTAGGGGTCGGGTTAGGGGTTAGGTGAGGGTGACGGTGATGGTTATGTTTAGAGTTAGGGTGAGGGTTATGATGAGGGTTATGGTTAGGATTAGGGTTTGAGTGAGGACTAGGGTGAGGTTTAGGGTTAGGGTTAAGGTGCTGTTTAGGTTTAAGTTTAGTGTTAGGGTTAGGGTAAGTTTAAGGTTTAGGATTAGATTTAGGTTTAGGGTGAGGCTCAGTTTGGGGGTTAGGATTAGTGTTAGTTTTAGATTTAGGGTTAGGTGGAGGGTTAGGTTGAGTGTGAGGGTTAGGCTTAGGGTTAGGTTTAGGTTTAGGGTAAGGGTTAGGGTGAGTGAGCGATATGGTTAGGGTTAGGGTTAGGTTTAGGGTTAGACTGAGCGTGAGGGTGGGGGTCAGGGTTAGGTTTAGGGTGAGTGTGAGGGTTAGGGTTAGGTTGAGAGTTAGGGTTAGAGTTAGGGTTAGGGTGAGAGTTAAAGTTAGGTTTAGGGTGAGGTTAAGAATGAGGTTTTGGGTTAGGATTGTGGTGAGGGTGAGGTCTAGGGTGAGGTTGAGGGTTAGGGCTAGTGTTAGATTAAGATTTGGGGTTAGGGTTAGGGTGAGGATTACGGTTAGTTTGAGGGTAAGGGTTAGGATTAGGGTTAGCTTGAGGGTGAGTGTTAGCATTAGGTTTAGGTTAGGGTTAGGGTTAGGTTTAGGGTTAGGATTTGTGTTATTGTTAGGGTTAGGTTTAGAGTTATTGTGAGGGTGAAGTTGAGGGTGAGGTTTAGGCTTAGGGTTAGGGTTAGGATTAGGGTTATGGTGAGGGTGAGGTTTAGGGTTAGATTTAGTGTTAGTTGGAGGGTTAGGTCTAGGGTGAGGGTTAGGTTTAGTTTCAGGTTTAAGGTTAGGGTGAGGGTTAGGTTGAGGTTTTGTGTTACGGTTAGGGTTAGGGTTAGGATTAGGGTGAGGGTGAGGGTGAGTGTGAGGTTTAGGGATAGGGTTAGGATTAGGTTAGGTTTAGGCTGAGGGTGAGTGTGGGGGTTTGGGTTAGGGTTAGGGTGAGGGTTAGGATGAGGGTTAGGATTATGATTAGTTTTAGGGTGAGGGCTAGGGTGAGGGTGAGGGTTAGTGTAAGGCTTAGGCTTCGGCTTAGGTTTAGGCTGAGCGTGAGGTTGAAAGTGTGGTTTAGGGTTAGGGTGATGGTTACGTTTACAGGTAGGGTGAGGGTTAAGATGAGGTTTAGGGTTAAGGTGATTGTTAGGGTGAGGTTTAGTGTTAGGGTTAGGGTTAGACTTAGGGTTATGATGAGGGTGAGATTCAGGGGTACAGTTAGGGTTAGGTTTAGGGTGCTGACTAGCCTGGGGTTGACAGTAAGGGTAAAGTTGAGGGTTAGGCTGAGGGTGAGGGTACTGGTAAGCGTGAAGGTTAGGGTTAGGGTGAGGGTTAGTGTTAGCGTTAGGGTGAGGGTGAGGGTTAGATTGAGGATTAGTGTTAGGGTAAGTGTGAGGTTTATGGTGAGGATGATGGTTAGGGTTAGGGTGAAGGGTAGGGTGAGTGTGAGGTTTAGGGTTAGGGTGATGGTTAGGGTTAGTGTGAGGGTTAGTGTTAGGGTTAGTGTTAGGGTGAGGGTAAGTGTTAGGGTGAGGGTTAGGGTTAGGGTTAGGTTTATTGTTAAGTTTAGGGGTAGGGTTACGGCTACTGTGAGGTTGAGCTTGAGGATTAGGGTTAGGGTTAGGGTTAGAGTTAGGGTTAGGGTGAGTGTTAGGGTTAGGGTTAGGGTTAGGGTTAGGGTAGTTAGGCTTAGCCTTAGGCCGAGCATGAGGGTGAGGGTGAGGGTGAGGGTTCCGGCGAGGGTTAGGGTTAGGTTTAGGGTCAGGTTGAGAGTTAGGTTGAGGTTTAGGGTTAGGATAAGTTTAAGGGTGAAGGCTAGGCTGAGTGTTAGGGTGAGGGTTAGGATTAGGGATAGGGTTAGGTTTAGGATTAGGGTTAGGGTGAGGGTGAGTGTGAGGATTAGGATTAGGGTTAGGCTTAGGCTTAGAGTTAGGATGAGAGTTAGGGTTTGGGTTAGGGTGAGGTTGAGGCTGAGGCTTAGGGTTAGGTTTAGGGTTTGGTTTAGGGTTAGTGTTAGTGTTAGGGTTAGGGTTAGGGTTAGGGTGAGGGTGAAGTTGAGGTTTTGATATAGGGTTAGGGGGAGGGTTAAGGTGAGGATTAGTGTTAGGTTGAGGTTGAGGGTTAGGGTTTGGTTTAGGGTCAGTGTGAGGGTTAGTGTTAATGTTAGGGTTAGTGTTAGGGTGAGGGTAAGTGTTAGGGTGAGGTTATGGGTTAGGGTGACGGTTATGGTTAGGGTGAGGGTTAGGGTTAGGGTTTGGGTTATTGTTAGGTTTAGGTTTAGGGTTACGGTTACATTTACAGTGAGGGTGAAGGTGAGGGTTAGGGTTAGGTTGAGGTTTAGGGTTTGGCTTAGGTGTAGAGTTAGGGTTAGGGTGAGGGTGAGGTTTATGGTTAGAGTTAGGTTTAGGGTGACGGTTAGGGTTAGGTTTAGGGTGAGAGTTGGGGTAAGAGTAAGGGTTAGTGTTAGGGTTAGGGATAGGATTAATTAGGGTGAGGGTGAGTTTTTTTGTTAGTGTTAGGTCTAGGGTTAGGCTTAGATTTAGGCTGAGGGTGAGGGTGATGGTTAGGGTTAGGGTTAGGGTTAGGGTTAGGGTTAGGGTTAGGGGGGGGTTAGGATGAGGGATAGGGTTAGGATTACTGTTAGGGCAAGGGCTAGGGTGAGGGTGAGGTTTAGACTTAGAGTTAGGGTGAGGTTTATGGTTAGGGTTAGGATTAGGGTGAGGGTGAGGCTTAGGGTTAGAGTTAGGGTTAGGGTGAGGCTGAGGGTGAGGGTTAGGGTTAGGTTTAGTGTTAGGTTTATGGTTAGGGTTAGGGTGAGGGTTAGTGTTAGGGTGAGGGTTAGGGTTAGGGTTAGAGTTAGGCTGAGGTTGAGGGTGAGGGTGAGGGATAGGGTGAGGATGAGGGTTAGTTTTAGGGTGAGGGCTAGGGTTGGGTGAGGATTAGGGAAAGGGTTAGCGTGAGGTTTAGGGTTAGGGTGATGGTTTGGGTTAGTCTGAGGGTTAGTGTTAGTGTTAGGGTTATTGTTAGGGTTAGGCTAAGTGTTAGGGTGAGGGTTAGGGTTAGGTTGAGGGTTATGGTTAGGGTGGGGGTTAGGGTTATGGTTAAGGTTATTTTTAGGGATAGGGTTAGGGTTATGGTTAAGGTGAGGGTGAGGGTGAGGGTTACGGCTAGGGTTACGATGAGGTTTCAGTTTAGGGTTAGGGTTAGAATTATGGTTAGGGTGACAGTGAGTGTTATGGTTAGAGTTAGGGTTTGTGATAGATTTAGGGTTAGGGTGAGGGTTAGGCTTAGGCTTAGGCTTAGGCTTAGGCTTTGACCGAGCATGAGGGTGAGGGTTAGGGTTGGGGTGATGGTTCTGGTTAGGATTAGTGTTACTGTTAGGGTTAGATTTAGAGTTACGGTGAGGGTGAGGGTGCAGGTGAGGGTTAGGGTTAGCGTTACTGTGGGTTTTACGGTTAGGGTTAGGGTTAGTGTTAGATTGAGGGTGAGGTTCAGGTTTAGATTTAGCGTTAGTGTTAGGGTGAGGGTTAGTGTTAGGGTTAGGGTTAGTTTTAGGGTGAGGGTAAGGGTTATGGTGAGGATTTGGTTTTGGGTGAAGGTTATGGTTAAGTTGAGGGTTAGGATTAGGTTTAGAGTTATTGTTAGGGTTCGGTTTAAGGTTACGGTTACAGTGAGGGTGAGGTTGAGGTTTAGGCTTAGGGTTAGGGTGAGGTTTAGTGTGAGGGTGAGGTTTAGGTTTAGTTCAGGTGAGGGTTAGGTTGAGGGTTTGGGTTAGGGTTAGTGTTAGGGTTAGGGTTAGGGTGAGTGTTAGGGGGAGTGTTAGGGTTAGGGTTAAGTTTAGGATTACGTTTAGGATGAGGGTGAGTGTGTGTATTAGTGTTAGGTTTAGGTTTAGGCTTAGGGTTAGGCTGAGGGTGAGGTTGAGGGTGAGGGTTAGGGTTAGGGTGAGGGTTAAGGTTAGGGTTAGGGGTATGGTTAGGATGACGGTTAAGGTTAGGATTAGGGTTAGTGTGAGGGTTAGGGTGAGGGTAAGTTTTAGGGTTAGGGTTAGGGTTTTGTTTAGGGTGAGCGTTAAGGTTCGGGTTAAGTATAGGGTCAGGGTGATTGTTAGGGTAAGGGTTACAGTGAGGGTGAGGTTTAGGGTTATTTTGAGTGTTAGTGTTAGGATTAGGGTTAGTGTGAGGGTGTGGGTGAGGGTTAGGGTTAGGGTTAGGGTGAGGGTTAGGATGAGGGTTAGGGTTACGATTAGGGTTAGGGTGAGGGCTAGGGTGAGGGTGAGGGTTAGAGTAAGTGTAAGGCTTAGTCTTAGTGTTAGGCTGAGTGTGAGGTTGAGGGTGAGGTTTAGGGTTAGGGTGATGGTTAGGTTTACGTTTAGTGTTAGAGTTAGAATGAGGTTTAGGTTTAGGGGGAGGTTTAGGGTGAGGATGATGTTAAGTGTAATGGTGAGTTTTAGGCTGAGGGTGAGGTTTAAGGTAAGGGTGAGCGTAAGAGTTAGATTTAGGGTTATAGTAAGGGCTAGGGTTAGGGTTACGGTGAGGGTTAGATTGAGGATTAGGGTTAGGTTTAGTGTGAGGTTAAAGTGAGGATGAGGGTTAGGGTTAGGGTTAGGGTTACGGTGAGGTTTATGGTTAGGTTGAGGGTTAGGGTTAGGGTTCGGATTATTGTTAGGGTTAAGGTTAGGGTTACAGTTAGGGGGAGGGTTAGGGTGATGGTGAGGTTTAGTGTTAGGTTAGGGTTAGAGTTTGGGTTAGGGTGAGGGTGAGGTTTAGGGTTAGAGTTAGTGTTAGGGTGAGGTTTAGGTTGAGGGTTATGATAAGGGTTAGTTTTAGGGTTAGTGTTACGGTAAGAGTTAGGGGGACGGTTAGGATTAGGGTTAGGTTTAGGAATAGGATTAGGGCTAGAGTGATGGGGAGTGTGTGTGTTAGGTTTAGGTTTAGGGTTAGGCTTAGGATTAGGCAGAGGTTGAAGTTGAAGCTGAGCCTTAGGGTTATGAGGAGGGTTAGTATGGGGTTTAGGGTTAGGATTAGGCTTAGGGTAAGGGCTAGGGTGAATGTGAGGGTGAGGTTTAAGGTTATGGTTAGGGTTAGGGTTAGGGAGATTGTGAGGTTTAGGGTTAGAGTTAGGGTTAAGGTGAAGCTAAGGGTGAGAGTTAGGGTTAGGGTTAGGATTAGGATTAGGGTAAGGTTTAGGGTGAGTGTGAGGGTTACAGTTAGGCTTAGGGTTAGGCTGAGGGTGAGGGTGAGGTTTAGGGTTATGGTGAGCGTGAGGGTTAGGGTTAGGTTGAGGGTTAGGTTTAGGGTTAGGGTTAGGGTCCGGGTTAAGGTTAGGGATAGGGTGAGGGTAAGCATAAGGATTAGGGTAAGGATTAGGGTTAAGGTGAGGGCAAGGTTGAGGGTGAGGGTTAGGGTTAGTGTTATATTAAGGTTTAGGGTTAGGGTTAGGGTTAGGGTGAGGGTTACGTTGAGGGTTAGGGTTACAGTGAGGGTGAGGATTAGGGGTAGGGTGAGGGTTTGGGTTAGGATTAGGGTTAGCATGAGCGTGAGTGTTAGCATTACAGTTAGGGTTAGGGTTAGGGTTAAGTTTAGGTTTAGGATTAGTGTTATTGTTAGGGTTAGGGTTAGAGTTATGATGAGGGTGAGAGTGAGGGTGAGGGTTAGGATTAGGATGAGCGTTAGGGTTAGTGTGAGGGTTAGATTTAGGATTAGTGTTAGGGTGAGAGTTAGTGTTAGGGTTAGGGTTAGTTTTAGGGTGAGGGTAAGGGTAATGGTGAGGATTTGGGTTTGGGTGAGGGTTATGGTTAAGGTGAGGGTTAGGATTAGGTTTAGAGTTATTGTTAGGGTTCGGTTTAAGGTTACGGTTACAGTGAGGGTGAGGATGAGGTTTAGGGTTAGGGTTAGGTTCAGGTTTAGTGTGAGGGTGAGGTTTAGGGTTAGTTAAGGTGAGGGTTAAGTTGAGGGTTTGGGTTTGGGTTAGGGTTAGTGTTAGGGTGAGGTTGAGGTTTAGATTGAGGATTAGTGTTAGCGTTAGTGTGAGGTTTATGGTCAGGATGAGAATTAGGGTTAGGGTGAAGGCTAGGGTGAGGGTGAGGGATAGGTTTAGTGTTAGGGTGAGGTTTAGGGTTAGGGTGATGTTTAGGGTTAGTGTGAGTGTTAGTGTTAGGGTTAGGGTTAGTGTTAGCTTGAGGGTAAGCGTTAGGATGACGGTTAGTGTTAGGTTGAGGTTTATGGTTAGGGTGAGGTTTAGGGTTACGATAAGTGTAAGGGTGAGGGCTAGGCTAAGTGTTAGGGTGAGTGTTAGGGTTAAGGATAGGCTTAAGTTTAGGATTAGGTTTAGGGTGAGGGTGAGTGTGAGGGTTAGGATTAGGGTTAGATTTAGGCTTAGAGTTAAGAGGAGGGTTAGGTTTAGGTTGTGGGTTAGGGTGAGGGTGAGGCTGAGGATTAGGTTTAGGGTTAGTGTTAGTGTTTTGGTTAGTGTTAGAGTTACAGTGGGGGTTGGGCTTAGGGTTAGGGTTAGGGTTAGGCTTAGAGATTGGGTGAGGGTTAGGATGATTATTAGGTTAAAATTAGGGTTACAGTGAGGGCTAGCGTGAAGGTGAGGTTTAGGGTTAGTGTTAGGGTAAGGTTTACGGTTAGGGTTAGGGTTAGGGTGAGGGTGAAGGTTAGGATGAGGGTTAGTGTTACAGTGAGGGTGATGGTTAGGATTAGGGTTAGCATTAGGGTTAGGATTGGGGTTAGGGTGAGGTTGAGTGTTAGCATTAGGGTTAGGGTTAGGGTTAGGTTTAGGGTTAGGATTACTGTTATTGTTAGGGTTAGGGTTAGAGTTATGGTGAGGGTGAGGGTGAGGGTGAGTGTTAGGGTTAGGGTGAGGTTGAGGGTTAGGGTTAGGGTTAGGAGTAGGATTAGGGTTAGTGTAAGGGTGAGTGAGAGGGTTAGGGTTAATGATAGGCTTAGGGTTAGGGTGAGGTTGAGGGTGAGGGTGAGGGTTAGGGTTAGGGTGAGGTTTAGTGTTAGGGATTGGGGGAGTCTGAGGGGTAGGTTTAGGGTTAGGCTTAGGATTAGGCTGAGCGTGAAGGTGTGGGTTAGGTTTAGGGTTAGTTTTAGGGTGAAGTTTAGGTTTTTGATTAGTGTTAGGGTTAGGGTGAGGGTGAGGTTTGGGGTTAGAGTTAGGGTTAGGGTGAGGTTTAGGTTGAGGGTTAGGGTAAGGGTTAGTTTTAGGGTTAGGGTTGGGGTGAGTCTTAGGGGGAGGGTTAGGGTTAGGGTTAGGTTTAGGGATAGGATTATGATTAGAGTGAGGGTGAGTGTGTGTGTTAGGTTTAGGTTTAGGGTTAGTGTGAGCTTTAGGCTGAGGGTGAGGTTGAGGGGGAGGGTAAGGTTTAGGGGAAGTGTTAGGGTGAGTGTTAGGGTTATGGTAAGGGCTAGGGTGAGTGTGAGGGTGAAGTTTAAGGTTAGGCTTAGGTTTAGGGTTAGGGTGAGGGTGAGGTTTACTGTTAGAGTTAGGGTTAGGGTGAGGCTGAGGGTGAGGGTTAGCGTTAGGGTTATTGTTTGGTTTAGGGTGAGCATTAGGGTGAGGGTGAGGATTAGGATTAGGATTAGGGTTAGGGTGAGTGTGAGGGTTAGGGTAAGGTTTAGGGTTAGGCTTAGGTTTAGCCTGAGGTTGAGGGTGAGGGTGAGGGTGAGGGTTAGGGTTAGGATGAAGGCTAGGGTGAAGGTGAGGGTTAGGGTTAGTGTTAGGGTGAGTGTTAGGTTTAGGGAGATGTTTAGGTTTAGTGTTAGGGGTAGGCTTAGTGTTAGGGTGAGGGTAAGTGTTAGGGTGAGGGTTAGGGTTAGGGTGAGGGTTATGGTTAGGGTGAGGGTAAGGGTTAGGATAAGTGTAAGGGTGAGGGCTAGTTTGAAGGTTAGGGTGAGGTTTAGGGTTATTTATAGGGTTAGGTTTAGGATTAGGGTTAGGTTGAGGGTGAGTGTGAGGGTTACGATTAGGGTTAGGGTTAACCTTAGAGTTAGGATGAGGGTTGGGTTTAGGGTTTGGATTAGGGTGAGGTGGAGGCTGAGGATTAGGATTAGGTTTAGTGTTAAATT
This sequence comes from Dipodomys merriami, assembly GCF_024711535.1. Taxonomy (NCBI): domain Eukaryota; kingdom Metazoa; phylum Chordata; class Mammalia; order Rodentia; family Heteromyidae; genus Dipodomys; species Dipodomys merriami. The sequence goes on from NW_027206163.1 coordinate 591,155, forward strand.
TAAGGTTAGGTTTAGGGTTAGGGTTAGTGTTAGGGTTAGTGTTAGGGTTACATTTACTTTTGGGGTTAGGATTAGGGTTAGGCTTAGAGTTAGGGTGAGGGTTAGGATAAGGATTAGGTTTACAACTAGGGTGAGGGCTAGGGTGAAGCTGAGGATTAGGGTTAGTGTTAGGGTAAGGTTTAGGGTTAGGGTTAGGGTTAGGGTGAGGGTTAGGATGAGGGTTAGGGTTACAGTGAGAGTTAGGGTTAGGGTTAAGTTTAGGTTTAGGGTTAGGGTTAGGGTGAGGTTGAGTGTTAGCATTAGGGTTAGGTTAGGGTTAATGTTAGGTTTAGCGTTAGGATTACTGTTATTGTTATGGTTAGGGTTAGAGTTATGTTGAGGGTGAGGGTGAGGGTGAGTGTTAGGATTAGGGTGAGGTTTAGGGTTAGGGTTAGGATTAGGGTTAGGGTGAGAGTGAGGTTTATGTTTAGATTTAGGTTTATTTGGAGGGTTAGGTCGAGGGTTAGTGTTAGGGTAAGTGTTAGGGTTCAGGTTAGGTTGAGATTTAGGTTGAGGCTTACGGTTAGGGTTAGGGTTGGGGTTAGGATTAAGTTAGGGTGAGCCTGAGTGTGAGGTTTAGGTTTAGGCTTAGGCTTAGGCTTAGGGTTAAGCTGAGGGTGAGAGTGGCCGTGAGGATTAGGGTTAGGGTGATGGTTACACTTAGGGTTCGGGTGAGGGTTAGCTTTAGGCTCAGGGTTAGTGTTAGGGTTAGGGTGAGGTTGAGGTTTAGGGCTAGAGTTAGGGGTAGGGGGAGGGTTAGGGTTAGAGTGAGGGTTAGGGTGGAGGTGACGGTAAGAGTAAAGTTGAGGGTTAGGCTGAGGTTGAGGGTTACAGGAAGGGTGAGGTTTAAGGTTAGGTTGAGGGTTACGGTTAGGGATAGGGTGAGTGTGAGGGTTAGATTGAGGATTAGTTTTAGGGTTAGTGTGAAGTTTAGGGTGAGGATGAGGATTAGGGTTAGGGCGATGTCTAGGGAGAGGGTGAGTTTTAGGGTTAATGTTAGGGTGAGGTTTATGGTTAGGGTAATGTTTAGGGTTAGTGTGAGGTTTAGTGTTAGGGTTAGGGTTAGTGTTAGGGTGAGGGTAAGCGTTATGTTGAAGGTTAGGGTTAGGGTAAGGGTTAGGGTTAGGTTAGGGTTATTGTTAGTGTTAGGGTTAGGGTTAAGGTTGTGGTAAGGTTGAGGGTGAGGGTTAATGTTAGGGCAAGAATGAGTTTAGTTATAGGATTAGGGTTAGGGTTAGGGTCAGGGTGAGTTTTAGTGTTAGAGTTAGGGTTAGGGTGTGGCTGAGGGTGAGAGTTAGCGTTAGGATTAATGTTAGGGTTAGGCTTATGGTGAGTGTTAGGATGAGGCTGATGGTTAGAGTTAGGGTAAGGAGTAGGATTAGTTTAGTGTTAGGGTGAGTGTAAGGGTTAGGGTTAGGGTTAGGGATAGGCTTAGGGTTAAGTTGAGGTTGAGGTTGAGGGTTAGTTTTAGGGTGAGTTTTAGGGTTAGGTTTAGGGTGAGTGTGAGGGTTAGGATTAGGGTTATGCTTAGGATTAGGTTTAGGGTGAGGGTGTGGGTTAGGGTTAAGGTGAGGGTTAGGGTTATTTGGAGGGTTAGGAGGAGTGTTAGGGTTAGGATTAGGGTTAGGGTGAGAGTGAGTGTGTGTGTGTTAGAGTTAGAATTAGTGTTAGATTTAGGGTTAGGTTGAGGTTGAGGGTTAGGCTTAGAGTTAGGATTAGGTTTAGGGTAAGGGTTAGGTTGAGTGTGTGTGTTAAGGTTAGGGTTAGGGTTAGGCTTAGGGTTAGGCTGAGGGTGAGGGTGAGTGTGAGGGTTAGGGTTAGGGTTAGCGTGAGAGTTAGGGTTCGGTTATGTTTAGGGTTAGGGTGAGGGTTAGGGTCAGGGTTACAATGAGCTTGAGGTTTAGGGTTAGGTTGAGAGTTAGGGTTAGGGTTAGGGTATGGGTGAGGGTTCAATTTAGGGTTAAGTTTAGGGTTAGGCTTAGGGTTAGGCTGAGGTTGAGGTTGATGGTAAGGGTTAGGGTTAGGGTGAGGGTTTGGGTAAGGGTTAGGGGGAGGGTGAAGAAGAGGGTTAGGGTTAGGATTAAGGTTGGGTGAGGGCTAGGGTGAGGGTGAGCTTTAGGGTGAGGGTTAGGGTGAGAGTTAGGGTTAGGTTAAGGTGAGAGTTAGAGTTCGGTTTAAGTTTAGGGTTAGGTTGAGTGTTAGGGTAAGGGTTTCAGTGAGGCTGAGGGTGAGGGTTAGTTTGAGGGTTAGGGTTCAGATTAGGGTTAAGGTGAGGGTGAGGCTGAGGGTTAGGTTTAGTGTTAGGGTGAGGGTTAGGGTGAGGGCTAGAGTGAGGGTGAGGTTTAGGTTTAGGGTTAGGGTGAGGTTTAGGGTTAGGGTTAATGTTAGGGTGAGGGTGAGTTTTAGGTTTAGAGTTAGGGGTAGGGTGAGGCTGAGGTCTTGGTTTAGGGTTAGAATTAGTGTTAGATTTAGGGTTAGGTTGAGGTTGAGGGTTAGGCTTAGAGTTAGCATTAGGTTTAGGGTAAGGATTAGGGTGAGTGTGTGCGTTAGGGTTAGGCTTAGGGTTAGGCTTAGGGTTAGGCTGAGGGTGAGGGTGAGTGTAAGGGTTAGGGTTAGGGTGAGGGTTAGGGTTAGGTTTAGGGTGAGAGTTAGGGTTCGGTTATGTTTAGGGTTAGGGTGAGTGTTAGGGTCAGGGTTACGATTAGCTTGAGGTTTAGGGTTAGGTTGAGAGTTAGGGTTAGGGTTAGGTTATGGGTGAGGGTTAAGTTTAGGGTTAGAGTGAGGGTTAGGGTTAGGATTAGGCTTAGGGTGAGGGCTAGGGTGAGGGTGAGGGTTAGTGTTAGTGTTAGATTAAGGTTTAGGGTTTGGTTTAGGGTTAGGTTGTGGGTTAGTTTGAGGGCTAGGGTTAAGGTGAGTGTGAGGATTAGTGTTAGGGTGAGGGTTAGGGTTAGGATTAGGGTTAGCATGAGGGTGAGTGTTAGGATTAGGGTTAGGGTTAGAGTGAGGGTCAGGTTTAGGGTTAGGATTAGTGTTATTGTTAGGTTTAGGGTTAGAGTTATGGTGAGGGTGAAGATGAGGGTGAGGGTGAGTGTTAGGTTTAGGGTGAGGTTTAGGGATAGGGTTAGGATTAGTGTTATGGTAAGCTTGAGGTTTAGGGTTAGATTTAGGGTTAGTTTTAGGGTTAGGTCGATGGTTAGTGTTAGGGTTAGTTTTAGGGTTAAGGATGGGGTGAAGGTTAGGTTGAGGTTTAGGGTTGTGGTTATGTTTAGGGTTAGGATTAGGGTGAGCATGAGGGTGAGTGTGAGGGTTAGGGTTAGGCTTAGGCTTAGGCTTAGGGTTAAGCTGAGGGTGAGGGTGGGGATGAAGATTAGGTTTAGGGTGACGGTTAGGGTTAGGGTTGGGGTGAGTGTTAGGATGAGGGTTCGAATTAGGATTAGTGTTAGGGTGAAGTTTAGGGTGAGGGTGAGGGTTAGGTTTAGGGTGATGGTTAGGTTTAGTTTTAGGGTGAGGGTTAGGATGAGGTTTAGGGTTAGGGTGAGGTTTAGGGTGAGGATGATGGTAAGGGTAAAGGTGAGGTTTAGGCTGAGGGTGAGGGTTAAGTTAAGAGTGAGGGTTAGGGTAGTTTTAGGGTTAGGGTGAGGTTTAGATTGAGGATTAGGGTTAGGGTTAGTGTGAGGTTTAGGGTGAGGATGAGGGTTAGGGTTAGTGTGAGGGTGAGGGTTATTGTTAGGGTTAGGGTGAGGTCTAGGGTGAGGGTGAGGGTTAGGATTAGGGTTAGGTTTAAGTTGAGGTTTAGGATTAGGGTGAGGGTTAGGGTTAGTGTGACCGTTAGTGTTAGGGTTAGGGTTAGTTTTAGGGTGAGATTTAGTGTTAGGGTGAGGGGTAGGGTTAGGGTGAGGGTTATGGTTAGGGTGCGGGTTAGGTTTAGGATTAAGGTTATTGTTAGATTTAGGGTTAGGGTTAGGTTGAGTGTGAGGGTTACCATTAGGGTTAGGGTTAGCCTTAGTTTTGGGCTGAGGGTTTGGGTGAGGGTGAGGGTTAGGGTTAGTTTGAAGGTAAAGGTTAGGTTTAGGGTGAGGTTTAGTGTTAAGGATAGGGTTAGAGTTATTGTTAGGGTGAGGCTGAGGTTTAGGGGTAGGGTTAGTTTTAGGCTGAGGATTAGGGTGAGTGTTAGGGTTAGGGTGAGGTTTAGGGTAGGGGTGAGGGTAAGGGTAAACGTGAGGGTTAGGTTGAGGATGAGTGTTACGGTAAGGTTGACGGTTAGGGTTAAGTTGAGGGTTAGGGTTAGGGTTAGGGTGAGAGTTAGGGTTCGCATTAAGTTTAGGGTTAAGGTGAGGTTTAGATTAAGGCTTACAGTGAGAATGAGGGTTAGGGTTAGGTTGAGGGTTAGGGTTAGGATTAGGGTTAGGGTTAGAGTGAGGTTTAGGTTTACTGTTAGGGTGAGGGTAAGGAAGAGGTATTGGGTTAGAATTAGGGTTAGGGTGAGGCCTAGGGTGAGGGTGAGGTTTAGGGTTAGTATTAGGGTGAGGTTTAGGGTTAGGGTTATTGTTAGGGTTAGGGTGAGTGTCAGGTTTAGGGTTAGTGTTAGGGTTAAGGTTAGGGTGAGAGTTACGTTGAGGTTTAGGGTTAGGGTTAGGGTTAGGGTTAGGATTAGGGTTAGGGTTAGATTGAGGATTAGTGTTAGGGTTAGTGTGAGGTTTAGTGTGAGGATGAGGGTTAGGGTTAGGGTGAGAGCTAGGGTGAGGCTGAGCGTTAGGGTTAGTGTTAGGGTGAGTTTTAGGGTTAGGGTTATGTTTAGGGTTAGTGTGAGGGTTAGTGTTAGGGTGACAGTTAGTGTTAGGGTGAGGGTTACGGTTAGGTTGACGGTTATTTTTAGGGTGAGGGTTAGGGTGAGGGTGAGGGTTAGGGTTAGGTTTAGGGTTATTGATAGGGTTCGGGTTAGGTTGAGGGTGAGATTTAGGGTTAGAGTTAGGGTTAGTGTAAGGGTTAGGGTTAGGGTAAGCGTTAGGGTTAGGGTTAGGCTTAGGCTTAGACTTAGGCCGAGCATCCGGGTGAAGGTTAGGGTTCAGAATAGGGTGAGGGTTAGGGTTAGCGTTAGGGTGAGTGTTAGGATGAGGTTTAGGGTTAGGATTAGGGTTAGGGTGAGGGCTAGGGTGTGGGTTAGTGTGAGGGTTAGGGTTAGGGATGTGGATAGGTTTAGGATTAGTGTTAGGGTGAGGTGAGTGTGAGGGTTAGGGTTAGGGTTAGGGTTAGGGTGAGAGTTAGGGTTTGGCTTAAGTTTAGTGTCAGGGTGACATTTAGGGTAAGGGTTACGGTGAGGGTGAGGGTTAGGGTTAGTTTGAGGGTTAGGTTTAGAGTGAGTGTGAGAGTGAAGGTTAGGGTTAGTGTTAGGGTGCGGGATAGGATAAGGGTTAGGATTAGGATTAGGGTGAGGGCTATGGTGAGGGTGAGGTTTAGGTTTAGATTTAGTGTGAGATTTAGGGTTAGGATTAGTGTTAGGATTAGGGTGAGCATTAGGGTTAGGGTTAGCTTTAGGCTTTGGCTGAGGCTTAGGCTGAGCATGAGGGTGAGGGTTAGGGTTAGGGAAAAGTTAAGGTTTAGGGTTAGGGTAAGGATTAGGTTTAAGTTGAGGGTGAGGTTTATGGTTATATTTAGGGTTACTTGGAGGGTTAGGTCAAGGGTAAGGGTTAGGGATAGTGTTAGGGTTAAGGTTAGGATGAGGGTTAGGATGAGGTTTAGGGTTATGCTTAGGGTTAGGGTTAGGATTAGGGTTAGGGTGAGTGTGAGGGTTAGGGTTAGGCTTAGGCTTAGGGATAGGCTGAGGTTGAGGATGGGGGTGTGGATTAGGGTTAGTGTGATTGTTAGCTTTAGGGTTAGGGTGAGGGTTAGGATGAGGGTTAGGTTTAGGATTAGTGTTAGGGTGAGGTCTAGGGTGAGGATGAAGGTTAGGTTAAGGGTTAGGCTTAGGCTTAGGGTTAGGCTGAGGGCGTGGTTGAGGGTGAGGTTTAGGGTTAGGGTGATGTTTAGGTTTAGGGTTAGGGTGTGGGTTAGGGTGAGGATGATGGTAAGGGTAAAGGTGAGGTTTAGGCTGAGGGTGAGGGTTAAGATAAGGGTGAGTGTTAGGGTTAGGTTTAGGTTTAGGGTAACGGTTAGGGTTAGGGTGAGGTTGAGGGTTAGATTGAGAATTAGGGTTAGGGTTAGTGTGAGGTTTAGGGTGAGGATGAGGGTTAGGGTTAGGGTAAGAGTGACGGTTAGAATTAGGGTTAGGGTGAGGGCTAGGGTGAGGGTGAGTGTTATGTTCATGGTTAGGGTTAAGGTGATGTTTAGGATTAGGGTGTTATGGTTAGTGTGAGGGTTAGTGTTAGGGTTAGGGTTATTGATAGGGTGATTGTAAGTGTTAGGGTGAGGGTTAGGGGTAGGGTGAGTGTTATGGTTAGGGTGAGTTTTAGCATTAGGGTTAGGTTTAACGTTAGGTTTAGGGAAAGTTTTACGGTTACAGTGAGGGTGAGGGTGAGGATTAGTGTTAGGGTTAGGGTGAGGTTTAGTGTTAGGGTTATGGTTAGAGTTAGGGTTAGGGTGAGGGTGAGCTTTAGGGGTAGAGTTAGGGTTAGCGTGAGAGTTAGGGTGAGTGAGGGTTAGGTTTAGGGTGCGGGTTAGGGTGGGGCTGACGTTAGGGGTAAACGTGAGGGTTAGGGTTATGGTAAGGGTGAGGGTTAGAGTTACAGTGAGGTTTAGTGTTAGGTTTAGGGTGATGGTGAGGGTTAGTGTGAGGATTAGTGTTAGGGTTAGTGTAAGGTTTGGGGTGAGGATGAGGGTTAGGGCTAGGGTGAGAGCTAGGATGAAGGTGAGGGTTAGGATTAGTGTTAGGTTGATGTTTAGCGTTAGGGTGATGTTTAAGGTTAGTGTGAGGGTTAGTGTTAGGGTTAATGTTAGTGTTAGGGAGATGGTAAGTGTTAGGGTGAGGGTTGGAGTTAGTGTAAGGGTTAGGGTTAGGGTGAGGATTAGTGATAGGGTGAGGCTTAGGGTTAGGGTTAGGGTTATTGATAGGGTTAGGGTTAGGGTGAGGGTGAGGGTGAGATTTAGGGTTAGAGTTAGGGTCAGTGTTAGGGTTAGGGTTAGGCTCAGGCTTAGGCCTAGGCTGAGCATCAGGGGAAGGGTTAGGGTTCGGGATAGGGTGAGGGTTAGGGTTAGGGTTTGTGTGAGGGTTAAGATGAGGTTTTTGTTTAGGATTAGGGTTAGGGTGAGGGCTAAGATGAGGGTTAGGGTGAGGGTTAAGTTTACAGTGAGAGATAGGGTTCGGGTTAAGTTAGGGTCAGGGTGACGGTTAGGGAAAAGGTTACTGTGAGGGTGAGGGTTAGGTTTAGGTTGAGGGTTAGGGTTATGATTAGGGTTAGGGTGAGGGTGAGGGTGAGGGTTAGGGTTAGTGTTAGGGTGAGGGATAGGATGAGGGTTAGTATTAGGATAAGGGTGAGGGCTAGGGTGAGGTTGAGGTTTAGGGTTAGGGTTAGGGTAAGGTTTAGGGTTAGGGTTAGGTTTAGGGTGAGGATGAGTTTTAGGGTTAGAGTTAGGATAAGGGTGAGGCTGAGGTTGAGGGTTAGGTTTAAGCTTAGTGTAACAGTTATGGTTAGGGTGAGTGTTAGGGTGAGGTTTCGATTAAGGGTTAGGGTAAGGGTTAGGATTAGGTTTAGGATGAGTGTTAAATTTAGGTTTAAGTTTAGGATTAGTTTAAGGTTTAGGGTGAGGAAGAGGGTTAGGGTTAGGGTGATGGTGAGGGTGCGGTTTTGGGGTGGCATTAGGGTTAGGGTGATGGTTAGGTTGAGGGTTAGGGTTAGGGTAAGGGTTAGTGTGGGGGTGATGGTAAGGTTAAACGTGAGGGTTAGGCTGAGGGTGAGGCTTACATTGGGGTGAGGGTGAGGGTTAGGGTGAGGGTTAGGGTTAGGGGAAGAGTGTGGGTGAGGGTTAGATTGAGGATTAGTTTTAGCGTTAGTGTGAGGTTTAGGGTGAGGATGAGGGTTAGGGTTAGTGGGAGGGCTAGGGTGAGGGTGAGGTTTAGGTTTAGGTTTAGGGTGAGGTTTAGGGTTAGGGTGATGATTAGGGTTATTGTAAGGGTTAGTGTTAGGGTTAGGGTTAGTGTTAGGGTGAGGGTAAGTGTTAGGGTGAGGCTTATTGTTAGGGTGAGGGTTATGGTTAGGTTGAGGGTTAGGGTTAGTGTTTGGTTATTGTTAGGGTTAGGGTTAGGGTTACGGTTACGGTCAGGGTGAGGGTGAGGGTTAGGGTTAGGTTTAGTATGAGGTTTAGGTTTATGGTAAGGGTTAGAGTTAGGGTTAGGGTGAGAGTGAGGTTTACGGTTAGAGTTAGGGGTAGTGTTAGGGTTAGTGTTAGGGTGAGGGTTTGTGTTAGAGTTATGCTTAGGCTTAGGCTTAGGGCAATCATGAGGGTGAGGGTTAGGGTTAGGTTTAGGGTTAGGCTTAGTGTTATTTTTAGGTTTAGGTTTAGAGTTACGGTGAGATTGAGGGTGAGGGTGAGGGTTAGGGTTAGGGTGAGGTTTAGCGTGAGGTTTAGGGTTAGGGTTAGGGTGAGGGTGAGGTTTAGGGTTAGAGTTAGTGTTAGGTTGAGGGTTGGAGGAGGTTTAGCGTTATTGTTAGTGTTAGGGTTACAGGGAGGTTGAGGGTTAGGTTGAGGTTGAGGGATAGGGTAAGGTTTAGTATTAGGGTGAAGGTGAGGGTGAGTGTGAAGGTTAGGGTGAGGGCTAGGCTTAGGCTGATGGTTAGGCTGAGGGTGAGGGAGGGGATGAGGATTAGGGTTAGGGTGATGGTTTGGGTTAGGGTTAGTGTTATTGTTAGGGTTAGGGTTATAGTTACGGTGAGTGTGAGTGTGCGGGTGAGGGTTAGGGTTAGGGTTAGGGTGTGATTTAGGGTTAGGTTTAGGGTTAGTGTGAGGGTGAGGTTTAGGGTTAGATATAGGGTTAGGGGGAGGGTTAGGGTTAGGGTTAGGGATAGGGTTAGTGTTAGAGTTACGGTGAGGGTGAGGGTTAGGTTGAGGTTTAGGTTTAGCGTTATGGTTAGGGTTAGTGTGAGGGTTATTGTTAGAGTTAGGGTTAGTTTTAGGATGAGGGTAAGTGTTAGGCTGAGGGTTTGGGTTAGGGTGAATATTATGGTTAAGGTGAGTGTTAGGATTAGGGTTAGGGTTATTGTTAGGGTTAGGTTTAGGGTTTTGGTTACAGTGAGGGTGAGATTTAAGGTTAGAGTTAGAGTGAGGTTTAGGGTTTGGGTTAGGGTTAGAGTGAGGGTTAGGATGAAGGTGAGGTTTACGGTTAGTTAGGGTGAGGGTGAGGGTTAGGATTAGGATTATCTTTAGGGTCAGGGTGAGTGTGTGTGTTAGGGTTAGGTTTAGGTTTAGGCTAAGGGTTAGGCAAAGTGTGAGGTTGAGTGTGAGGGTTAGGGGTAGGATTAGGGTTAGTGTGAGCGTGAGGGCGAGGGTTTGGTTTAGTGTTAGGGTGAGGGTTAGGATCAGTGTAAGGATTAGGGTTAGGGTTATGGTGAGCGTTATGTTTAGGGTTAGGTTGATGTATTTAGTTAGGATAAGGATGAGGGTTCGTTTTAGAGTTAGGGTGAGGGTTAGGATGAGGATTAGGGTTACCATTAGTGTTAGGGTGAGGGCTAAAGTGAGGGTGAGAACTAGGGTTAGTGTTAGGGTAAGTTTTAGGGTTATAGTTAGGGTTAGAGTGAGGGTTAGGATGAGGGTTAGGGTTTCGGTGAGGGTGAGGGTTAGGGTTAGAGTGAGGGTTAAGTTTAGTTTTAGGGTAAGGGTTAGGATGAGGGTGAGGTTTAGGGTTAGTGTTAGGGTTAGGGTGAAGCTGAGGGTGAGTGTTAGGGTGACAGTTAGTGTTAGGTTTAGGGTTAGGGTAAGGTTCAGGTTTATGGTGAGTGTGAGGATGAGGGTTAGGGTTAGGGTGAGGGTTAGGGCTAAGGTTAGGAGGAGGGTTAGGGTGAGGTTTAGGGTTAGGATGAGGATAAGGGAGTGGGCTAGGGTGAGGGTGAGGTTTAGGGCTAGGTTGAGGGTGAGGTTTAGGGTTAGGGTTAGGGTGAGATTTAGGGTTAGGGTTTGGGTTAGGGTTAGGGTGAGGGTGAGGTTTAGGGTTAGAGTTAGGGTTAGACTGAGGCTTAGGGTTAAGCTGAGAGTGAGGGTGAGGCTGAGGGTTAGTGTTAGGGTGAGAGTTAGTATAAGGGTTAGGTGGAGGGTTAGGAAAAGGGACAGGGTTAGGATTAGGTTTGGGTGAGACTAGGGTGAGAATGAGGTTTAGGGTTAGGGTTAGCTTGAGGGTTAGGATTATGGTAAGGGTGAGAGTTAGTGTTCGGGTTAAGTTTAGGGTTAGGTTGAGGGTTAAGGTATGGGTTAAGGTAAGGGTGAGGGTTAGTGTTAGGTTGAGGGTGAGGGCTCGGATTAGGGTTAGGGTGAGCATGAGGGTTATGGTTAGTGTTAGGGTGAGGGTTAGGATGAGGGTTAGGGTTAGGATTAGTGTTAGGGTGAGGGCTAGGGTGAGGATGAGGTTTAGGGTTAGGGTTAGGGTTAGGGTGAGGTTTGGGTTTAGGGGTAGGGTTAGTGTTAGGGTGAGGGTGATGTTTATATTTATAGTTAGGGGTAGGATGAGACTGAGATTGAGGGTTAGGGTTAGGCTTAGTGTTAGATTTAGGGTTAGGGTGAGAATTAGGTTGAGGGTGAGGGTTAGGCTTAGGGTTAGGATTAGTTTTAGGGTAAGGGTTAGGGTGAGTGTGAGCATTAGGGATAGGGTTAGGGTTTGGCTTAGGGTTAGGCTGAGGGTGAGGGTGAGGATGAAGGTTAGGGTTAGTGTTAGATTAAGGTTTAGGGTTAGGGTTAGGGTTAGGGTGAGGGTTAAGTTGAGCATGAGGTTTAGGGTTATGTTGAGGGTGAGGCTTAGGGTTAGGGCTAGGGAGAAGGTTAAGGTTAGGGTTAGGGTGAGGGTTAGGATGAGGATTAGGGTTAAGATTAGGGTTAGGGTGAGGGCTAGGGCTAGGGTGAGTGTGAGTTTTAGGGTTAGTGTTAGATTAACTTTTAGAGTTAGGGTTAGGGTTAGGGTGAGTGTAAGTTTGAGGGATAGGGTTACGGTCAGGGTGATGATTAGGGTTAGGGTGAGGGTTAGGTTTTGGATTAGGTTTACCCTGAGGATGAGTGTTAGGATTAGTGTTAGTGTTAGGGTTAGGGTTAGGTTTCGGTTTAGGATTAGTTTTATTGTTAGGGTTAGGGTTCGAGTTATGGTGAGGGTGAGTGTGAGGGTGAGGGTGAGGTTTAGGGTGAGGTTTAGCATTAAGGTTAGGATTAGGGTTAGGGTGAGGGTGAGGGTTAGGCTTAGGGTGAGTGTTAGGGTTTGGGTTAGGGTGAGAGTTAGGGTTCGGTTATGTTTAGGGTTAGGGTGAGGGTTAGGGTTAGGGTTAAGGTGAGCATGAGGTTTAGGGTTACGTTGAGGATTAGGCTTACGGTTAGGGCTAGGGTGAGGGTTAAGGTTAGGGTTAGGGTGAGGGTAAGGATGAGGTTTAGGGTTAGGATTAGTGTTAGGGTGAGGGCTAGGGTTAGCTTGAGGGTTAGGATTAGTGTTAGATTAAGGTTTAGGGTTAGGTTTAGGGTTAGGGTGAGGGTTAGGTTGAGGGTTAGGGTTACAGTGATGGTGAGGATTAGGGTTAGGGTGAGGGTTAGGGTTAGCATGAGGTTTAGTGTTAGGATTACAGTTAGGGTGAGGGTTAGGGTTAGGTTTAGGGTTAGGATTAGTGTTATAGTTAGGGTTAGGGTTAGAGTTATGGTGAGGGTGAGGGTGAGGGTGAGGGTTAGGGTTAGGATGAAGTTTAGGGTTAAGGTTAGGATTAGCGTTAGTGTGAGGGTGAGGTTTAGGGTTAGATTTAAGGTTAGTTGGAGGGTTAGGTCGAGGGTTAGGGTTAGGTTTATTTTTAGGGGTAAGGTTAGGGTGAGGGTTAGATTGAGGTTTAGGGTTATGGTTAGTGTTAGTGTTAGGATTAGGATGAGGGTGAGGTTGAGTGTTAGGGTTAAGGTTAGGTTTCGCCTTAGGCTTAGGGTTAGGCTGAGGGTGAGGGTGGGGGTGAAGATTAGGTTTAGGGTGATGGTTAGCATTAGGGCTAGGGTGAGGGTTAAGATGAGTGTTAGGATTAGGATTAGGGTTAGGATGAGGGCTAGGGTGAGGGTGAGGGTTAGGGTAAGTTTTTGGCTTAGGCTTTGGGTTAGGATGAGCATGAGTTTGAGAATGAGGGTTAGGGTTAGGGTGATGTTTAGGTTTATGGATAGGGTGAGTGTTAGGATGAGGGTTAGGGTTAGGGTGAGGGATATGTTGAGGATGATGTTAAGGGTAAAGATGAGGTTTAGGCTGAGGGTGAGGGTTAAGATAAGGGTGAGGGTTAGGGTTAAGTTTAGGGTTAGGGTAAGGGTTAAGGTTAGGGTTAGGGTTAGGGTGAGGTTAAGGATTAGGGTGAGGTTTAGGGTTAGTGTGAGGGTTAGTGTTAGGATTAGCGTTAGTGTTAGGGTGAGGGTATGTGTTATGGTGAGGGTTAGGGTTAGGGTGCGGGTTACGGTTTGTGTGAGGGTTAGGGTTAGGGTTATTGTTAGTTTTAGAGTTAGGGTTATGGTTACGGTGATGGTGAGGGTTAGGGTTAGGGTTAGGGTGAGGTTTAGTGTTAGTGTTAGGGTTAGAGTTAGGGTTATGGTGAGGGTGAGGTTTAGGGGTACAGTCAGTGTTAGGGTGAGGGTTAGGGTTAGGTGTGGGGTAGCGTGGTTGTGACAGTGAGGGTAAAGTTGAGGGTTAGGCTGAGGGTGAGGGTTAAGGTAAGGGTGAGGTTTAGGGTTAGGGTGAGGGTTAGTGTTAGCTTTAGGGTAAGGTTGAGGGTTAGATTGAGGATTAGTGTTAGGTTTAGTGTGAGGTTTAGTGTGAGGATGAGGGTTAGGATTAGGGTGAAGTCTAGGGTTGGGGTGAGGGTTGGGGTTAGTGTTAGGCTGAGGTTTAGGGCGATGTTTAGGGTTAGTGTGTTTGTTAGTGTTAGGGTTAGGGTTAGTGTTAGGTTGAGGGTAAGTGTTTGGATGAGCATTAGGGTTAGGGTGAGGGTAATGGTTAGGGTGAGTGTTAGGGTTAGGTTTATGTTTATTGTTAGGGTTTGGGATAGTGTTACGGTTACAGTGAGGGTGAGGGTTAGGTTTAGGGTGAGGTTTCGTGTTAGTGTTAGGGTTAGGGTGAGGTTGAGGTTTAGGGTTAGATTTAGGGTTAGTGTTAGTGTGAGGGTTAGTGTTAGCATTAGGGTTAATGTTACAGTGAGGGTAAGTCTTAGGGTGAGGGTTTGGGTCAGGGTGAGGGTTATGGTTAGTGTGAGGGTTAGGATTAGGGTTAGGGTTATTGTTAGGGTTGGGTTTAAGGTTATGGTTATGGTACGGGTGAGGGTGAGGGTTAGTGTTAGGGTTAGGGTGAGGTTTAGAGTCAGGGTGAGGTTTAGGGTTAGAGTTAGGTTTAGGGTGAGGGTTAGCTTGAGGGTTAGGTTTAGGGTTAGTGTTAGGTTTAGGGTTAGGGTGAGAGTTAGGAGGGGGTTTAGGGTTAGTGTTAGGGTTAGGATTAGGGTTAGGGTGAGGGTGAGTGTGTGTGTTAGGGTTTGGTTTAGGGTTAGGCTTAGGGTTAGGCTGAGGGTGAGGTTGAGAGTGATGGTTAGGTTTAGGGTTAGGGTAAGTGTGAGGGTTAGGTTTAGGTTTAGGGTTAGGGTGGGGTTAGGATTAGGGTTAGGGTGAGGGTGAGGGTGAGGGTGAGGTTTAGGTTTAGGTTAGGATGAGGGTTAGGGTTAGGATTAGGATTAGGGTGAGTGCTAGGGTGAGGGTGATGGTTAGGGTTAGGGTGACGGTTAGGTTTACTTTTAGGGTGAGGGTTAGGATGAGGTTTAGTGTTAGGAGGAGGTTTAGGGTGAGGATGATGGTAAGGGTAAAGGTGAGGTTTCGGCTAGGGGTTAGGGTTAAGATAAGGGTGAGTGTTAGGGTTAGGTTTAGGGTTAGGTAAGGGTTAGGATTAGGGTTATGATGAGGTTTCAATTGAGGTTTAGGGTTAGGGTTAGTGTAAGGTTTAAGGTGAGGTTGAGGGTTATGGTTACGGTCAGGTTTAGGGTTAGGGTGAGGTTGAGTTTTTGTGGTGTCATTAGGGTTAGGGTGATAGGGTGAGGTTTAGGGTTAGGGTAAGGGTTAGCGTGGGGGTGATGGTAAGGGTAAATGTGAGGTTTAGGCTGAGGTTGAGGGTTATAGTGGGGTGAGCTTTAGGATTAGGTTGAGGGTTAGGGTTAGGGGAAGGGTGTGGGTGAGGGTTAGATTGAGGATTAGTGTTAGGGTTAGTGTGAGGTATAGGATTAGGTTGAGGGTTAGGGTTAGGGTGAGGGCTAGGGTGAGGGTGAGGGTTAGGTTTAGGTTTATGGTGAGGTTTGGGGTTAGGGTCATGATTAGGGTTAGTGTGAGGGTTAGTGTTAGATTTAGGGTTAGTGTTAGGGTGAGGGTAAGTGTTAGGGTGAGGGTTAGGGTCAGGGTGAGGGTTATGGTTAGGTTGAGTGTTAGGGTTAGGGTTAGGGTTATTGTTAGGGTTAGGGTTACGGTTACGGTGAGGATGAGGGTGAGGGTGATGGTGAGAGTTAGGGTTAGAGTTAGTATGAGGTTTAGGTTTAGGGAATGGGTTAGAGTTAGTGTTAGGGTGAGAGTGAGTTTTACGGTTAGAGTTAGGATTAGTGTTAGGGTTAGGGTTAGGGTGAGGGTTTGGGTTAGAGTTACACTTAGGCTTAGGCTTAGTCTTAGTCCAAGCATGAGGGTGAGGGTTAGGGTTAGGGTTAGGGTGTGGGTTAGGGTTAGGGTTAGGGTTAGGGTGAGGTTTAGGATGAGGTTTAGGGTTAGGATTAGTGTTAGGGTGAGGACTAGGGTGAGGGTTAGGGTGAGGATTAGGTTTAGGGATAAGGTTAGGTTTAGGGTTATAGTTACGTTGAGGGTAAGTCTGAAGGTCAGTGTTAGGGTTAGGCTTAGGGTTAGGGTGAGGGTAAGGTTATGGTTTTTGTTAGGGTGAGGGTGATGCTGAGGATTAGGGATAGATTTAGGGTTGGCTTTAGTGTTAGTGTTAGGGTTAGGGTTATGGTTACAGTTAGGGTTAGAGTTAGGCTTAGGGTTAGGCTGAGGGTGAGGGTGGGGTTGAGGATTAGGGTTAGGGTTAGGATTAGGGTTATTGTTAGTGTTATGGTTAGGGTTAAGTTTGCACTGAGGGTGAGGCTGAAAGTGAGGATTATGGTTAATGTTAGGGTTAGGGTTAGGGTTAGTGTTATTTTTAGGGTTAGGTTTAGAGTTATGATGAGATTGAGGGTGAGGGTGAAGGTTAGGGTTAGGGTGAGGTTTAGCATGAGGTTTAGGGTTAGGGTTAGGGTGAGGGTGAGGTTTAACGTTAGAGTTAGTGTTGGGGGAGGGTTAGGGGGAGGGTTAGGGTTATTGTTAGTGTTAGGGTTAGGGGATGGTGAGGATTAGGTTGAGGTTTAGGGATAGGGTTAGGTTTAGTATTAGGGTTAGGGTGAGGGTGAGTGTGACCGTTAGGGTGAGGGCTAGGCTTAGGCTTAGGGTTAGGCTGAGGGTGACAGTGGGGGTGAAGATTAGGTTTAGGGTGATGGTTTTGGTTAGGGTTAGTGTTATTTTTAGGGTTAGGGTTAGAGTTATGGTGAGTGTGAGGGTTAGGGTTAGGTTTAGGGTGAGGTTTAGGGTTAGGGTTAGGATTAGGGTTAGGGTGAGGTTGAGGTTTAGGTTAGATTTAGGGTTAGTTGGAGGTTTAGGTCGAGGGTTAGGGTTAGGGTTAGTTTTAGGGTTAAGGTTAGGGTGAGGGTTAGGTTGAGGTTTAGGGTTATGGTTAGGGTTAGTTTTAGGAGTAGGGTGAGTGTGAGTGTGAGGGTGAGGGTTAGGTTTAGTCTTAGGCTTAGGCTTAGGGTTAGGCTGAGGGTGAGGGTGGGGGTGAATATTAGGTTTAGAGTGATGGTTAGGGTTGGGGCTAGGGTGAGGGTTAGGATGAGGGTTAGGATTAGGATTAGGGTTAGGGTGAGGTCTAGGGTGTGGGTGAGGGTTAGGGTAAGAGTTAAACTTAGGCTTAGGGTTAGGCTGAGCGTAAGGTTGAGGGTGAGGGTTAGGGTTAGGGTGATGTTTAGGTTTAGGGTTAGGGTGATGGTTAGGATGAGGTTTAGTTTTAGGGTGGGGGTTAGGGTGAGGATGATGGTAAGGGTAAAGGTGAGGTTTAGGCTGAGGGTGAGGGTTAAGATAAGGGTGAGGGTTAGGGTTTGGTTTCAGGTTAGGGTAAGGGTTAGGATTAGGGTTAGGGTGAGGTTTAGATTGAGGATTAGGGTTAGGGTTAGTGTGAGGTTTAGAGTGAGGATGAGGTTTAGGGTTAGTGTGAGGGTGAGGGTTAGGATGAGGTTCAGTTTTAGGATTAGTGTTATGGTGAGGGCTAGCATGAGTGTGAGGTTTAGGGTTTGGGTTAAGTTGAGGTTTAGGGTTACGTTTAGGGTTAGGGTTAGGGTGAGGTTTATGGTTATTGTTAGTGTTAGGGTTATGGGATGGTGAGTGTTAGGTTGAGGTTTAAGGATAGTGTTAGATTTAGTATTAGATTTAGGGTGAGGGTGAGTGTGACGGTTAGGGTGAAGGCTAGGCTTAGGCTTAGGGTTAGGCTGAGGGTGAGGGTGCGGGTGAGGGTTAGGCTTAGGGTTAGGGTGGGGTTTAGGGTTAGGTTTAGGGTTAGTGTGAGGGTGAGGTTTAGGGTTAGTGTGAGGGTGAGGTTTAGGGTTAGATATAGGGTTAAGGGTAAGGTTAGGGTTAGGTTTAGGGATAGGGTTAGTGTTAGAGTTACGGTGAGGGTGAGGGTTAGGTTGAGGTTTAGGGTTAGGTTTATGGTTAGGGTTAGTGTGAGGGTTAGTGTTAGGGTTAGGGTTAGTGTTAGGGTGAGGGCAAGTGTTAGGGTGAGGGTTTGGGTTAGGGTGAGGGTTATGGTTAGGGTGAGTGTTAGGATTAGGTTTAGGGTTATTGTTAGGGTTAGGTTTAGGGTTTTGATTAAGGTGAGGGTGAGGTATAGGGTTAGGGTTAGGGTGAGGTTTAGGGTTTGAGTTAGGGTTAGAATGAGGATTAGGATGAAGGTGAGGTTTGGGGTTAGAGTTAGGGTGATGGTGAGGGTTAGGGTTAGGATTTGGGTTAGGGTGAGGGTGAGTGTGTGTGTTAGGGTTAGGTTTAGGTTTAGGCTAAGAGTTAAGCTACGGGTGAGGTTGAGGGTGAAGTTTAGGGTTTGGATTAGCGTTAGTGTGAGAGTGAGGGCGACGGTTTGGTTTAGTGTTAGGGTGAGGGTTAGGGTGAGTGTTAGGATTAGGGTTAGGGTTATGGTGAGCATTAGGGATAGGGTTAGGTTGAGGGTTTGGATTAGGGTAAGAGTTAGGGTTCAGTTAATTTCAGGGTTAGGGTGAGGGTTAGGGTTAGGGTTATGGTGAACATTAGGGATAGGGTTAGGTTGAGGGTTTGGGTTAGGTTAAGGATGAGGGTTAGTTTTAGGGTTAGGATGAGGTTTAGGATGAGAATTAGGGTTATGATTAGTGTTAGGGTGAGGGATAGGGTGAGGGTGAGAACTAGGGTTAGTGTTAGGTTAAGGTTTAGGACTGGGATAGGATTAGGGTGAGGGTTAGGATGAGGGTTAGGATGAGGATTAGGGTTATGATTAGTGTTTGGGTGAGGGATAGTGTGAGGGTGAGAACTAGGGTTAGTGTTAGGTTAAGGTTTAGGGCTGGGACAGGATTAGGCTGAGGGTTAGGATGAGGGTTAGGTTTACAGTGAGGGTGAGGGTTAGGGTTAGGGTGAGGGTTAGGGTTAGGATTAGGGTTAGGGTTAGGGTTAGGGTGAGGGTGAGGTTTATGGATAGAGTTAGGGTTAGGTTGAAGCTGAGGGTGAGTGTTAGGTTTCCAGTTAGTGTAAGGTTTTAGGTTAGTGTAAGGGTCAGGGTTAGAGTGAGGGTAAGTGTGAGGGCTAAATTTAGGGTGAGGGTTAGGGTTAAGGTTTGGGGGAGGGTTAGGATGAGGGTTAGGATTAGGATTAGGGTTAGGGTGAGGGCTAGGGTGAGGGTGCAGTTTAGGGTTAAGGTTTGGGTGAGGTTTAGGGTTAGGTTTAGGGTTAGGGTGAGGGTGAGGCTGAGATTTAGGGTTAGAGTTAGGGTTAAGGTGAGCTGAGGGTGAGGGTTAGGTTTAGGTTTAGGATTAGGATTAGGGTGAGGGTTAGGGTGAGTGTGAGGTTTAGGGTTAGGGTTAGGGTTAGGCTTAGGGGTACACTGAGGGTGAGGGTGAGGGTTAGGGTTAGGATTAGTGTTAAGGTGAGGTTGAGTGTGTATGTTAGTGTTAGGTTTAGGATTAGGCTTCATGTTAGGCTGAGGGTGAGGTTGAGGATTAGGGTTTGCGTGAGCGTTAGGGTAAGGGATAGGGGGAGGGTTAGGATGAGGGTTAGTGTTAGGATTAAGGTTAGGGTGAGGTCTAGGGTGAGGTTTAAGTTTAGGGTGAGGGTGAGGTTTAGTGTTAGATTTAGTGTTAGGGTGAGGCTGAGGGTGAGGTTTAGGGTTAGGATTAATGTTAAGCTTAGGCTTAAGGTGAGGGTTAGGTTGAGGGTGAGGTTTAGGGTTAGGGTGAGGACTAGGATTAGGGTTAGTGTGAGGTGGAGGAGGAGGGTTAGGCTTAGGGTTAGGGATAGGCTTACGGTTAGGCTGAGGTTGAGGGTGAGGGTTAGTGTTAGGTTGCAGTTTAGGGTTAGGTTTACGGTGAGTGTGATTGTTAGATTTAGGGTTAGGCTTACAATTAGATCTAGGGTGAGGGTGTGGGTTAGTGTTAGGGTTAGGGTTAGGGTTATGGGGAGGGTTAAGATGAGGGTTGGGTTAGGGTGAGGTTTAGGGTGAGGGTGAGTTTGTGTGTTAGGATTAGTTTTAGTGTTAGGCTTAGGGTTAGTCTGAGGGTGAGTTTGAGGCTTAGGGTTAGTGTTAGGATGAGGGTTAGAGTAAGGGTTAGGGGGAGAGTTAGGAAAAGCGATAGGGTTAGGATTAGGGTTGGGTGAGGCTAGAGTGAGGATGAGGTTTAGGGTTAGGTTTACCTTGATCATTAGGATTATGGTAAGTGTGAGAATTAGTGTTTGGGTTAAGTTTAGGGTTAGGTTGAGCGTTAGGGTAAGGCTTATCGTGAGGGTTCGGGTTAGGGTTAGGTTGAGGGTGAGGGTTCGGATTAGGTTTAGGGTGAGGGTTATGTTTAGTGTTAGGGTGAGGATGAAGGCTAGGGTGAGGGTGAGGTTTAGGGTTAGGGTTAGGGTTAGGATGAGGATTAGGGTTAGGGGTAGGGTTAGTGTTAGGGTGATGGTGAAGTTTAGGGTTAGAGTTAGGGGTAGGATGAGGCTGAGGTTGGGGGTTAGGGTTAGGGTTAGTGTTAGATTTAGGGCTAGGGTGAGGGTTAGGTTGAGGGTGAGGGTTAGGCTTAGTGTTAGTGTTAGGTTTAGGGTAAGGGTTAGGGTGAGTGTTCGAGGTAGGGCTAGGGTTAGGTTTTGGCTTAGGGTTAGGCTGAGGGTGATGGTTATGGTTAGGTTTAGTGTTAGATTAAGTTTTATGGTTAGGATTAGGGTTAGGGTGAGAGTTAGGGTTCGGTTATGTTTGTTCGGGTGAGGCTTATGTTTAGGGTTAAGGTGAGCGTGAGGTTTAGGGTTACGTTGAGGATTAGGGTTAGGGTTAGAGCTAGGGTGAGGGTTAGGGTTAGGGTTAGGGTGAGGGTAAGGATGAGGTTTAGGGTTAGGATTAGGGTTAGGGTGAGGCCTAGGTTGAGGTTGAGGGTTAGGGTTAGTGTTAGATTAAGGTTTAGGGTTAGGTTTAGGGTTAGGGTGAGAGTTAGGTTGAGGGTTAGGGTTACGGTGAGGGTGATGATTAGGGTTAGGGTGAGGGTTTGTTTTAGGATTAGGGTTAGTGTGAGGGTAAGTGTTAGGATTATGATTATGGTTATGGTTAGGGTTAGGTTTCGGGTTAGGAGTAGTGTTATTGTTAGGGTTAGGGTTAGAGTTATGGTGAGGGTGAGGGTGAGGGTGAGGGTTAGGGTTAGGGTGAGGTTTAGGGTGAGAGTTAGGATTAGGGTGAGGTTGAGGGTGAGGGTTAGGGTTAGGGTGAGAGTTAGGGTTCGATTATGTTTAGAGATAGGGTGAGGGTTATGGTTAGAGTTACTGTGAGCTTGAGTTTTAGGGTTACTTTGAGGATTAGGCTTCGGGTTAGGGCTAGGGTGAGGGTTAAGTTTAGGGTTAGGGTGAGGGTAAGAATGAGGATTAGGGTTAGGATTAGGGTTAGGGTTAGGGCTAGGGTGAGGGTGAGGGTTGGGGTTAGTGTTAGATTAAGGTATAATTTTAGGGTTAGGGTGAGGGTTAGGTTGAGGGTTAGGGTTACGGTGAGGGTGAGGATTAGGGTTAGAGTGAGGGTTAGGGTTAGGATTAGGGTTAGCATGAAGGTGAGTGTTAGGATTAGGGTTGGGGTTTGTGTTAGGTTTAGGGTTAGGATTAGTGTTATTGTTAGGGTTAGGGTTAGAGTTGGGATGAGGGTGAGGGTGAGGGTGAGGGTTAGGGATAAGGATAGGGTGAGGTTTAGGGTTAGGGTTAGGATTAGGGTTAGGGTGAGGCTGAGATTTAGGGTTAGATTTAGTGTTATTTGGAGGGTTAGGTCGAGGGTTAGGGTTAGGGTTAGTTTTAGGGTTAAGGTTAAGGAGAGGGTTAGGTTGAGGTTTAGGGTTATTGTTAGGGTTAGGGTTAGGATTAGGGTGAGGGTGTGGGTGAGTGTGAGTTAGAGTTAGGGTTAGGGTTAGGGTTAGGGTTAGGCTGAGGGTGAGGGTGGGTGTGAGGATTAGTGTTTGGGTGATGGTTAGGATTAGGATTAGGTCATTGGTTAGAATGAGGGTTAGGGTTAGGATTAGGGTTTGGGTGAGGTCTAGGGTTAGGGTGAGGGTTAGGGTAAGAGTTAGGCTTAGGCTTAGGGTGAGGCTCAGCATGAGTTTGAGGGTGAGTGTTAGGGTTAGGGTGATGGTTAGGTTTACAGTTAGGGTGAGTGTTAGGATGAGGTTTAGGGTTAGGGTGAGGGTTAGGGTTTTGATGATAAGGGTAAAGGTGATGTTTAGGTTGAGGTTGAAGGTTAAGTTAAAGTTTGGGGTCAAGGTAAGGGTTAGGGTTAGTGTTAGGGTGAGGGTTAGATATAGGATTAGGATTAGGGTTAGTGTGAGGTTTAGAATGAGGATGAAGGTTAGGGTTAGGGTGAGGGTGATGGTTAGAATTAGGGTGAGGGCTAGGGTCAGGGTGAGGATTAGGGTTAGGGTTAGAGTTAGGGTGAGGTTAAGGATTAGGGTGAGGTTTAGGGTTAGTGTGAGGGTTATGGTTCGTGTGAGGGTTAGGGTTAGGGTTAGGGTTATTGTTACCTTTAGGCTTAGGGTTACGGTTATGGTGAGGGTGAGGTTTAGGGTTAGGGTTTGGTTCAGATTTAGTATTAGTGTTAGTGTTAGAGTTAGGGTTATGTTGAGGTTGAAGTTTAGGGGTACAGTTAGGGTTAGGGTAAGGGTTAGATTTAGGATGCGCATTAGCGTGGGGGTGACGGTAAGTGTAAAGGCGAGGGTTAGGCTGAGGGTGAGGGTTACGGTAAGGGTGAGGGTTAGGGTTAGGGTGAGGGTTAGTGTTAGCTTTTCGGTGAGGTTGAGGATTAGATTGAGGATTAGTGTTAGGGTTAGTGTGAGGTTTAGGGTGAGGATGAGGGTTAGGGTTAGGGTGAAGTCTAGGTTTAGGGTGAGGGTTGGGGTTAGTGTTAGGCTGAGATTTATGGTTCGGGTGATGTTTAGGGTGATTGTGAGGGTTAGGGTTAGGGTGAGTTTTAGGGTTATGGTTCGGGTTAGGGTTAGGGTGTGGTTGAGGTTTAGGGTTAGATTTAGGGTTAGTGTTAGTGTGAGGTTAGTGTTAGCGTTAGGGTTAGTGTTACAGTGAGCGTAAGTCTTAGGGTGAGGGTTTGGGTCAGGGTGCCGGTTATGGTTAGAGTGAACGTTAGGATAAGGGTTAGGGTTATTGTTAGGGTTCGGTTTAAGTTTACGGTTATGGTGCGGGTGCGGGTGAGGGTTAGGGTTAGTGTTAGGGTGAGGTTTAGGGTGAGGGTGAGGTTTAGGGTTACAGTTAGGGTTAGGGTGAGGATTGGGATTAAGGTTAGGCTTAGGCTTAGGCTTAGGCCAAGCATGAGTGTGAGTGTTAAGGTTCGTGTTTGGGTGAGGGTTAGGGTTAGGTTTAGCGTTAGGGTGAATGTTACGATTTGGTTTAGGGTTTGGATAAGTGTAAGGGTGAGGGCTAGGCTGAGGGTTAGAGTGAGGGTTAGGGTTAGGGATAGGGTGAGGCTTAGGTTTAGAGTTAGGGTGAGGGTGAGTGTGAGTGTTAAGATTAGGGTTAGGGTTAGGCTTAGAGTTAGGATGAGGGTTAGGTTTTTTGTTAGGGTCAGGCTGAGGCTGAGGATTAGGGTTAGGTTTAGGCTTAGAGTTAGGATGAGGGTTAGGTTTGGGTTAGGGTGAGTGTGAGGGTGAGGATTCGGGTTAGATTTAGGGTTAAGTTTAGGGTTAGTGTTAGTGTTAGGGTTAGGGTTAGGGTTACAGTGAGGGTTGGGGTTAGAGTTAGGTTTAGGCTTAGATTTAGGTGAGGGTTAGGATGAGGATTAGGTTTACGATTAGGGTTAGGGTGAGGGCTGGGGTGAAGGAGAGGATTAGGGTTAGTGATAGGGTAACACTTAGGGTTAGGGTCACGGTTAGGGTGAGGGTTAGGATGAGGGTTAGGCTTATGGTGAGGGTGAGGGTTAGGGTTAGGGTGAGGTTTAGGGTTAGCATTAGGGTTAGGGTGAGGTTGAGTGTTAGCATTAGGGTTAGGGTTAGGGTTAGGGTTAGGTTTAGGGTTAGGATTACTGTTATTGTTAGGGTTAGGGTTAGAGTTAAGTTGAGAGTGATGGTGAGGGTGAGGATTAGGGTTAGAGTTAGGGTTAGGGTTAGTGTTAGGGTGAGGGTGAGGTTTATGGATAGATTTAAATTTAGTTGGAGGGTTAGGTCTAGGGTTAGGATTAGGGCAAGTGTTAGGGTTAAGGTTAGTTTCAGGGTTAGGTTGAGGTTTAGGGTTAGGGTTAGTGTGAATTTTAGGGTGAGGATGAGGATTAGGGTTAGGGCGAGGTCTAGGGAGAGGTTGAGGTTTAGGGTTAGTGTTAGGGTGAGGTTTATGGTTAGGGTGATGTTTAGGGTTAGTGTGAGGTTTACTGTTAGGGTTAGGGTTAGTGTTAGGGTGAGGGTAAGTGTTAGGGTGAGGGTTAGGGTTAGGTTTAGGGTTACGGTTAGAGTGATGGTTAGGGTTAGGGTTATGGTTATTGTTAGCATTAGGGTTAGGTTTAAGGTTATGGTGAGGGTGAGTGTGAGGGTTAGGTTTTAGGGCTAGGATGAGGTTTAGGGTTAGGGTTAGGGTGAGGTTTAGGGTGAGGTTTAGTGTTAGATTTAGGGTTAGGGTTAGCCTTAAGGTGAGGGTTAGGTTGAGGGTGAGGGTTAGGGTTAGGGTTAGGAGAAGGATTAGGGTTAGTGTTAGGGTGAGTGTGAGGGTTAGGGTTAGGATTAGGGATAGGCTTAGGGTTAGGCTGAGGTTGATAGTGAGGTTTAGGGTTAGGGTGAGGTTTAGATTGAGGATTAGGGTTAGGGTTAGTGTGAGGTTTAGAGTGAGGATGAGGTTTAGGGTTAGTGTGAGGGTGAGGGTTAGGATGAGGTTCAGTTTTAGGATTAGTGTTATGGTGAGGGCTAGCATGAGTGTGAGGTTTAGGGTTTGGGTTAAGTTGAGGTTTAGGGTTACGTTTAGGGTTAGGGTTAGGGTGAGGTTTATGGTTATTGTTAGTGTTAGGGTTATGGGATGGTGAGTGTTAGGTTGAGGTTTAAGGATAGTGTTAGATTTAGTATTAGATTTAGGGTGAGGGTGAGTGTGACGGTTAGGGTGAAGGCTAGGCTTAGGCTTAGGGTTAGGCTGAGGGTGAGGGTGCGGGTGAGGGTTAGGCTTAGTGTTAGGGTGGGGTTTAGGGTTAGGTTTAGGGTTAGTGTGAGGGTGAGGTTTAGGGTTAGTGTGAGGGTGAGGTTTAGGGTTAGATATAGGGTTAAGGGTAAGGTTAGGGTTAGGTTTAGGGATAGGGTTAGTGTTAGAGTTACGGTGAGGGTGAGGGTTAGGTTGAGGTTTAGGGTTAGGTTTATGGTTAGGGTTAGTGTGAGGGTTAGTGTTAGGGTTAGGGTTAGTGTTAGGGTGAGGGCAAGTGTTAGGGTGAGGGTTTGGGTTAGGGTGAGGGTTATGGTTAGGGTGAGTGTTAGGATTAGGTTTAGGGTTATTGTTAGGGTTAGGTTTAGGGTTTTGGTTAAGGTGAGGGTGAGGTATAGGGTTAGGGTTAGGGTGAGGTTTAGGGTTTGAGTTAGGGTTAGAATGAGGATTAGGATGAAGGTGAGGTTTGGGGTTAGAGTTAGGGTGATGGTGAGGGTTAGGGTTAGGATTTGGGTTAGGGTGAGGGTGAGTGTGTGTGTTAGGGTTAGGTTTAGGTTTAGGCTAAGAGTTAAGCTACGGGTGAGGTTGAGGGTGAAGTTTAGGGTTTGGATTAGCGTTAGTGTGAGAGTGAGGGCGACGGTTTGGTTTAGTGTTAGGGTGAGGGTTAGGGTGAGTGTTAGGATTAGGGTTAGGGTTATGGTGAGCATTAGGGATAGGGTTAGGTTGAGGGTTTGGATTAGGGTAAGAGTTAGGGTTCAGTTAATTTCAGGGTTAGGGTGAGGGTTAGGGTTAGGGTTATGGTGAACATTAGGGATAGGGTTAGGTTGAGGGTTTGGGTTAGGTTAAGGATGAGGGTTAGTTTTAGGGTTAGGATGAGGTTTAGGATGAGAATTAGGGTTATGATTAGTGTTAGGGTGAGGGATAGGGTGAGGGTGAGAACTAGGGTTAGTGTTAGGTTAAGGTTTAGGACTGGGATAGGATTAGGGTGAGGGTTAGGATGAGGGTTAGGATGAGGATTAGGGTTATGATTAGTGTTTGGGTGAGGGATAGTGTGAGGGTGAGAACTAGGGTTAGTGTTAGGTTAAGGTTTAGGGCTGGGACAGGATTAGGCTGAGGGTTAGGATGAGGGTTAGGTTTACAGTGAGGGTGAGGGTTAGGGTTAGGGTGAGGGTTAGGGTTAGGATTAGGGTTAGGGTTAGGGTTAGGGTGAGGGTGAGGTTTATGGATAGAGTTAGGGTTAGGTTGAAGCTGAGGGTGAGTGTTAGGTTTCCAGTTAGTGTAAGGTTTTAGGTTAGTGTAAGGGTCAGGGTTAGAGTGAGGGTAAGTGTGAGGGCTAAATTTAGGGTGAGGGTTAGGGTTAAGGTTTGGGGGAGGGTTAGGATGAGGGTTAGGATTAGGATTAGGGTTAGGGTGAGGGCTAGGGTGAGGGTGCAGTTTAGGGTTAAGGTTTGGGTGAGGTTTAGGGTTAGGTTTAGGGTTAGGGTGAGGGTGAGGCTGAGATTTAGGGTTAGAGTTAGGGTTAAGGTGAGCTGAGGGTGAGGGTTAGGTTTAGGTTTAGGATTAGGATTAGGGTGAGGGTTAGGGTGAGTGTGAGGTTTAGGGTTAGGGTTAGGGTTAGGCTTAGGGGTACACTGAGGGTGAGGGTGAGGGTTAGGGTTAGGATTAGTGTTAAGGTGAGGTTGAGTGTGTATGTTAGTGTTAGGTTTAGGATTAGGCTTCATGTTAGGCTGAGGGTGAGGTTGAGGATTAGGGTTTGCGTGAGCGTTAGGGTAAGGGATAGGGGGAGGGTTAGGATGAGGGTTAGTGTTAGGATTAAGGTTAGGGTGAGGTCTAGGGTGAGGTTTAAGTTTAGGGTGAGGGTGAGGTTTAGTGTTAGATTTAGTGTTAGGGTGAGGCTGAGGGTGAGGTTTAGGGTTAGGATTAATGTTAAGCTTAGGCTTAAGGTGAGGGTTAGGTTGAGGGTGAGGTTTAGGGTTAGGGTGAGGACTAGGATTAGGGTTAGTGTGAGGTGGAGGAGGAGGGTTAGGCTTAGGGTTAGGGATAGGCTTACGGTTAGGCTGAGGTTGAGGGTGAGGGTTAGTGTTAGGTTGCAGTTTAGGGTTAGGTTTACGGTGAGTGTGATTGTTAGATTTAGGGTTAGGCTTACAATTAGATCTAGGGTGAGGGTGTGGGTTAGTGTTAGGGTTAGGGTTAGGGTTATGGGGAGGGTTAAGATGAGGGTTGGGTTAGGGTGAGGTTTAGGGTGAGGGTGAGTTTGTGTGTTAGGATTAGTTTTAGTGTTAGGCTTAGGGTTAGTCTGAGGGTGAGTTTGAGGCTTAGGGTTAGTGTTAGGATGAGGGTTAGAGTAAGGGTTAGGGGGAGAGTTAGGAAAAGCGATAGGGTTAGGATTAGGGTTGGGTGAGGCTAGAGTGAGGATGAGGTTTAGGGTTAGGTTTACCTTGATCATTAGGATTATGGTAAGTGTGAGAATTAGTGTTTGGGTTAAGTTTAGGGTTAGGTTGAGCGTTAGGGTAAGGCTTATCGTGAGGGTTCGGGTTAGGGTTAGGTTGAGGGTGAGGGTTCGGATTAGGTTTAGGGTGAGGGTTATGTTTAGTGTTAGGGTGAGGATGAAGGCTAGGGTGAGGGTGAGGTTTAGGGTTAGGGTTAGGGTTAGGATGAGGATTAGGGTTAGGGGTAGGGTTAGTGTTAGGGTGATGGTGAAGTTTAGGGTTAGAGTTAGGGGTAGGATGAGGCTGAGGTTGGGGGTTAGGGTTAGGGTTAGTGTTAGATTTAGGGCTAGGGTGAGGGTTAGGTTGAGGGTGAGGGTTAGGCTTAGTGTTAGTGTTAGGTTTAGGGTAAGGGTTAGGGTGAGTGTTCGAGGTAGGGCTAGGGTTAGGTTTTGGCTTAGGGTTAGGCTGAGGGTGATGGTTATGGTTAGGTTTAGTGTTAGATTAAGTTTTATGGTTAGGATTAGGGTTAGGGTGAGAGTTAGGGTTCGGTTATGTTTGTTCGGGTGAGGCTTATGTTTAGGGTTAAGGTGAGCGTGAGGTTTAGGGTTACGTTGAGGATTAGGGTTAGGGTTAGAGCTAGGGTGAGGGTTAGGGTTAGGGTTAGGGTGAGGGTAAGGATGAGGTTTAGGGTTAGGATTAGGGTTAGGGTGAGGCCTAGGTTGAGGTTGAGGGTTAGGGTTAGTGTTAGATTAAGGTTTAGGGTTAGGTTTAGGGTTAGGGTGAGAGTTAGGTTGAGGGTTAGGGTTACGGTGAGGGTGATGATTAGGGTTAGGGTGAGGGTTTGTTTTAGGATTAGGGTTAGTGTGAGGGTAAGTGTTAGGATTATGATTATGGTTATGGTTAGGGTTAGGTTTCGGGTTAGGAGTAGTGTTATTGTTAGGGTTAGGGTTAGAGTTATGGTGAGGGTGAGGGTGAGGGTGAGGGTTAGGGTTAGGGTGAGGTTTAGGGTGAGAGTTAGGATTAGGGTGAGGTTGAGGGTGAGGGTTAGGGTTAGGGTGAGAGTTAGGGTTCGATTATGTTTAGAGATAGGGTGAGGGTTATGGTTAGAGTTACTGTGAGCTTGAGTTTTAGGGTTACTTTGAGGATTAGGCTTCGGGTTAGGGCTAGGGTGAGGGTTAAGTTTAGGGTTAGGGTGAGGGTAAGAATGAGGATTAGGGTTAGGATTAGGGTTAGGGTTAGGGCTAGGGTGAGGGTGAGGGTTGGGGTTAGTGTTAGATTAAGGTATAATTTTAGGGTTAGGGTGAGGGTTAGGTTGAGGGTTAGGGTTACGGTGAGGGTGAGGATTAGGGTTAGAGTGAGGGTTAGGGTTAGGATTAGGGTTAGCATGAAGGTGAGTGTTAGGATTAGGGTTGGGGTTTGTGTTAGGTTTAGGGTTAGGATTAGTGTTATTGTTAGGGTTAGGGTTAGAGTTGGGATGAGGGTGAGGGTGAGGGTGAGGGTTAGGGATAAGGATAGGGTGAGGTTTAGGGTTAGGGTTAGGATTAGGGTTAGGGTGAGGCTGAGATTTAGGGTTAGATTTAGTGTTATTTGGAGGGTTAGGTCGAGGGTTAGGGTTAGGGTTAGTTTTAGGGTTAAGGTTAAGGAGAGGGTTAGGTTGAGGTTTAGGGTTATTGTTAGGGTTAGGGTTAGGATTAGGGTGAGGGTGTGGGTGAGTGTGAGTTAGAGTTAGGGTTAGGGTTAGGGTTAGGGTTAGGCTGAGGGTGAGGGTGGGTGTGAGGATTAGTGTTTGGGTGATGGTTAGGATTAGGATTAGGTCATTGGTTAGAATGAGGGTTAGGGTTAGGATTAGGGTTTGGGTGAGGTCTAGGGTTAGGGTGAGGGTTAGGGTAAGAGTTAGGCTTAGGCTTAGGGTGAGGCTCAGCATGAGTTTGAGGGTGAGTGTTAGGGTTAGGGTGATGGTTAGGTTTACAGTTAGGGTGAGTGTTAGGATGAGGTTTAGGGTTAGGGTGAGGGTTAGGGTTTTGATGATAAGGGTAAAGGTGATGTTTAGGTTGAGGTTGAAGGTTAAGTTAAAGTTTGGGGTCAAGGTAAGGGTTAGGGTTAGTGTTAGGGTGAGGGTTAGATATAGGATTAGGATTAGGGTTAGTGTGAGGTTTAGAATGAGGATGAAGGTTAGGGTTAGGGTGAGGGTGATGGTTAGAATTAGGGTGAGGGCTAGGGTCAGGGTGAGGATTAGGGTTAGGGTTAGAGTTAGGGTGAGGTTAAGGATTAGGGTGAGGTTTAGGGTTAGTGTGAGGGTTATGGTTCGTGTGAGGGTTAGGGTTAGGGTTAGGGTTATTGTTACCTTTAGGCTTAGGGTTACGGTTATGGTGAGGGTGAGGTTTAGGGTTAGGGTTTGGTTCAGATTTAGTATTAGTGTTAGTGTTAGAGTTAGGGTTATGTTGAGGTTGAAGTTTAGGGGTACAGTTAGGGTTAGGGTAAGGGTTAGATTTAGGATGCGCATTAGCGTGGGGGTGACGGTAAGTGTAAAGGCGAGGGTTAGGCTGAGGGTGAGGGTTACGGTAAGGGTGAGGGTTAGGGTTAGGGTGAGGGTTAGTGTTAGCTTTTCGGTGAGGTTGAGGATTAGATTGAGCATTAGTGTTAGGGTTAGTGTGAGGTTTAGGGTGAGGATGAGGGTTAGGGTTAGGGTGAAGTCTAGGTTTAGGGTGAGGGTTGGGGTTAGTGTTAGGCTGAGATTTATGGTTCGGGTGATGTTTAGGGTGATTGTGAGGGTTAGGGTTAGGGTGAGTTTTAGGGTTATGGTTCGGGTTAGGGTTAGGGTGTGGTTGAGGTTTAGGGTTAGATTTAGGGTTAGTGTTAGTGTGAGGTTAGTGTTAGCGTTAGGGTTAGTGTTACAGTGAGCGTAAGTCTTAGGGTGAGGGTTTGGGTCAGGGTGCCGGTTATGGTTAGAGTGAACGTTAGGATAAGGGTTAGGGTTATTGTTAGGGTTCGGTTTAAGTTTACGGTTATGGTGCGGGTGCGGGTGAGGGTTAGGGTTAGTGTTAGGGTGAGGTTTAGGGTGAGGGTGAGGTTTAGGGTTACAGTTAGGGTTAGGGTGAGGATTGGGATTAAGGTTAGGCTTAGGCTTAGGCTTAGGCCAAGCATGAGTGTGAGTGTTAAGGTTCGTGTTTGGGTGAGGGTTAGGGTTAGGTTTAGCGTTAGGGTGAATGTTACGATTTGGTTTAGGGTTTGGATAAGTGTAAGGGTGAGGGCTAGGCTGAGGGTTAGAGTGAGGGTTAGGGTTAGGGATAGGGTGAGGCTTAGGTTTAGAGTTAGGGTGAGGGTGAGTGTGAGTGTTAAGATTAGGGTTAGGGTTAGGCTTAGAGTTAGGATGAGGGTTAGGTTTTTTGTTAGGGTCAGGCTGAGGCTGAGGATTAGGGTTAGGTTTAGGCTTAGAGTTAGGATGAGGGTTAGGTTTGGGTTAGGGTGAGTGTGAGGGTGAGGATTCGGGTTAGATTTAGGGTTAAGTTTAGGGTTAGTGTTAGTGTTAGGGTTAGGGTTAGGGTTACAGTGAGGGTTGGGGTTAGAGTTAGGTTTAGGCTTAGATTTAGGTGAGGGTTAGGATGAGGATTAGGTTTACGATTAGGGTTAGGGTGAGGGCTGGGGTGAAGGAGAGGATTAGGGTTAGTGATAGGGTAACACTTAGGGTTAGGGTCACGGTTAGGGTGAGGGTTAGGATGAGGGTTAGGCTTATGGTGAGGGTGAGGGTTAGGGTTAGGGTGAGGTTTAGGGTTAGCATTAGGGTTAGGGTGAGGTTGAGTGTTAGCATTAGGGTTAGGGTTAGGGTTAGGGTTAGGTTTAGGGTTAGGATTACTGTTATTGTTAGGGTTAGGGTTAGAGTTAAGTTGAGAGTGATGGTGAGGGTGAGGATTAGGGTTAGAGTTAGGGTTAGGGTTAGTGTTAGGGTGAGGGTGAGGTTTATGGATAGATTTAAATTTAGTTGGAGGGTTAGGTCTAGGGTTAGGATTAGGGCAAGTGTTAGGGTTAAGGTTAGTTTCAGGGTTAGGTTGAGGTTTAGGGTTAGGGTTAGTGTGAATTTTAGGGTGAGGATGAGGATTAGGGTTAGGGCGAGGTCTAGGGAGAGGTTGAGGTTTAGGGTTAGTGTTAGGGTGAGGTTTATGGTTAGGGTGATGTTTAGGGTTAGTGTGAGGTTTACTGTTAGGGTTAGGGTTAGTGTTAGGGTGAGGGTAAGTGTTAGGGTGAGGGTTAGGGTTAGGTTTAGGGTTACGGTTAGAGTGATGGTTAGGGTTAGGGTTATGGTTATTGTTAGCATTAGGGTTAGGTTTAAGGTTATGGTGAGGGTGAGTGTGAGGGTTAGGTTTTAGGGCTAGGATGAGGTTTAGGGTTAGGGTTAGGGTGAGGTTTAGGGTGAGGTTTAGTGTTAGATTTAGGGTTAGGGTTAGCCTTAAGGTGAGGGTTAGGTTGAGGGTGAGGGTTAGGGTTAGGGTTAGGAGAAGGATTAGGGTTAGTGTTAGGGTGAGTGTGAGGGTTAGGGTTAGGATTAGGGATAGGCTTAGGGTTAGGCTGAGGTTGATAGTGAGGTTTAGGGTTAGGGTGAAGTTTAGGGTTAGGGTTATTCTTAGGATTAGCCTGAGAGTGTGGGTGTGGTTTAGGGTTAAGATTAGTGTTAGGTTGAGGTTTAGGGTTTGGGTTAGGGTTAGTGTTAGGGTTAGGGTGAGGTTGAGGTTTAGGTTTAGAATTAGGGTTAGGGTGAGGTTTAGGTTGAGAGTTAGGGTAAGTGTTAGTTTTAGGTTTATGGTTAGAGTGAGAGTTAGGGGGAGGGTTAGGGTTAGGGTTAGTGTTAGGGATAGGATTTGGGTTAGAGTGAGGGTGAGTGTGTGTGTTAGGTTTAGGTTTAGGGTTAGGCTGAGGGTGAGGTTGATGTTGACAGTTAGTTTTAGCCGGTGGTTTAGGATGAGGGTTAGGGTTAGGATTAGAGTTAGAGTAAGGGCTAGGGTGTGTGTGAGGTTGGGGTTTAAGGTTAGGGTTAGAGTTAGGGTGAGGTTTAGTGTTAGGGTTAGGGTTAGAGTTAGGGTTAAGGTGAGGGTGAGGTTTAGGAGTACAGTTAGTGTTAGGGTGCAGGTTAGCTTCGGGGTGACGGTAAGGGTAAATTTGAGGGTTAGGCTGAGGGCGATGGTTATGGTAAGGGTTAGGGTTAGGGTTAGGGTGAGGGTTAGTGTTAGCTTTAGGGTGAGGGTGAGGGTAAGATTGAGGATTAGTGTTAGGGTTAGTGTGAGGTTTAGGGTGAGGATGAGGGTTAGGGTTACGGTGAGGGCTAGGAAGAGGGTGAGGTTTAGGGTTAGTGTTAGGGTGACGTTTAGGGTTAGGGTGATGGTGAGGGTTAGTGTCAGGGTTAGTGTTAGGGTTAGAGTTAGTGTTAGGGTGAAGGTAAGTGTTAGGGTGAGGATTAGTGTTAAGTTGAGTGTTATGGTTAGGGTGAGGGTTAGGATTATTTTTAGCATTAGGGTTAGGGTTACGGTTATGATGAGGGTGAGGGTGAGGCTTAGGTTTAGGACTAGGATGAGGTTTAGTTATAAGGTTAGGGTTTAGGGTCAGGGTGAGGTTTAGTGTTAGAGTTAGGGTTAGGATGAGGCAGAGGGTGAGAGTTAGGTTTAGAATTAATGTTACGGTTAGGCTTAAGGTGAGGGTTAGGTTGAGGGTGAGGGTAGAGTTAGGGTTAGGAGTTGGATTAGGTTTAGGGTTTGGGTGAGTGTGAGGGTTAGGTTTAGGGTTAGGGATAGGCTTAGGGTTAGGCTGAGGTTGAGGGTGAGGGTTAGGGTTAGGATGAGGGTTAGGGTTAGAGTTAGGATTAGGAATAGGTTTAGGGTTAAGATTAGTGTTAGGTTGAGTTTTAGGGTTAGGGTTAGGATTAGTGTTAGAGTGAGGGCTAGGAAGAGGTTGAGGTTTATGGTTAGGGTTAGGGTGAGGTTTAGGGTTAGGTTTAGGGTTAGGGTTAGTTTGAGTGTGAGGTATAGTGTTAGATTTAGGGTTAAGCTGAGGCTGAGTGTGAGGCTTAGGTTTAGGGTTAGGATTAGGATTATGGTAAGGGTTAGGGTGAGTGTGAGGGTTAAGGTTCTGGTTAGGGTTAGGCTTAGGGTTACAGTAAGGGTGAGGGTGAGGGTTAGGATTAGGATTAGGGTTAAGGTGAGTGTGAGTGAGTGTGTTAGGTTAGGTTTAGGTTTACGTTAAGGGTTAGGCTAAGGATGAGGTTGAAGGTGAGGGTTAGGGTTAGGGTAAGGTTTAGGATTAGGGTTAGGGTGAGAGTGAGGATGAGGGTTAGGCTTAGTGTTAGGGTGAGTGTTAGGATGAGGTTTAGGATTAGGGTTAGGGTGAGGGCTAGGGTTAGGGTGAAGGTAAGGGTGAGGGTGAGGATTAGGGTTAGGTTTAGGATTAGGATTAGAGTAAGTGTTAGGGTGAGTTTAAGTGTTAGGGTTAGGGTTAGGTTTAGGGCTAGGGTTAGGCTGAGGCTGAGGGTGAGGGTGAGGGTTAGGGGTAGGGTTAGGGTGGGGTTTAGGGATAGGGTTAGTGTTAGGTTGGGGATTAGTGTGAGTGATAAGGTCAGGGTTAGTATTACGGTTATGTTGAGGGTGAGGGTGAGTGTGATGGTTAGGGTTAGGGTGAGAGTTAGGGTTCGGTTAAGTTTAGGGGTAGGGTGAGGGTTAGGGTTAGGGTTAGGGTGAGTGTCAGTGTTAGGGATAGGTTGAGGTTTAGGTTTAGGGTAAGGATGAGGGTTAATATTAGTGTTTGTTTGAGGGTTAGGGTGAAGATTTGGGTTACAATTAGGGTTAGGGTGAGGGCTAGGGTGAGCGTGAGGATTAGGGTTTGTTTTTGGGTAAGGTTTAGGGTTAGGGTTGTGGTTAGGGTGAGGGTTAGGATGAGGGTTAGGCTTACTGTGAGGGTGAGGCTTAGGGTTAGGGTGAGGGTAAGGATGAGGATTAGGGTTAGTATTAGGTTTAGAGTGAAGGCTAGGGTGAGGGTGAGGGTTAGGTTTAGAGTTAGACTATAGTTTAGGGTTAGGGTTAGGGTTAGAGTGATGGTTAGTTTGATGGTCAGGGTTACCGTGAGGGTGAGGATTAGGGTTAGGGTGAGGGTTAGGGTTAAGATTAGGGTTAGCATGAGGCTGAGTGTTAGGATTAGGTTTAGGGTTAGGGTTAGATTTTGGGTTAGGTTTAGTGTTATTGTTAGGGTTAGAGTTACGGTGAGGGTGAGGTTGAGGGTGAGGGTGATGGTTAGGGTGAGGGTTAGGGTGAGGTGAGGTTTAGGGTTGGGGATAGGATTAGGATTAGGGTGAGTGTGAGGTTTAGGGTTAGATTTAGGGTTAGGTGGAGGGTTAGGTCGAGGGTTAGCGTTAGGGTTAGTTTTAGGTTTAAGGATAGGGTGAGGGTTAGGTTGAGGTTTAGGGTTATTGTTAGGGTTAGGGTTAGGATTAGGGTGAGGGTGAGGGTGTCTGTGAGGGTTATTGTTAGGGTGAGGCTTAGGCTTAGGTTTAGACTGAGGGTTAGGGTGGGGATGAGGATTAGGTTTAGGGTGATGGTTAGGGTTAGGTTTAGGGTGAGGTTTAGGATGAGGGTTCGGATTAGAATTAGGGTTAGGGTGAGGGCTAGGGTGAGGGTGAGGGTTAGGGTAAGGGTTAGGCTTAGGCTTAGGCTTAGGTTTATGCTGATCGTGAGGTTGAGGGTGAGGGTTAGGTTTAGGGTGATGGTTAGGTTTACGGTTAGGGTGAGGGTTAGGATTAGTTTTAGGGTTAGGCTTAGGGTTAGGGTGAGGATGATGGTAAGGGTAAAGGTGAGGTTTAGGTTGAGGGTGAGGGTTAAGATAAGGGTGAGTGTTAGGGTTAGGTTTAGCTTTAGTGTGAGGGTTAGATTGAGGATTAGGGTTAGGATTACTGTGAGGTTTAGGATGAGGAGGAGGGTTAGGGTGAGGGTGAGGGTCAGGTTTAGGGTGAGGGTAAGTGTTAGAATTAGGGTTAGAGTTAGGGTTAGGGTGTGGGTGAGGTTAGGATTAGGTTTAGGGTTAGGGTGAGGTTTAGGATTAGGGTGAGGCTTAGGGTTAGTGTGAGGGTTATTGTTAGGGTTACGGTTAATGTTAGTGTGTGGGTTAGTGTTAGAGTCAGGGTTAGGGTTAGGGTGAGGGTTATGTTTAGGGTGAGGGTTAGGGTTAGGTTTAGGGTTATTGTTAGCATTAGGGTTAGGGTTAAGGTTATGCTGAGGGTGAGGGTGAAGATTAGGGTTAGGGCTAGGATGAGGTTTAGGGTTAGGGTTAGGGTGAAGGTTAGGGTGAGGTTTAGTGTTAGAGTTAGGGTTAGGGTTAGGCTTAAGGTGAGGGTTAGGTTGAGGGTGAGGTTTAGGGTTAGGGTTAGGAGTAGGATTAGGGTTAGTGTTAGGGTGAGTGTGAGGGTTAGGGTTAGGATTAGGGATAGGCTTAGGGTTAGGCTGAGGTTGAGGGTGAGGTCTAGGGTTAGGATGAGGTTTAGGGTTAGGGTTAGGGTGTGTGTGAGGGTTAGGGTTAGGGTTAGGCTTAGGATTAGCCTGAGGGTGAGGGTGTGGGTTAGGGTTAAGTTTAGTGTTAGGGTGAGGTTTATGGTTAGGGTTAGGTTTAGAGTTAGGGTTGGGGTGAGGCTGAGTTTGACGGTTAGATTTAGGATTAATGTTAGGTTTATGCTTAAGGTGAGGGTTAGGTTGAGGGTGAGGGTTAGAGTTAGGGTTAGTAGTAGGATTAGGGTTAGGTTTAGGGTAAGTGTGAGGGTTAGGGTTAGGGTTATGGATAGGCTTATGGTTAGGCTGTGGTTGAGGGTGAGGGTTAGTGTTAGGGTGAGGTTTAGGTTTAGGATTAGGTGAGGGTTAGCGTTAGGGTTAGGGTGAGAGTTAGGTTTCAGTTATGTTTAGGGTTATGGTGAGGGTTAGGGTTAGGGTTACGGTGAGCTTGAGGTTTAGGGTTAGGTTGAGATTTAGGGTTAGGTTTTGGGTTAGGGTGAGGGTAAGGATGAGCATTAGGGTTGGGATTAGGTTTAGGGTGATGGCAATTTTGAGGCTGAAGTTTAGGGTTAGTGTTTGATTAAGATTTATGGTTAGGTTTAGGGATATGGGGAGGGTTAGTTTGAGGGTTCGGGTTATGGTGAGGGTGAGGATTAGGGTTAGGTTGAGGGTTAGGGTTAGGATTAGGGTTAACAAGACGGTGAGTGTTAGGATTAGTGTTAGGGTTAAGTTTAGGGTTATTTTTAGGTTTAGGATTACTGTTATTGTTAGGGTTATGGTTAGAGTTATGGTGAGGGGGAGGGGGAGGGGGAGGGGGAGGGTTAGTGTTAGGGTTATGGTGAGGTTTAGGGTTAGGGTTCGGATTAGCGTTAGGGTGAGGGTGAGGTTTAGGTTGAGGTTTAGGGTTAGGGTTAGAGTTAGTGTGAGGATTAGTGTTAGGGTTAGGGTTAGTGTTAGGGTGAGGGTAAGTGTTAGCGTGAGGGTTTGGTTTACCTGAGGTTTATGGTTAGGTTGAGGGTTAGGATTAGGTTTAGGGTTTTTGTTAGGGTTAGCTTTAGAGTTACAGTTACGGTGAGGGTGTGGTTGAGGGTGAGGTTTAGGGTTAGGGTGAGGCTTGGGTTGAGGTTAAGATTTAGGGTTATGGTTAGGGTTAGGATTAGGGTTAGGGTGAGGGTAAGTGTGAGGGTTAGGGTTAGCCTTAGACTTAGGGTTAGGCTGAGGGTGAGGGTGAGTGTTAGGATTAGGGTTAGGGTTAGGGTTACAGTTAGGTTTAGGGTTAGGATTAGTGTTATTGTTAGGGTTTGGGTTAGCGTTAATGTGAGGGTGAGGGTGAGGGTGAGGGTGAGGGTTAGGGTTAGGTTTAGGGTGAGGTTTAGGGTTAGGGGTAGGATTAGAGTTAGGGTGAGGGTGAGGTTTAGGGTTAGATTTGGGTTAGGGGGAGTGTTAGCTTGTGGTTTATGGTTAGGGTTAGTGTTAGGGTTAAGGTTAGAGTGAGGATTAGGTTGAGGTTATGGCTTAGGGTTAGGGTTAGAGTTAGGGTGAGGGTTAGGATGAGGGTTAGGATTAGGATGGTTTAGGGTGAGGGCTTGGGTGAGGGTGAGGGTTAGGTTTAGGTTGATGGTTACGTTTACAGTTAGGGTAACTGTTAGGATGAGGTTTAGGGTTAAGGTGAGTATAATGGTAAGGGTAAAGGGGAGGTTTAGGCTGAGGGTGAGGTTTAAAATAAGGTTGAGGGTTACAGATAGGTTTAGGGTTAGGGTTAGGGTGAGGGTTAAATGAAGGATTAGGGTTAGGGTTAATGTGAGGTTTAGGGTGAGGAATTGGGATAGGGTTAGGTTGAGGGTGAGTTTAGAATTAGGCTTAGTTTGAGGGCTAGGGTGAGGGTGAGGGTTAGTGTTAGAGTTAGGGTTAGGGTGAGATTTAGGATTAAGGTGAGGGTTAGGGTTAGTGTAAGGGTTAGTGTTAGTGTTAGGTTTAGGGTTAGGGTGAGAGTAAGTGTTAGGTTGAGGGTTATGGTTAGGGTGAGGGTTAGGGTTAGGGTTATTGTGAGGGTTAGGGTTAGGGTTACGTTTATAGTGAGGGTTAGTGTGAGGGTTAGGGTTAGGGTTAGGTTGAGGTTTAATGTTAGGGTTAGATTTTGAGTTAGGGTTAGGGTGAGGGTGAGGATTAGGGGTAGAGTTAGGGTTACGGTGAGGGTTAGGTGAGCATTAGGGTTATGGTAAGGGTTAGGGTGGGGTTGACAGTAAGGGTAAACTTGAGTGTTAGGCTGAGTGTAATGGTTTCGGTCGGGTGAGGGTTAGGGATATGGTGAGGGTTAGGGTTATGGGAAGGATGTGGGTGAGGGTTAGATTGAGGATTAGTGTTACGGTTAGTGTGAGGTTTAGGGTGAGGATGAGGGTTAGGTTTAGGGTGAGGGCTAGGGTGAGGGTGAGGGTTAGTGTTAGGGTTAGGGTGAGGTTTAGGGTTAGGGTGATGGTTAGATTTAGTGTGAGGGTTAGTGTTAGGGTTAGGTTTTGTGTTAGGATGAGGGCAAGTGTTAGGTCGAGGGTTACGGTTAGGGTGAGGGTTATGGATAGGTTGAGGTTAGGGTTAGGTTTAGGGTTATTGTTATGTTTAGGGGTAGGGTTATGGTTACAGTGAGGGTGATGCTGAGGGTTAGGTTAGGGTTAGGATGAGGTTTAGCTTTAGGGTTAGGGTGAGAGTTAGGGTTAGGGTGAGAGTGAGGTTTACAGGTAGAATTAGGGTTAATGTTAGAGTTAGGGTGAGGGTAAGGTTTAGGGTTAGGCTTAGGCATAGGCTTTGGCCGAGCATGAGGGTGAGGGTTAGGGTTAGGGTTAGGGTGATGGTTAGTGTTAGGGTTAGGGTGAGTGTTACTATGAGGTTTAGGGTTAGGATTAGGGTTAGGGTGAGGGCTAGACTGAGGGTTAGGGTGAGGGTTATGTTTAGTGATAGGGTTAGGTTAGGATTAGGGTTAGTGTGAGGGTGAGGGTGAGGGTTAGTGTTAGGGTTACCATTAGGCTTACGGTTATGGTGAGGTTTACGGTTAGGGTTTGGTTTAGTGTGAGGGTGAGGCTGAGAATTAGTGTTAGCTTTAGGGTTAGGGTTAGGGTTAGATTGAGGGTTAGGCTTAGGTTTAGAGTGAGGGTTACGATGAGAGTTAGGGATAGGGTTAGGGTTAGGCTTAGGGTTAGGCTGAAGGTGAGTGTGAGGGTTAGGTTAAGGGTTTGGGTCAGGGTGAGGGTGAGGCTGAGCATTACTGTTAAGTTTATGGTTAGGCTTAGGGTTAGGTTTAGGGTTAGGGCTAGGGTTAGGTTGAGGGTTAGGGTTAGGGTTAGGGTTAGGGTTATGGGCAGAGTTTAGGTGAGGTTTAGGGTTAGGGTTAGTGTTAGGGTGAGGGTGAGGGTGAGGGTTAGTTTGAGGTTTAGGGATAGGTTTAGGTTTAGGACTTGGGTTAGGGTGAGGGTGAGGGTGTGGGTTAGCCTTAGGCTTAGGGTTAGGGTGAGGGTGAGTGTGGGGGTGAGAATTAGGGTTAGTGTTATGGTTAGGTTTAGGGTGAGGGTGAGTGTGAGGGTGGGGGTGAGCATTAGGTTTAGGGTGATGGTTCGGGTTAGGGTTAGTGTTATTGTTAGGGTTAAGGTTATAGTTACAGTGAGTTTGAGGGTGAGGGTGAGGGTTAGGGTTAGGGTTAAGGTGGGGTTTAGGGTTAGGGTTAGGGTGATTGTGAGGTTTCGGGTTAGATATAGGGTTAGGTAGAGGGTTAATGTGAGGGTTAGGGATAGGGTTAGTGTTAGGGTTAGGGTGAGGTTGAGGGTTAGGTTGAGTTTTAGGGTTAGGGTTAGTGTTAGTGTTAGCGTTAGGTTGAGAGTTAGGGGGAGGTTTAGGGTTAGGGTTAGGGTTAGCGTTAGCGTTAAGATGTGGGTGA
This sequence comes from Dipodomys merriami, assembly GCF_024711535.1. Lineage (NCBI taxonomy): Eukaryota > Metazoa > Chordata > Mammalia > Rodentia > Heteromyidae > Dipodomys > Dipodomys merriami. The sequence goes on from NW_027206163.1 coordinate 630,154, forward strand.
GGTTTAGTTTTAGAAGTAGGATTCGGGTAAGGCTGAGGGTGAGGGTTAGGTTTAGGTTTAGTGTTAGGGTTAGGGTGAGGGTTAAGGTGAGGGTGTGGGTTAGGGTTAGGGTTAGGATTAGAGTTATGGTTAGGGTGAGTGAGAGTGTTAGGATTAGGCTTAGGCTTAGCCTTAGGTTTAGGCTGATGGTGAGTGTGAGGTTTCGGGGTAGAGTTAGGGTGAGGGTGAGGGTTAGGCTTAGACTTAGGGTTAGGCTGAGGGTGAGGGTGGGGGTGAGGATTAGGGATAGTGTTAGGGTTAGGTTTAGGTTTAGGCTGAGGGTGAGAGTGGTGGTGAGCATTAGGGTTAGGGTGATTTTTCGGGTTAGGGTTAGTGTTATTGTTAGGGTTAGGGTTAGAGTTACAGTGATGGTGAGAGTGCGGATGAGGGTTAGGTCTAGGGATAGGGTGTGGTTTAGGGTTAGGGTAACGGTTAGGGTGAGGGTGAGGTTTAAGGGTAAATATAGGGTTAGAGAGAGGGTTAGGGTGAGGGTTAGGTATAGGGTTAGTGTTAGGTTTAGGGTTACGGTTACTGTGAGGGTGAGGGTGAGGGTTAGTTTAGGGTCAGGGTGAGGATTAGGGTTTATGTTTGGGTTACAGTGAGGGTTAGGGAGAGGGTGAGTTTTAGGGATAGATTTAGGGTTAGGGTGAGGGTTAGGTTGAGGTTTAGGGTTAGGGTTAGTGTTAGTGTTAGGGTTAGGTTGAGAGTTAGGGGGAGGGTTAGGGTTAGGGTTAGTGTTATTTTAGGATGTGGGTGAGGTTTAGTGTTAGAATTAGGGTTAGTGTGAAGCTGAGGTTGAGGGTTAGGGTTAGGGTTAGGATTAGGGTTAGGGTGAGGGTGAGGGTTAGGTTTAGGGTTAGGATTAGGATTAGGGTTAGGGTTAGGGTGAGTGTGAGGGTTAGGGTTAGGGTCAGTGTTAGCCTTAGGTTTAGACTGAGGGTGAGGGTGAGGGTGAGGGTTAGGTTTAGGGTGAGGGTTAGGTTTAGGGTGAGGGTGAGGTTTAGTGTTAGGTTTAGGGTTACAGTTAGGGTTAGGGTGAGGGTGAGGTTTAGCGGTAGAATTAGGGTTAGCATCAGGGTTAGAGTTAGGGGAAGGGTGTGGGTGAGGGTTAGATTGAGGATTAGCTTTAGAGTGAGGGCTAGGGTGAGGGAGAGTGTTAGCGTTTGGGTTAGTGTGAGGTTTAGTGTTAGGGTTAGGGTTAGTGTTAGGGTGAGGGTAAGTGTTACGGTGAGGGTTAGGGTTAGGGTTAGGCTGAGAGTGAGGGTGGGGGTGAGGATTAGGGTTAGGGTGATGGTTCAGTTTAGGGTTAGTGTTATTGTTAGGGTTAGGGTTAGAGTTACAGTGAGGGAGAGGTTGCGGGTGAGGGTTAGGGTTAGGGTTAGGATGGGGTTTAGGGTTAGGGTTAGGGTTATGGTGAGTGTGAGGTTTAGAGTTAGATATAGGGTTAGGGATAGGGTTAAGGTGAGGGTTAGGGATAGGGTTAGTGTTAGGGTTAGGGTGAGGTTGAGGGTTAGGTTGAGGTTTAGGTTTAGGGATAGGGTTAGGGTTAGTGTGAGTATTAGTGTTAGGGTTAGGGTTAGTGTTAGGGTGAGGGTAATTGTTAGGGTGAGGGTTTGGGTTAGGGTGAGGATTATGGTTAGGATGAGGGTTAATATTAGGGTTAGGGCTATTGTTAGGGTTAGGTTTAGGGTTACGGTTACTGTGAGCATGAGGGTGAGTTTTAGGGTTAGGGTGAGGGCTAGGGTTGGGGTTTAGGGTGAGGTTGAGGCTGAGTACTAGGGTTAGGTTTAGGGTTAGGTTTAGGGTTAGGATTAGGGTTAGGGTTACAGTGAAGGTTAGGGTTAGGCCTAGGGTTACGCTTAGGGTTAGGCTGAGGGTGAGGGTGGGGGTGAGGATTAGGGTTAGGTTAGGGTTTAAATTAGGGTTATTTTTAGTGATATGTTTTGGGTTAAGTTTGCATTAAGGGTGAGGCTGAGGGTGAGGGTTAGGGCTAGGGTTAGGCTTAGACTTAGGGTTATGCTGAGGGTGATCTTGGGGGGTTAGGAATAGGTTTTGGGTGATGGTTAGGATTAGGGTTAGGGTGAGGGTTATGATGAGGGTTAGGGTTAGGATTAGGTTTAGGGTGAGGGCTAGGGTGAGGGTGAGTATTAGGGTTAGGATTAGGCTTAGGCTTAGGTTTTGGCTGAGGGTGAGTGTGAGGGTGAGGTTTAGGGTTAGGGTGATGGATAGGGTTCGGGTTAGGGTGAGTGTTTGGATCAGGGTTAGGGTTAGGGTGAGAGTTACTGTGAGGGTGAGGGATAGATTGAGGATTAGGGTTAGGGTTAGTGTGAGGTTTAGAATGAGGATGAGGGTTAGGTTTAGGGTGAGGTTTAGGGTTAGGGTGAGAGTTAGGGTTACTGTGAGGGTTAGTGTTAGGGTGAAGGTAAGTGTTAGGGTTAGGGTTAGGGTTAGGTTTGGCTTAGGGTTAGGGTGAGGGTTAGGGTTAGGATTTGTGTAAGGGTGTGCGTGAGGCTGAGGATTAGGGTTAGGTTTAGGGTTAGGGTTAGGGTTAGGTTTAGGGTTAAGTTTAGGATTATGGTGAGGGTTAGGGTTAGCGTTAGGCTTAGGCCTAGGGTTAGGCTGAGGGTGAGGGTGAGGGTGGGGGTGCAGATTAGGTTTTGGGTTAGGGTTAGGGTTTGGTTTATTGTTAGTGTTATGATTAGGGTTAAGTTTGCGGTGAGAGTGAGGCTGAGGGTGAGGGTTATGGTTAGGGTCAGGTTTAGTGTTCGTGTTAGGGTTAGTGTTAATGTTAGGGTTAGGGTTAGAGTTACGGTGAAGTTGAGGGTGAGGGTGAGGGTTTTGGTTAGGGTGAGTTTTAGAGTGAGTTTTAGGGTACGGGTTAGGGTTAGGGTGAGGGTGAGGTTTAGGGTTAGAGTTAGGTTGAGGGGGAGGGTTAGGGTGAGGGTCAGTGTTAGGTTTAGTGTTATGGTTAGGGAGAGGTTGAGGGTTAGGTTGAGGTTTAGGGATAGGGTTAGGTTTAGGATTAGGGTTAGTGTGAGGGTGAGTATGAGGGTTAGTGTGAGGGTTAGGCTTAGGCTTAGGGTTAGGCTGAGGGTGAGGGTGGGGGTGAGAATTAAGGTTAGGGTGATGATTCAGGTTGGGGTTAGTGTTATTGTTAGGGTTAGGGTTAGAGTTATGGTGAGGAGGAGGGGGAGGGTGTGGGTGCGGGTTAAGTTTAGGGTTAGGGTGAGGGTTAGGATGAGGATTAGGCTTAGGGCTAGGGTTAGGGTGAGTGCTAGGGTTTGGGTGAGGGTGAGGGTTAGTGTTAGGGTGAGGTTTAGGGTTAGGATTAGGGTTAGGGTGAGGGTGAGTGTTAGGATTAGGGTTGGGCTTAGGGTTAGGGTTAGGTTTAGGGTTAGGGTTAGTGTTATTGTTAAGGTTATGGTTAGAGTTATGGTGAGGGTGAGAGTATTGGTGAGGGTTTCGGTTAGGGTTATGGTGGGGTTTAGTGTTAGGGTTAGGTTTAGTGTTAAGTTGAGGGTGAGGTTTAGGGTTAGATATAGTTTTAGGGGGATGGTTAGAGTGAGGGTTAAGTTTAGGGTTAGTGTTAGGGTTAGTGTGAGTGTGAGGGTTAGGTTGAGGTGTCCGGTTAGGATTAGGTTTAGTGTGAGGGTTAGTGTTAGGGTTACTGTTAGTGTTAGGTTGACGATATTTGTTAGGGTGAGGGTTTGGGTTAGGGTGAGGGTTATGGTTCGGGTGAGGGTTAGGGTTGGGGTGATTTTTAGGGTTAGGGTTATAGTTACAGTTATGGTGAGGGTGAGAGTGAGGGTTATGTTTTGGGTTAGGATGAGGTTTAGGTTTAATGTTAAGGTTAGAGTTAGGGTTAGGGTGAGAGTGAGGTTTAGGTTTAGAGTTAGCCTTAGTGTTACAATTAGGGTTACAGTGAGGTTTAGGGTTAGGATTAGGCTTCGGCTTAGGCTTAGGCTGAGAATGACGTTGAGGGTTAAGGTTAGGGTTAGGGTGAGGGTTAGGGTTAGGTTTAGGGTGAGGGTTAGGGTGAGGTTTAAGGTTAGCATTAAGGTTAGGCTTAGGGCTAGGGTGAGTGTTAGGGTGAGGGTTAGGGTTAGGGATAGGGTTAGGGTTAGGATTAGGTTTAGGTTTAGCGTGAGGGTGAGGGTTAGAGTTAGGGTTAGGATTAGGCTTAGGTTTAGGGTGAGGGTTAAGTTTAGGTTTTGGGTTACGGTGAGGGTGAGGATGAGCATTAGGATTAGGTTTAAGGTTAGGGTGAGGTTTAGGTTTAGGTTTAGGGTTAGGGTTAGGTTTCATTGAGAGAGTTAGGGATAGGGTTATGGTTTGCCTGAGGGTGAGGGTGGGGTGAGGATTAGGGTTAGGGTTAGGGTTTAAATTAGGGTTATTTTTAGTGTTATGTTTTGGGTTGTTTGCAGTGAGGGTGAGGCTGAGGGTGAGGGTTATTGCTAGGGATAGGCTTAGGCTTAGGGTTAGGCTGAGGGTGATCTTAGGGGTTAGGAATAGGTTTTGGGTGATGGTTAGGATTAGGGTTAGGTTGAGGGTTATAATGATGGTTAGGGTTAGGATTAGGTTTAGGGTGAGGGCTAGGGTGAGGGTGAGTGTTAGGGTTAGGCTTAGGCTTAGGTTTAGGCTGAGGGTGAGGGTGAGGTTTAGGGTTAGGGAGATGGATAGGGTTAGGGTTAGGGTGAGTGTTTGGATGAGGGTTAGGGTTAGGGTGAGTGTTAGGGTGAGCGTGAGGGATAGATTGAGGATTAGGGTTAGGGTTAGTGTGAGGTTTAGGGTGAGGATGAGTGTTACGGTTATGGCTTGGGTTACGGTTAGAATTAAGTTTGGGGTGGGGACTAGGGTGAGGCTGAGGGTTAGGGTTAGGGTTAGGGTGAGGTTTAGGGTTAGGGTGAGAGTTAGGGTTACTGTGAGGGTTAGTGTTAGAGTTACGGTTAGTGTTAGTGTGAGGGTAAGTGTTAGAGTGAGGATTAGTGTTAGGTTGGGGTTATGGTTAGAGTGAGGTTTAGGGTTAGTTTTAGGGTTATTGTGAGGTTTAGGGTTAGGGGTACGGTGAGGGTGAGTTTGAGGGTTAGATTTAGGGGAGGTTTAGGGTTAAGGTTAGGGTTAGAGTTAGGGTTAGGGTGAGTGTGAGGTGTAGGGTTAGAGTTAGGGTTCAGGTGAGGGTTAGGATGAGGGTTAGGTTTAGGGTTAGTTTTAGGTTTAGGGTTAGGGTGAGGTTAAGTGTTAGGGTTATGGTTAGGATTAGGGTTAGGGTGAGGGTGAGTGTGTGGGTTAGGGTTATGTTTAGGGTTAGGCTTAGGGTTAGGCTGCGGGTTAGGTTGAGGGGGAATGTTAGGGTTCGGGTGAGGGTTAGTGTTAGGGTTAGTGTGAGGGTTAGGATGAAGGTTAGGTTTAGGATTAGGGTTAGGGTGAGGGCTAGGGTGAAGGTGAGTTTTAGTGTTAGGGTTAGGGTGAGGGCAAGGGTTAGGGTTAGGGTCAATGTGAGTTTGAGGTTTAGGGTTAGAGATAGGGTTAGGGTGAGTGTTAGGGTGAGGGTTTGGCTTAGTGTTAGTGTTAGAGTTAGGGTTAGGGTGAGGGTTAGCGTGAGGTTGTGTGTTAGGGTTAGGGTTAGGATTAGGATTAGGATTAGGTTTAGGGAAAGGGGGAGTGTGAGGGTTAGAGATAGCCTTAGGTTTAGGCTGAAGGTGAAGGTGAGGGTGAGGGTTAGGGTTAGGGTTAGGGTGAGAGTTAGGGATCGGTTAAGTTTAATTTTAGGGTGAGGGTTAGGGTTAGGTTTAGGATGAGGTGTAGGTTTAGGATTAGGGTTGGGGTGAGGGCTAGGGTGAGGCTTAGGGTGAGGGTTAGGGTTAGGTTTAGGGTTAGTTTTAGGTGTAGGTTTAGGGTGAGGGTGAGTGTGAGCGTTAGGGTTAGGGTTAGGGTTAGGCTTAGGGTTAGGGTGAGGGTTAGAGTTAGGGTTTGGGTTAGGGTGACGGTGTGGCTGAGGATTAGGGTTAGGTTTTGGGTTAGGGTTAGGGTTAGGTTTAGGGTTACAGTGAGAATTAGGGTTAGGTTAAGGGTGAGGGTTATGCTTAGGGTTAGGATTAGGGTTATGGTAAGTGTTAGGGTGACTGTGAGGGTTAGGGTTAGGCTTAGGTTTAGGCTGAGGGTGAGGGTGAGGGTGAGGGTTAGGGTAATGGTGAAAGTTAGGGTTATGGTTAGGGTGAGAGTTAGGGTTCGGTTAAGTTTAGGGTTAGGGTGAGAGTTATGGTTAGCGTATTGTTAGGGTTAGGGTAAGGGTTAGGGTTAGGGTTACAGGTATAGTGCGAGTGAGGGTTAGGTTTAGGGTTAGGATGAGGTTTAGGTTTAGCCTTAGGTTTAGAGTTAGGTTTTGGATGAGGGTGAGATTTAGGGTTAGAGTTAGGGTTAGTGTTAGGATTAGGTTTAGGGTGAGGTTTAATGTTAGGGTTAGGCTTAGGCTTAGGCTTAGGCCGAGCATGATTGTGAGGGTTAGGCTTCAGGTTATGGTGAGTGTTAGAGTTAGGGTTGGGGTGAGATTTAGGATGAGGTTTAGGATTAGGATTAGGGTAAGGGGGAGGGTTAGGGTGAGGGCTAGGGATAGGGATAGGGTTAGGTTTAGGAATAGGGTTAGGGAGAGGGTGAGTGTAAGAGATATGGTTAGGGTTAGAATTAGGCTTAGAGTTAGGATGAGGGTTAGGGGTAGGGTGTGGGTTAGGGTGAGGGCAAGGCTGAGGATTAGGGTTACGTTTAGGGTTAAGATTAGGGTTAGGTTTAGGTTTAGGGTTAGTGTTAGGGTTAGGGTTAGGGTTAGGGTTATGGTGAGGGTTAGGTTTAGGCTGAGGGTGAGGGTTAGGTTTAGGGTTAGGGTGAGGTTTAGGATTAGGGTTAGGGTCAGGGTGAGGTTTAGGGTTTGGGTTAGGGTTAGAGTTAGGATTAGGGTGAGCGGGAGGTTTAGGGTTAGGGTTAGGGTTAGGGTCATGTTTAGGTTGAGGGTTAGGTTTAGTGTGAGGGTTAGGTTTACAGTTAGAGTTAGGGGGAGGGTTAGGTTTAGGGTTGGGGTTAGATTTAGGATTAGGGTTAGGGTGAGGGTTCGTATGTGTGTTAGGGTTAGGTTTAGGGTTCGGCTTAGGGTTAGGCTGAGGGTGAGGTTTAGGGTTAGGGTTAGGTTGAGGTTTAGGGTTAAGTTTTGGGTGAGGGTGAGGGTTAGGCTTAGGGTTAGGATAAGAATTAGGGTAAGGGTTAGGGAGAGTGTGAGGGTTAGGTTTAGGATTAGGGTTAGACTAGGTTTAGACTGAGGGTGAGGGTGAGGGTGAGAGTTAGGGTTAGGTTGAGGGTCAGGTTTAGTGTTAGGTTGAGACTTAGGGTTCGGGTTAAGTTCAGGGTTAGGGTGAGGATTAGGGTTAAAATTAGGGTTAAGTTGAGGGATAAGGTTAGGCTTAGTGTGAGGCTTAGGTGAGGATTAGGGTTAGGATTAGGGTTAGGGTGAGGGCTAGGGTGAGGGTGAGGGTTCGGGTTAGTGTTAGGATGTGGTTTAGGTTTAGGGTTAGGGTTAGGGTGAGGGTTAGGATGAGAGTTAGGGTTACGGTGATGTGAGTGTTAGGGTTAGGGTGAGGTTTAGGGTTAGTATTAGGGTTAGGTTGATGGTGAGTGTTAGGATTAAGGTTAGGGTTAGGTTTAGGGTTAGGTTTAGGTTTACGATTACTGTTATTTTTAGGGTTATGTTTAGAGTAACAGTGAGGGTGAGGTTGAGGGTGAGGGTGAGGGTGTGGGTTAGGGTGAGGGTTAGGGTGAGGTTTAGGGTTAAGCTTAGGATTAGGGTTAAGGTGAGGGTGAGGTTTACGGTTAGATTTAGGGTTAGGGGGAGTGTTAGGTCGAGGGTTAGGGTTAGGGTTAGGGTTAGGGTTTAGGTTAGGGTGAGGGTTAGGTTGAGGTTTAGAGTTAGGGTTATGTTTAGTGTTAGGGTTAGGGTGAGGGTGAGGATGAGTGTGAGGGTTAGGGTTAGGTTTCAGCTTAGGCTTAGGGTTAGGCTGAGGGTGAGTGTGCGGGTGAGTATTAGGGTTAGGGTGATGGTTAGGATTAGGGTAAGGGTGAGGGCTCAGGTGAGGGCTCTGGTTAGGGTAAGGCTTAGCTTAGGCTTAGGGTTAGGCTGAGGGTGAGGTTGAGGGTGAGGGTTAGGGTTAGTGTGATGGTTAGGTTTACGGTTAGGGTGAGGGTTGGGATGAGGTTTAGGGTTAGGGTGAGGTTAGGGTGAGGATGATGGTAACGGTTAATTTGAGGTTTATGGTGAGGGTGAGGGTTAAGACAAGGGTGAGGGTTAGGGTTAGGTTTAGGGTTAGTGTAAGGGTTAGGGTTAGGGATAGGATGAGGATTAGATTGAGCATTAGTGTTAGGGTTAGTGTGAGGGCTAGGGTGAGGGTGAGGGTTAGGGTTAGTGTTAGGGTTAGGGTTAGTGTTAGGGTGACGGTAAGTGGTAGGGTGAGGGTTAGGGTTAGGGTGAGGGTTATGGTTAGGGTGAGGGTTAGGGTTAGGTTGAGGGTAAATGTTAGGGTGAATGTTAGGGTGAGGGTTAGGGTTAGGGATAGGGTTAGGTTTAGGATTAGGGTTAGGTTGAGGGTGACTGTGAGGGTTAGGGTTAAGGTTAGGCTTAGGGTAAGGCTGAGTGTTAGGGTTAGGGTTTGGGTTAGGGAGAGGGTGAGGCTGAGGATTAGGGTTAGGTTTAGGGTTAGATTTAGGGTTAGGGTTAGGGATAGGTTTAGGGTTAGCGTAGGATTATGGTGAGGGTTAGGGTTAGGGTTAGGCTTAGGTTTAGGCTGAGGGTGAGGGTGAGGGTGAGTGTTATGGTTATGGTTATGGTTAGGGTTAGGTTTAGGGTAAGTGTTATTGTTAGAGTTAGGGGTAAAATTATGGTGATTTTGAAATTGAGGTTGAGGGTTAGGGTTAGGTTGAGGTTTAGGGTTAGGGTTAGGTTTATTGTGAGGGTGTCGGTAAGGTTAAAGGTGAGGGTGAGGGTTACAGTAAGGGTGAGGGTTAGGGTTAGGGTGAGGTTTAGGGTTACGGTTGGGGTGAGATTTAGGGTTCAGGTTAAGTTTAGGGTTAGGTCGAGAGTTTGGTAAGGGTTATGGTGAGGGTGAGGGTTAGGGTTAGGTTGAGGCTTAGTGTTAGGATTAGGGTTAGGGTGAGTGTGAAGTTTAGGGTTAGTGTTAGGGTGAGGGTTAGGATGAGGATTAGGGTTAGGATTAGGGTTTGGGTGAGGGCTAGTTTGAGGTTGAGGTTTAGGGTTAGTGTTAGGGTGAGGTTTAGACTTTGGGTTAGGGTTAGAGTGAGGGTTACGGTGAGTGTGAAATTTAGGGTTAGAGTTAGGTTTAGGGTGAGGGTTAGGTTGAGTTTGAGGGTTAGGGTTAGTGTTAGGGTTAGGGTTAGGTTGAAAGTTAGGGGGAGGGTTAGGGTTAGGGTTAGGGTTAGCCTTTGGGTAAGGGTGAGGTTGAGATTTAGGGTTAGAATTAGGGTTAGGTTGAGGCTGAGGGAGAGGGTGAGGGTTAGGGTTAGGGTTAGGGTTAGGATTAGGATTAGGGTTAAGGTTAGGGTGAGTGTGAGGGTTAGGGTTAGCCTTAGGTTTTAGCTGAGGTTGAGTTTGTGGTTAAGTGTTAAAGTTAGGGTTAGGTTTAGTGTTAGATTTAGGGTTAGGGTGAGGGTGAGGTTTAGGGTTAGAGTTAGGGTTAGGTTGAGGGTTAGTTTGAGTGTTAGGGTTAGGGTGAGTGTTAGGGTGGGGGTGATGGTAAGGGTAAATGTGAGGGTTAGGCTAAGGGTGATGTTTAGTGTAAGGGTGAGGGTTAGGGTTAGGGTTAGGGTGAGAGTTAGGGTTCGGGTTAAGTTTAGGGTTAGGGTGAGGGTTAGGGTAAGGGTTACGGTGAGGGTGAGAGTTATTGTTAGGTTGAGGTTTAGGGTTAGGATTAGGGTTAGGGTGAGGGTGAGGGTTAGAGTTACTGTTAGGGTGAGGGATAGGATGAGGGTTAGGGTTGGGATTAGGGTTAGGGTTAGGGTGAGGGCTAGGCTGAGGGTGAGGTTTAGGATTAGGATTAGGGTGAGGTTTAGGTTTAGTGTTAGGGTTAGGGTTATGGTGAGGTTGAGGTTTAGGGTTAGATTTAGGGTTAGGTTGAGACTGAGGTTGAGGGTTATGGTTAGGGTAAGTGTTAGAATTTGGGTTAGGGTGAGGGTTAGGTTGAGGATGAAGGTTAGGCTTAGGGTTTGGATTAGGATTAGGGTAAGGGTTAGGGTGAGTGCGAGGGTTAGGGTTGGGGTTAGGGTTAGGCTTAAGTTTAGGCTGAGGGTGAGTGTGAGTGTTTGGGTTAGGGTAAGTGTGAGGGTTAGGTTAGGGTTAGGGTGAGAGTTAGGGTTCGGTTAAGTTTAGGGTCAGGGTGAGGGTTAGGGTTAGTGTTAGGGTAGGGTTATTGTTAGCGTTAGGGTTAGGGTTAGGTTACAGTTACACTGAGGGTGAGGGTTAGGGTTAGGTTTAGAATGACGTTTTGGTTTAGGTATAGGTTTAGAGTTAGGTTTAGGATGAGGGTGAGATTTAGGGTTAGAGTTGGGGTTAGTGTTAGGGTAAGGTTTCGGGTTAGGTTGAGTGTTAGTGTTAGTGTTAGGGCGAGGGTTAGGATGATGTTTAGGGTTAGGATTAGGGTAAGGGTGAGGGCTAGGTTGACGGTTAGGTTTAGGGCTAGGGATAGGGATAGGTTTAGGTTTAGGATTAGGGTTAGAATGAGGGTGAGTGTGAGAGTTAGTGTTAGGGTTAGGGTTAGGCTTAGAATTAGGGTGAGGATTAGGGTTAGGGTTTGGGTTAGGGTGAGGATGAGGCTGAGGATTAGGGTTAGGTTTATGTTTAGGGTTTGTGTTAGGGTTTGGGTTACGGTGAGGGTTAAAGTTAGGTTTCGGGTTAGGTTTAGGGTTAGGCTTAGGGTTAGGGTTATCTTTAGGGTTAATTTTAGGTTTAAGTTTGCAGTGAGGGTGAGTCTGAGGGTGAGCGTTATTCTTAGGGTTAGGGTTAGGGATAGTGTTATTGTTATGGTTAGGGTTAGAGCTGCGGTGAGGTTGAGGGTGAGGTTTAGGGTTAGGGTTATTGTGAGGTTTAGGGTTAGGGTTAGTGTTAGGGTGATGGTGAGGTTTAGGGTTAGAGTTAGGGTTAGGGGGAGGGTTAGTGTGAGGTTTAGTTTTAAGGTAAGTGTTTGGGTTAGTGTGAAGTTGAGGGTTAGGTTGAGGTTGAGGGATATGGTTACCTTTAGTATTAGGGTTAGGTTGAGGGTGAGTGTGAGGGTTAAGGTGATTGTTAGTTTTCCGGTTAGGGTGAGAGTTAGAATGAGGTTTAGGGCTAGGGTGAGATTAGGGTGAGGATTATGCTAAGGGTAAAGGTGAGGCTTACGCTTAGGGTGAGGGTGAGGTTTAGCTATACAGTTATGGGGAGGGTTAGGGTAAGTGTTAGGATTAGGGTTAGTGCTAGGGTTAGGTTGAGGGTGAGGGTTAGGTTGAGGTTCAGAGTTAGGGTTAGGGTTAGGGTTAGTGTGAGGGTTAGTTTTAGGGTTAGGGTTAGTGTTAGGATGAGGGTAATGTTAGGTTTAGGATATGGGTTAGGGTGAGTGTTATGGTAAGTGTGAGGGTTAGAAATAGGGTTAGGATTATGGTTAGGGTTAGGTTTAAGTTTAAGGTTACGGTGAGGGTGAGGGTTAGGGTTAGAGTTAGGTTTAGGTTGGGGTTAGGGTTATAGTTAAGGTTTGGGTGAGGGTGAGGTTTAGGGTTATAGTTAGGCTTAGGGTGAGGGTTAGGGTTTGGGTTAGGGTGACAGTTAGGGGGAGGGTTAAGGTTAGGGTTAGCGATAGGATTAGGATTAGGTTGAGGGTGAGTGTGTGTGTTAGGTTTAGGTGTAGGGTTAGGCTTAGGTTTAGACTGAGGGTGAGGGTGAGGTTCAGGGTTAGGGAGAGAGTTAGGGTTAGGGGGAGGGTTAGTAAGAGGGTTAGGGTTAGGATTAGGGTTAGGGTAAGGTCTCGGGTGAGGGTATGGTTTAGGTTTAGGGTTAGGGTGAGGTTTAATATTAGGTTTAGGGTTAGGGTTAGGGTGACGGTGAAGTTTAGGTTTAGCGTTAGGGTTAGGGTGAGGCTGAGGGTGAGGTTTAGGGTTAGGATTATTGTTAGGGTTAGGGTAAGTGTTAGGGTGATGGTTAGGGTTAGGGTGAGGTTTATGTTTATGGTGAGGGTTAGGGTTATGGTTAAGGTTATTGTTAGGGTTAGGGTTAGGGTTACGGTGAGGGAGAGGGTGAGGGTTAGGATTAGGCTTTGGCTTAGGCTTAGGCCGAGCATGAGGGTGAGGGTTAGAGTTAGGGTGATGGTTCTGGTTAGGATTAGTGCTATTGTTAGGGTTATGGTTAGAGTTATGGTGAGGGTGAGGGTGCAGGTGAGGGTTAGAGTTAGGGTTAAGGTGGGGTTTACGGTTACGATTAGGGTTAGGGTTAGGTTGAGTGTGAGGGTTAGGGTTAGATTTAGGGTTAGTGTTATGGTGAGGTTTAGTGTTAAAGTTAGTGTTAGGCTGAGGCTGAGGGTCAGGGTTAGGTTTAGGATTAATGTTAGGGTTAGGCTTAAGGTGAGGGTTAGGTTGAGGGTGAGGGTTAGGGTTAGGGTTAGGAGTAGGATTAGGGTTAGCGTTAGGGTGAGTGTAAGGGTTAGGGTTAGGGTTAGCGATAGGCTTAGGTTTAGGCTGAGGTTGAGGGTTAGGGTTAGGGTTAGGGTGAGGTATAGGGTTAGGTTTAGGTTGAGTGTCAGGGTAAGGGTTAGGGTTAGGCTTAGGATTAGGCTGAGGGTGAGGGTGTGGGTTAGGATTAGGATGAGGGTTAGGGCTATGGGGAGGGTTAGGATGAGGGTTAGGGTTAGGATTAGGGTTAGGGTGAGAGTGAGTGTGTGTGTTAGGGTTAGGTTTAGGGTTAGGCTTAGGGTTAGGCTTAGCGTGAGTTTGAGGGTTAGTGTTAGGGTTAGGATGAGGTTTAGGGTAAGAGTTAGGGGGAGGTTTAGGAAGAGGGTTAGGGTTAGGATTAGGGTTGGGTGAAGGCTAGGGTGAGGGTGAGGTTTAGGGTTAGGTTTGGAGTGAGGTTTAGGGTTATGGTAAGGGTGAGAATTATGGTTCGGGTTAAGTTTAGGGTTAGGTTGAGGGTTAGGGTAAGGGTGAAGGTGAGGGTGAGGGATAGGGTTAGGTTGAGGGTTAGGGTTCGTATTAGGGTTAGGGTAAAGGTTAGGTTTAATGTTAGGTTGAGGGTTAGGATGAGGGTTAATGTTAGGATTAGGGTTAGGGTGAGGGCTAGGGTGAGGGTGAGGTTTAGCGTTAGGATTAGGGTGAGGTTTAGGGTTAGTGTTAAGGTTAGGGTGAGGGTGAGGTTTAGGCTTAAAGTTAGGGTTAGTGTGAGGCTGAGTTTGAGGGTTAGGTTTAGTGTTAGTGTTAGATTTAGGGTTAGGGTGAGGGGTAGGTTGAGTGTGAGGGTTAGATTTAGGGTTAGGATTAGGTTTAGGGTAAGGTTTAGGGTGAATGTGAGCGATATGGTTAGGGTTAGGGTTAGGCTTATGGATAGACTGAGAGTGAGGGTGGAGGTGAGGGTTAGGTTTAGTGTAAGTGTGAGGGTTAGGGTTAGGGTGAGAGTTAGGGTTAGGTTTCCGGTGATCGTGAGGGTTAGGGTTAGGTTGAGAGTTAGGGTTAGAGTTAGGGTTAGGGTGAGGGTTAAGGTTAGGGTTAGGGTGAGGGTAAGGATGAGATTAGGGTTAGTATTAGGGTTAGTGTGAGGGCTAGGCTGAGGCTGAGTGTTAGTTTTAGTGTTAGATTGAGGTTTAGGGTTAGGTTTAGGGTTAGGGTGAGGATTAGGTTGAGGGTTAGGGTTACAGTGAGGGTGAGGATTACGGTTAGGGTGAGGGTTAGGTTTAGGATTATGGTTAGCTTGAGGGTGAGTATTAGCATTAGGGTTAGGTTTAGGGTTAGGGTTAGGATTAGGGTGAGGGTCAGGGTGAGTTTGAGGTTTAGGGTTAGGGTTAGGCTTAGGCTTAGGTTTAGGCTGAGGGTGAGGGTGGGGGTGAGGATTAGGTTGAGGGTTAGGGTTAGGGAGAGGGTTAGGATTAGGATTAGATTTAGGGTGAGGTCTAGGGTGAGGGTGGGGGTTAAGGTAAGGGTTAGGCTTAGGCTGAGGATTAGGCTGAGCGTGAGGTTGAGGGTGAGGGTTAGGGTTAGGTTGATGGTTAGGTTTACAGTTAGGATGAGGGTTAGGATGAGTTTTAGGGTTAAGGTGAGGGTTAGGGTGAGGTTTAGTGTTAGGGTTAGGGTTAGACTTAGGGTTATGGTGAGGGTGAGGTTCAGGGGACAGTTAGGGTTAGGATGAGGGTGAGGGTTAGGGTGCAGGTTAGCATGGGGGTGACGGTAAGGTTAAAGGTCAGGGTTAGGCTGAGGGTGATGTTTCCGGTAATGGTGAAGGTTAGGGTTACGGTGAGGGTTATTGTTAGCGTTAGGGTGAGTGTGAGGGTTAGATTGAGGATTCGTGTTAAGGTTAGTGTGAGGTTTAGGGTGAGGATGAGTGTCAGGGTTAGGGTGAAAGCTAGGGTGAGTGTGAGGTTTTAGGGTTAGTTTTAGGGTGAGGGTGTTAGGGTGAGAGTTAAGGTTAGGGTGAGGGTTATGGTTAGGGTGATGGATAGGGTTAGGGTTAGGTTTATTGTTAGGTTTAGGGGTAGGGTTATGGTTACTGTGAGGGTGAGCGTGAGGTTTAGGGTTACGGTTAGGATGAGGTTTAGGTTTAGGGTTAGGGTTAGAGTTAGGGTTAGGGTGAGGGTTAGGGTTAGGGTTAGGCTTAGCCTTAGGCCGAGCATGAGGTTGAGGGTGAGGGTGAGGGTTCCAGTGAGGGTTAGGGTTAGGTTTAGGGTTAGGTTGAGGTTTAGGGTTAGGATAAGATTAAGGGTGAGGGTTAGGCTGAGGGTTAGGGTGAGGGTTAGGTTTAGAGATAGGTTTAGGTTTAGGATTTAGGTTTAGGATTAGGGTTAGGGTGAGGGTGAGGGTGAGGATTACGATTAGGGTTAGGGTTAGGCTTAGATTTAGGATGAGGGTTAGGCTTAGGGTTTGGGTTAGGGTGAGGTTGAGGCTGAGGATTAAGGTTAGGTTTAGGGTTAGGTTTAGGGTTAGTGTTAGGGTTAGGGTTACTGTTAGGGTGAGTGTGAGGGTGAGATTTAGATATAGGGTTAGGGGGAAGTTTAAGGTGAGGATTAGGGTTAGGGGTAGTGTTAGGTTTAGGTTGAGGGTGAGGGTTTGGTTTAGGTTTAGGGTTAGGGTTTGGGTTAGGGTCAGTGTGAGGGTTAGTGTTAGTGTTAGTGTTAGTGTTAGGGTGAGGGTAAGTGTTAGGTGAGGTTATGGGTTATGGTGCCGGTTATGGTTCGGGTGAGGCTTAGGGTTAGGGTTAGGGTTATTGTTAGGTTTAGGTTTAGGGTTTCAGTTATGGTGAGGGTGAAGGTGAGGGTTAAGGTTAGGGTTAGGTTGAGTTTTAGGGTTTGGCTTAGGGGTAGAGTTAGGGTTAGGGTGAGGATGAGTTTTAGGGTTAGAGTTAGGGTTAGGGTGACGGTTAGGGTTAGGGTTAAGGTGAGAGTTAAAGGGAGAGTAAAGGTAAGTTTTAGGGTTAGGGATAGGATTAGGGTTGGCATTAGGGTCAGGGTGAGTGTGTTTGTTAGTGTTAGGTCTAGGCTTAGGCTTAGATTCAGGCTGAGGGTGAGGGTGATGGTTAGGGTTAGGATTAGGGTTAGTGGGAGGGTTAGGATGAGGGTTAGGGTTAGGATTAGTGTTAGGGCAAGCGCTAGGGTGAGGGTGAGGTTTAGGGTTAAAGTTAGGGTGAGGTTTATGGATAGGGTTAGGATTAGGGTGAGGGTGAATTTTAGGGTTAGAGATAGGTTTAGGTTGAGGCTGAGGGTGAGGGTTAGGGTTAGGTTTAGTGCTAGGTTTAGGGTTAGGGTTAGGGTGAGGGTTAGGTTGAGGGTTAGGGTGAGGATGAGGGTTAGGTTTAGGGTGAGGGCTAGGGTTGGGTGAGGTTTAGGTATAGGGTTAGCGTGACATTTAGGGTTAGGGTGATGGTTAGGGTTAGTGTGCGGTTTAGTGTTAGGGTTAGGGTTATTGTTAGGGTTAGGCTAAGTGTTAGGGTGAGGGTTATGGTTAGGGTGAGTGTTAGGGTTATGGTTAAGGTTATTGTTAGTGTTAGGGTTAGTGTTCCGTTTTCGGTAAGGGTGGGGGTTACGTTTAGGGTTAGGATGAGTTTTAGGTTTAGGGTTAGGGATATAATTAGGGTTAGGGTGACAGTGAGGTTTAGGGTTAGAGTTAGGGTTTGTGATAGGGTTAAGGTTAGGGTGAGGGTTAGGGTTAGGTTTAGGCTTAGGCTTAGGCCGAGCATGAGGGTGATGGTTAGAGTTATGGTGATGGTTCTGGTTAGGATTAGTGTTATTGTTAGGTTTAGTTTTAGAGTTAAGGTGAGGGTGAGGGTGCAGGTGAGGGTTAGGATTAGGGTTAGGGTGGGGTTTACTGTTAGGGATATGGTTAGTGTTAGGTTGAGGGTGAGGTTTAGTGTTACATTTAGGGTTAGTGTTAGGGTGAAGGTTAGTGTTAGTGTTATGGTTAGTTTTAGGGTGAGGGTAAGGATTATGGTGAGGGTTTGGGGTAGGGTATGGTTAAGGTGAGGGTTAGGATTAGGTTTAGAGTTATTGTTAGGCTTCGGTTTAAGATTAGGGTTACAGTGAGGGTGAGGATGAGGGTTAGGGTTAAGGTTAGGGTGAGGTTTAGTGTGAGGGTGAGGTTTAGGGTTAGAGTTTGGGTGAAGGTTAGGTTGAGGGTTTGGGTTAGGTTTAGTGTTAATGTTAGGGTTAGGGTGAGTGTTCAGGGGAAGGTTAGGGTTAGGGTTAAGGTTAGGATTACGGTTAGGATGAGGGTGAGTGTGTGTGTTAGGGTTAGGTTTAGGGTTAGGCTTAGGGTTAGGATGAGGGTGAGGTTGAGGTGAGGGTTACGGTTAGGGTGAGGTTTAGGGTTAGGGTTAGGGGGAGGGTTAGGATGAGGGTTAAGGTTAGGATTAGGGTTAGGGTGAGGGCTAGGGTGAAGGTAAGGTTTAGGTTTAGGTTTGGTTTGAGGGTTAGGGTTTTGTTTAGGGTGAGCCTTAGGGTTCGGGTTAAGTTTAGGGTTAGGGTGAGCGTTAGGTTAAGATTTACAGTGAGGGTGAGGTTTAGGGTTAGGGTGAGGGTTAGGGTTAGGATTAGGGTGAGGGTTAAGATGAAGGTTGGGGTTACTATTAGGGTTAAGGTGAGGGCTAGGGTGAGGTTGAGGGTTAGGGTAAGTGTAAGGCTTATTCTTAGTGTTAGGCTGAGTGTGAGGTTGAGGGTTAGGGTTAGGTTTAGGGTGATAGTTAGGTTTACGGTTAGTGTTAGAGTTAGAATGAGGTTCAGGGTTAGGGGAAGGTTTAGGGTGAGGATGATGGTAAGAGTAATGGTGAGGTTTAGGCTGAGGGTGAGGGTTAAGATAAGGGTGAGAGTTAGCATTAGATTTAGGGTTAGAGTAAGTGCTAGGGTTAGGGTTAGGGTGAGGGTTAGATTGAGGATTAGGGTTAGGGTTAGTGTGAGGTTTAGAGTGAGGATGAGGGTTAGGGTAAGGGTTAGGGTTACGGTGAGGTTTATGGTTAGGTTGAGGGGTTAGGGTTAGGTGTAGGATTATTGTTAGGGTTAAGGTTAGGGTTACAGTTACGGGGAGGGTTAGGGTTAGGGTGAGGGTGAGGTTTAGGGTGGAGTTAGAGTTAGGTTGAAGGTTAAGATGAGTGTTAGGATAAGGGTAAGTATTAGGGTGGGAGTGATGGTAAGGGTATACGTGAGGGTTAGGCTGAAGGTGAGGGTTACGGTGCGGTGATTGTTAGGGTTAGGGTGAGGGTTAGGGTTAGGGAAAGGGTGTGGGTGCGGGTTAGATTGAGGCTTGGTGTTAGGGTTAATGTGAGGTTTAGGGATAGATTGAGGGTTACGGTTAGAGTGAGGGCTAGGTTAAGGGTGAAGGTTAGGTTTAGCTTTAGGGTGAGGTTTAGGGTTAGGGTGATGGTTAGGGTTAGTGTGAGGGTTAGTGTTAGGGTCAGGGTTAGTGTGAGGGTGAGGGTAAATGTTCGGGAGAGGTTATGTGTTAGGGTGACGGTTATGGTTAGGTTAAGGGTTTGGGTTATTGTTAGGGTTATGGGGAGAGTTAGGGGGAGGGTTAGGGTTAAGGTTAGGGTTAGGGTTAAGGTTAGGGTGAGGGTGAGTTTGTGTGTTAGGGTTAGGTTTAGGGAGGGCTTAGTGTTAGGCTGAGGGTGAGGTTGAGGGTGAGGGTTAGTGTTAGGGTGAGGGTTAGGTTTAGGGTTAGGTTTAGGGTTAGGATGAGGGTTAAGTTTAGGATTAGGGTTAGGCTGAGGTTAGGGTCAGGGTGAGGGTAAGGGTTAGGGTTAGGGTGAGGTTTAGGTTTAGATTTAGTGTGAGCGTTAGGGTTCGGGTTAAGTTTAGGTTTATGGTGAGGGTTAGGGTAAGGGTTATGGTGAGGGTGAGGTTTAGGGTTAGTTTGAGGGTTACGGTTAGGATTAGGGTTAGGGTGAGTGTGAGGGTGAGGGTTAGGGTTAGGGTTAGGGTGAGGTTTAGGATGAGGGTTAGGGTTAGGATTAGGGTCAGGGTGAGGGCTAGGGTGAGGGTGAGGGTTAGAGTAAGGGTTAAGCTTAGTCTTAGGGTTAGGCTGAGTGTGAGGTTTATGGTTTGGGTTAGGATGAGGATTAGGTTTAGGGGGAGGTTTAGGGTGAGGATGATTGTAAGGGTAATGGTGAGGTTTAGGCTTAGGTTGAGGGTTAAGATAAGGGTGAGACTTAGCTTTAGGTTTAGCTTTAGGGTAAGGGTTAGGGTTAGGGTTAGGGTGAGTGTTAGATTGAGGATTAGGGTTAGAGTTAGTGTGAGGTTTAGAGTGAGGATGAGGGTTAGGGTGATGGTTAGGGTTAGGATGAGGGTTATGGTTAGGATGAGGGTTTGGGTTAGTGTTAGGTTTATTGTTAGGGTTAGGGTTAGGGTTACTGTTATGGTGAGGGTGAGTGGGAGGTTTAGGGTTAGGGTTAGGGTGAGGTTTAGTGTTAGGGTTAGGTTTAGAGTTAGGATTAGTGTGAGGGTGAGGTTTAGGGGTAGAATTAGGGTTAGTGTGAGGGTTAGGATGAGGGTTAGGGTTAGGGAAACTTTTAGGGTGGGGGTGATGATAAGGGTTAACATGAGGGTTAGGCTGAAGGTGAGGGTTATGGTGGGTTGAGGGTTAGGGTTAGGGTGAGTTTAAGGTTAGGGGAAGGGTGTGGGTGAGGGTTAGATTGAGGATTAGTTTAATGGTTAGTGTGAGGTTTAGCGTGAGAATGAGTGTTAGGGCTAGGGTGAGGGTGAGGGTTAGGTTTAGATTTAGGGTGAGGTTTAGGGTTAGGGTAATGGTTAGGGTTAGTGTGAGGGTTAGTGTTAGGGTTAGTGTTAGGGTGAGGGTAAATGTTAGGGTGAGGGTTAAAGTTAGGGTGAGGGTTATGGTTAGGTTGAGGGTTAGGTTTAGGGTTAGGATGAGGTTTAAGTTTAGGGTTAGGGTTAGAGTTTTGGTCAGGTTGAGAGTGAGGTTTATGGTTAGAGTTAGGGTTAGTGTTAGGGTTAGGGTGAGAGTGAGGGTTAGGGTTAGGCTTAGACTTAGGCTTAGGCCGAGCATGAGAGTGAGGGTTAGTGTTAGGGTTAGGGTGAGGTTTAGGTTTAGCCTTAGGGTGAGTGTTAGGATGAGGTTTAGTGTTAGAATTAGGGTTAGGTTAAGGACTAGGATGAGGGTTACGGTGAGGGTTATGTTTAGGGAAAGGGTTAGGTTTAGGATTAGGGTTATTGTGAGTGTGAGAGTAAGGGTTAGGGTTGGGGTTAGGCTTAGGGTTAGGGTGAGGGTTAGGGTTAGGGTTAGGTTTAGTTTTAGGGTTAGGGTTAGCTTTACAGTGAGGGTTAAGGTTAGGTAAGGGTTAGAGTTAGGGTTAGGCTGAGGTTAAGGGTGTGGTTGAGGATTCCGGTTAGGTTTAGGGTTAGGGTTAGGGTTAAGTTTGCGTGAGGTTATGGCTGAGGGTGAGGGTTATGGTTAGGGTTAAGATTAGGGTTAGTGATATGGTTATTGTTATTGTTATTGTTAGGGTTAGAGTTACAGTGAGGTTGAGGGTAAGGGTGAGGTTTAGGGTTAGGTTGAGGTTTACTGTGAGGTTTAGGGTTAGGGTTAGGGTTAGGGTTAGGGTGATGTTTAGAGTTAGAGTTAGGATTAGGGGGAGGGTTAGGGTTAGGTTTCGGTTTATGGTTAGTATTAAGGTTAGGGTGAGGGTGAAGGTTAGGTTGAGGTTTAGGGATAGGGTTAGGTTTAGGATTAGGGTTAGGGTGAGGGTGAGCATGAGGGTTAGGGTGAGGGTTAGGCTTAGGCTTAGGGTTAGGCTGAGGGTGAGGGTGGGTGTGAGGATTAGGGTTAGGGTGATGGTTCGTTTTAGGATGTGTTAATTTTAGGGTTAGGGTTAGAGTTATGGTGAGGGTGAGGGTGCGGGTGAAGTTTAGGTTTAGGGTTAGGGTTAGGGTTAGTGTGAGGGTTAGTGTTAGTGTTAGGCTTAGTGTTAGGGTGAGGGTAAGTTTTTGGGTGAGGGTATGGTTTCGGGTGAGCGTTATGTGTAGGGTGAAATTTAGGTTTAGGGTTAGAGTTATTGTTAGGTTTAGGGTTAGGGTTACGGTTAGGGTGAGTTTGAGGCTGAGGGTTAGGGTTAGGGTTAGGTTGAGGTTTAGGTTTTGGGTTAGGGTTAGAGTTAGGTTTAGGATGAGGGGAGGTTTAGGGTTAGAGTAAGGGTTAGGGTGAGGGTTCAGGATAGGATTTGGGTTAGGGTAAGTGTGAGTGTGTGTGTTAGCGTTAGGTCTAGTGTTAGGCTAAGGGTTAGGCTGAGGGTGACCTTGAGGGTGAGGGTTAGGGTTAGGGTGAGGGTTAGGGTAAGTGTTGGGGGAGGGTTAGGATGAGGGTTAGGGTTAGGATTAGGGTTAGGGCAAGGGCTAGGTTGAGGGTGAGGTTTACTGTTAGGGTTAGAGTGAGGTTTATGGTTAGGGTTAGGGATAGTGTTACGGTGAGGGTGAGGTTTAGGGTTAGATTTAGGTTTAGGGTGAGGATGAGGGTGAGGATTAGGGTTAGGGTTAGTCTTAGGTTTAGGGTTAGGGTTAGGGTGAGGGTGAGGGTTAGGGTTAGGGTTAGTGTTAGGTTAAGGTTAGGTTAAGGGTGAGGGTTAGGGTGAGGTTGAGGGTTAGGGTTAGGATTAGGATTAGCGTTAGGGTTAGTCTGAGGGTGAGGGTGAGGGTGAGGGTTAGGGTGGGGATGAGGGTTACGGTTAGGGTGAAGGCCAGGGTGAGGGTTAGTGTTAGCGGTAGGGTTAGCGTGAGGTTTGGGGTTAGGGTGATGATTAGGGTTAGTGTGAGGTTTAATGTTAGGGATAGGGTTAATGTTAGGATTTGGGTAAGTGTTAGGGTGAGAGTTATCATTAGGGTGAAGTTTATGTTTCGGCTGAGGGTTAGGTTTAGGGTTATGTTTATTATTAGGGTTAGGTTTAGGGTTACGGTTACGGTGACGGTGAGGGTGATGGTTAGGGTTAGTGTTAGGATGAGGTTTAGGTTTATGGTTAGGGTTAGAATAAGAGCTAGGGTGATAGTGAGTTTTAAGTTTAGAGTTAGGGTTTGTGATAGGTTTAGGGTTAGGGTGGGGTTTACTGTTAGGGTTATGGTTAGGGTTAGGGTGAGGGAGAGATTTAGGGTTAGATTTAGGGTTAGTGTTAGGGTGAGGGTTAGTGTTAGGGTTAATGTTAGTGTTAGGGTGAGGGTAAGTGTTAGGGTGAGCGTTTGTTAGGTTGAGGGTTTGGGTTAGGAAGAGGGTTATGGTTAGGGTGAGGGTTAGGATTAGGGTTAGGGTTATTTTTATGTTTCGGTTTAAGGTTAAGGTTACAGTGAGGGTGAGGGTTAGACTTAGGGTTAGGGTGAGGTTTAGGGTGAGGGTGAGGTTTAGGGTTAGAGTTAGGGTTAGGGTGAGGGTTAGGTTGAGGGTTAGGGTTAGGGTTAGTGTTAGGGTGAGGCTGAGGTTGAGGGCTAGAGTTAGGGTTAGGGTTAGGATTAGGGTAAGGTTTAGGGTGAGTGTGAGGGTTACGGTTACTCTAGGTCAGGCTGAGGGTGAGGGTATGGGTGAGGGTTAGGGTTAGGTGGAGGGTTAGGGTTAGGGTTAGGATGCAAGTTAGGGTTCGGTTATGTTTAGGGTTAGGGTGAGGGTTAGAGTTACGGTGAGCATGAGGTTTAGGGTTTGGTTGAGAGTTAGGGTTAGGGTTAGGGTTAGGGTTAGGGTCAGGGTTAAGGTTAGGGTTAGGGTGAGGGTAAGGATGAGGATTAGTTTTAGCATTAGGGTTAGGGTGAGGGCTAGGTTGTGGGTGAGGGTTAGGTTTAGTGTTAGGTTAAGGTTTAGGGTTAGGGTTAGGGTTAGGTTGAGGGTTACATTGAGGGTTAGTGTTACAGTGAAGGTGAGGATTAGGGTTAGGGTGAGGGTTAGGATTAGGGTTAGCATGAGGGTGAGTGTTAGGATTACAGTTAGGGTTAGGGTTAAGGTTAGGTTTAGGGTTAGGATTAGTGTTATTGTTAGGGTTAGGGTTAGAGTTATGGTGAGGGTGAGAGTGAGGGTGAGGGTGAGGGTTAGTGTTAGGGTTAGGGTGAGGTTTAGGGTTAGGGTTAAGATTAGGGTTAGGGTGAGGGTTTGGTTTAGGGTTAGATTTAGGGTTAGTTGGAGGGTTAGGTCGAGGGTTAGGGTTAGGGTTAGTTTTAGGGTTAAGGTTAGAGTGAGGGTTAGGTTGAGGTTTATGGTTATGGTTAGGGTTATGTTAGGATTAAGGTGAGAGTGAGGGTGAGGTTGAGGGTTAGGGTTAGGCTTAGGCTTAGGCTTAGGGTTAGGCTGAGGGTAAGGTTGGGGGTGAAGATTAGGTTTAGGGTGATGGTTAGTATTAGGGCTAGGATGAGGATTAGGGTGAGGGGTAGGATTAGGTTTAGGATTAGGTTGAGGGCTAGGGTGAGTGTGAGGGTTAAGGTAAGGGTTAGGCTAAGGCTTAGGTATAGGCTGAGAGTGAGGTTGAGGGTTAGGGTTAGGGTTAGGTTGACGGTTAGGTTTACGGTTAGGGTGAGGGTTAGGATGAGGTTTATCGTTAGGGTGAGTGTTAGGTTGATGATGATGGTAAGGGTAAAGATGAGGTTTAGGCTGAGTTTGAGGGTTAAGATAAGGGTGAGTTTTAGGGTTAAGTTTAGGGTTAGGGTTAGGGTTAGAGTTAGGGTTAGAGTGAGGGTTAGATTGAGGATTAGGGTTAGGGTTAGTGTGAGGTTTAAGGTGAGGATGAGGGCTAGGGTTAGGGTTTAGGTGAGGTTTAGGATTAGGGTCAGGGTAAGGGTTAGTGTGAGGGTTAGTGTTAGTGTTAGGGTTAGGGTTAGGGTGAGGGTAAGTGTTAGGGTGAGGGTTAGGGTTAGGGTGAGGGTTATGGTTAGAGTGAGGGTGAGGGTTAGGATTAGGGTTAGAGTGAGGTTTAGTGTTAGGGTTAGGGTTAGAATTAGGGTTAGGGTTAGGGAGAGCGTGAGGTTTAGGGGTACATTTAGGGTTAGGTTGCGGGTTAGGGTTAGGTTGCCGGTTTGCGTGGGGGTGAAGATAAAGGAAAAGTTCAGGGTTAGGCTGATTCTGAGGGTTACGGTATGGGTGAGTGTTAGGGTTAGGGTGAGGGTTAGTGTTAGCTTTAGGGTGAGGTTGAGGGTTCGATTGATGATTAGTATTAGGGTTAGTGTGAGATTTAAGTTGAGGATGAGGGTTTGGGTTACGCTGAAGACTAGGGTGAGGGTGAGGGTTAGGGTTAATGTTAGGGTGAGGTTTAGGGTTAGGGTGATGTTTAGGGGTAGTGTGAGAGTTAAGGTTAGGGTTAGGGTTAGTGTTAGGATGAGGGTAAGTGTTAGGGTGAGGTTTAGGATTACGGTGAGTATTAAGTTTAGGGTGAGGGTTAGGGTTAGGATAAGTGTAAGGGTGAGGGCCAGGCTAAGGGTTAGGGTGAGGGTTAGGGTTAGGGATAGGGATAGGTTTAGGATTAGGGTTAGGGTGAGGGTGAATGTGAGAGTTAGGACTAGGGTTTTGGTTAGGCTTAGAGTTAGGATGAGGTTTAGGGTTAGGGTTTGGGTTAGGGTAAGGTTGAGTCTGAGGTTTAGGGTTAGTTTAGGTTTAGTGTTAGTGTTAGGGTTAGTGTTAGGGTTCCAGGGAGGGTTGGGGTTCGGGTTAGGGTTAGGTTTAGGCTTAGATTTAGGGTGAAGGTTAGAATGAGGATTAGGTTTACGATTAGGGTTAGGGTTCGGGCTAGGTTAAAGGTGAGGATTAGGGTTAGTGTTAGGGTAAGGTTTAGGGTTAGGGTTAGAATTAGGGTGAGGGTTAGGATGAGCGTTAGGGTTACAGTGAGGATGAGGGTTAGGGTGAGGGTGAAGATTAGGGTTACTTTTAGGGTTAGTGTGAGGTTGAGTGTTAGCATTACGGTTAGGGTTATGGTTAGGTTTGGGTTTAGGGTTAGGATTACTGTTATTGTAAGGGTTGGGGTTAGAGTTATGGTGAGGGTGAGGGTGAGGGTGAGTGTTAGGGTTAGGGTGAGGTTTAGGGTTATGGTTAGGATTAGGGTTAGGGTGAGGGTGAGGTTTATGGTTAGATTTAGGTTTAGTTGGAGGCTTAGGTCGAGGGTTAGGGTTATGGTAAGTGCTTAGGCTTCGGGTTAGGCTGAGGGTGAGGGTGGGGGTGAAGATTAGGGTTAGGGTGATGGTTAGTGTTAGGGTTAGGGTTAGAGTTAGGGTTAGGGTGAGGGTTAGGTTTAGGATTAGGGTTAGGGTGAGGTTGAGTGTTAACATTAGGGTCAGGTTTAGGGATAGGGTTAGGTTTAGGGTTAGGATTAGTGTTATTGTTAGGGTTAGGTTTAGATTTATGGTGAGGGTGAGGGTTAGGGTTAGGGTTAGGTTGAGGTTTAAGGTTAAGGTTAGGATTTGGTTTAGGGTGAGGGTGAGGTTTAGGTTAGATTTAGGTTTAGTTGGAGGGTTAGTTCGAGGGTTAGGGTTAGGGTTAGTGTTAGGTTTAAAGTTAAGGTCAGGGTTAGGTTGAGATTTAGGGTTAGGGTTAAGTTTAGGGTTAGGATTAGTGTTAGGGTGAGGCTGAGTGTGATGTTTAGGGTTAGGGTTAGGCTTAGGCTTAGGGTTAGGCTGAGGGTGAGGGTGGGGTGAGCATTAGGGTTAGGGTGATGGTTAGGGTTAGGTTTAGGGTGAGGGTTAGTGTTAGGGTTAGGGTTAGAGTTAGGGTTAGGGTGAAGGTGAGGTTTTCGGGTAGAGGTAGGCTTAGTGTGAGGGTTAGGGTTAGAGTGAGTCTTAGGGTGGGGGTGACGGTAAGGGTAAATGTGAGGGTTAGGCTGAGCATGAGGGTTACGGTAAGGGTGAGTGTTAGGTTTAGGGTTAGGGATAGGTGAGGGTTTAGGGATAGGGTTAGGTGAGGGTTAGGGATAGAGTTAGGGTGAGAGTGAGGGTTAGATTGAGGATGAGTGTTAGGGTTAGTGTGAAGTTTAGGGTGATTGTGAGGGTTAGGGTTAGGGCGAGGTCTAGGGAGAGGGTGAGGTTTAGGGTTAGTGTTAGGGTGAGGTTTATGGTTAGGGTGATGGTTAGGGTTAGTGTGAGGTTTAGTGTTAGGATTAGGGTTAGTGTTAGGGTGAGTGTAAGTGTTAGGGTGAGGGTTAGGGTGAGGGTTATGTTTAGGGTGAGGTTTAGGGTTATTGTTAGCATTAGGGTTAGGATTAAGTTTATGGTGATGGTGAGGGTGAGGGTTAGGTTTAGGGCTAGGTTGAGGTTTAGAGATAGGGTTAGGGTTAGGGTCAGGGTGAGGTTTAGTGTTAGAGTTAGGGTTAGGGTGAGGATGAGGGTGAGGTTTAGGGTTAGGATTAATGTTAGGTTTAGGCTTAAGGTGAGGGTTAGGTTGAGGGTGAGGATTAGGGTTAGGTTTAGGAGCAGGATTAGTGTTAGTGTTATGGTGAGTGTGAGAGTTAGGGTTAGGGTTAGGGATAGGCTTAGGGGTAGGCTGAGGCTGAGGGTGAGGGTTGTGTTAGGGTGAGGTTTAGGGTTAGGGTTAGGGTGAGTGTGAGGGTTAGGTTTAGGGTTAGGCTTAGATTAGGCTGAGGGTAAAGGTGTCGGTTAGGGTTAGGATTAGTGTTAGGGTGAGGTTTAGGGTTTGGGTTAGGGTTAGAGATAGGGTTAGTGTAATGGTGAGGTTTAGGGTTAGTTGGGGTTAGGGTGAGATTTAGGTTGAGGGTTATGGTAAGGGTTAGTGTTAGGATTACGGTTAGGGTGAGAGTTAGCGGGAGGGTTAGGGTTTGGGTTGGGGATAGGATTAGGGTTGGAGTGAGGGTGAGTGTGTGTGTTAGGTTTAGGTTTTGGGTTAGACTTAGGGTTAGGCTGAGGGTGAGGTTGAGGGTGAGGGTTAGCGTTAGGCAGAGGGTTAGGATGAGGGTTAGGTTTCGGATTAGGGTTAGGGTAAAGGCTAGGGTGAATGTGAGGTTGGGCGTTAAGGTTAGGGTTAGGGTTATTGTGAGGGTGAGGTTTAGGGTTAGAGTTAGTGTTAGGGTGCGGCTGAGGGTGAGGGTTAGGGTTAGGGTTAGGGTTAGGTTTTGGGTTAGGTTTAGGGTAAGGCTTAGGGTGAGGGTGAGGGTTAGGATTAGGGTTAGAATTATAATTAGGGTTAGGGTTATGGTGAGTGTGAGGGTTAAGGTTAGGTTTAGGGTTAGGATTAGGGTTAGTGTGAGGGTGAGTGAGTGTGTTAGGGTTAGGTTTAGGTTTATGCTAAGGGTTATGCTAAGCGTGAGGTTGAGGGTGAGGGTTAGGGTTAGGTTGAGCTTTAGGATAAGGGTTAGGGAGAGGGTTAGGATGAGGGTTAGGGTGAGAATGAGTGTGAGGGATAGGGTTAGTGTTAGGGTGAGGGTTAGGATGAGGTCAGGATTAGGTTTAAGATCAGGACTAGGGTGAGGGTGAGGTTTAGGGTTAGGGTTAAGGTTAGCGTTAGGGTTAGGATTAGTGTGAGGGTGAGGTTTAGGGTTAGATTTAGGGTAAGGCTGAGGCTAAGGTAAAGATTTAGGTTTAGGGTTAGTGTTAGAGTTAGGTTTAGGGTGAGGGTTAACGTGAGGGTGAGGATTAGGTTTAGGGTTAGAATTAGGATTAGAGTAAGGGTTAGCATGATTGTGAGGGTTAGTTTTATGCTTAGGGTTAGGCTGAGGATGAGGGGGAGGGGGAATGTTAGGGTTCGGTTGAGGTTTAGCCTTAGGGTAAGGATGAGGGTTAGGTTCAGTGTTAGTGTGAGGGTTACCATGAGGATTAGGGTTACGATTAGGGTTAGGGTTAGGGCTAGGATGAGGGTGAGGATTAGGGTTAGTGTTAGGGTAAGGTTTAGGGTTAGGGTTAGGGTTAGGGTGAGGGTTAGTTTTAGGGTTAGCTTTAGATTTATGGTTAGGGTGAGGGTTAGGTTGACGGTTAGGGTTAGGGTTAGGGTGAGGTTTAGTGTTAGGTTTAGGATTAGGGTTAGGGTGAGGGTGAGGATTCGGGTTAAATTTAGGTTTAGTTGGAGGGTTAGGTCGAGGGTTAGGGTTAGGGTTAGTTTTAGGTTTAAGGTTAGGGTCAGGGTTAAGTTGAGGTTTAGTGTTTGGGTTAGGTTTAGTCTTAGGATTAGGGTTCGGTTGAGGGTGAGTGTGGGGGTGAGGATTAGGGTTAGGGTGATGGTTAGGGTTAGGGTAACAGTGAGGGATAGTGTTAGGGTTAGGTTTAGAATTAGGTTTAGGTTTAGGGTGAGGTTTAGGGGTAGAGTTAGGGTTAGGGTGAGGGGTAGCGATAGAGTGAGGGTTAGCGTTAGAGTGAGGGTTAGGGTGGGGGTGACGGTAAGGGTAAAGATAAGGGATAGGATGAGGGTGAGGGTTTGGGTGAGGGTGAGGTTTAGGGTTAGGGTGAGGGTTATGTTGAGGGTTAGGGTGAGGGTGAGGGTTAGATAGAGGTTTAGTGTTAGGGTTGGTGTGAAGTTTAGGGTGAGGATTAGGGTTAGGGTTAGGGTGAGGGCTAGGGAGAGGGTTCTGTTTAGGGTTAGGTTTAGGGTTAGGGTGATGGTTATGGTTACTGTTAGGGTTAGGGTTAGTGTTAGGGTGAGGGTAAGTGTTAGGGTGAGGGTTAGTGTCAGGGTGAGGGTAAGTGTTAGGGTGAGGGTTAAGGTTAGGGTGAGGGTTATGTTTAGGGTGAGGGTTAGGTTAGGGTTAGGATTATTGTTAGCATTAGGGTTAGGGTTACATTTATGGTGAGGGTGAGGGTGAGGGTTAGGGTTAGGGCTAGGATGAGGTTTAGGGATAGGGTTAGGGTTCGGGTTATGGTCAGGGTGAGGTTTAGTTTTAGAGTTAGGGTTAGGGTGAGGCTGAGGGTGAGGGTTAGGGTTAGGATTAATGGTAGGGTTAGGCTTAAGGTGAAGGTTAGGTTGAGGGTGAGGGTTAGAGTTAGGGTTAGGAGTAGTATTATAGTTTTTGTTAGGGTGAGTGTGTTAGGGTTAGGCTTAGTGTTAGGCTGAGGTTGAGGGTGAGGGTTAGGGTAGGATGAGATTTAGGGTTAAGGTTAGGATGAGTGTGTGGGTTAGGGTTTGTTTTAGGCTTAGTATTAGGCTGAGGGTGAGGGTGTGGTTTATGGTTAGGGTGAGGGTTAGGGTTATGGGGAGGGTTAGGATGAGGGTTAGGGTTAGGATTAGGGTTAGGGTGAGGGTGAGTGTGTGTGTTAGGGTTAGGTTTAGGTTTAGGCTTAGGGTTAGGCTGAGGGTGAAGTTGCGGATGAGGGCTAGGGTGAGGGTGAGGTTTATGTTTAGGGTCAGGTTGAGGGTAGGGTCAGGGCTATGCTGACGGTGAAGGTTAGGGTTAAGTTGAGGTTTAGGGTTCGGATTAGGGTTAGGGTGAGGTTGGGGGTGAGGGTTAGGTTTAGTGTTAGGGTGAGGGTTAGGTTGAGTGTTAAGGTTAGGATTAGGGTTAGGGTGAGGGCTAGGGTGAGGGTGAGGTTTAGGTTTAGGGTTAGGGTGGGGTTTAGGGTTAGGGTTAGGGTTAGTGTTAGATTTAGGGTTAGGTTGAGAGTGAGGGTTACGCTTAGCGTAAGGATTAGGTTTAGGGTAAGGGTTAGGGTGAGTTTGAGTGTTAGGGTTGGGGTTAGGCTTAGTGTTAGGGTGAGGGTGAGGGTGAGGTTGAGGGTTAGGTTTAGGGTGAGGGTTAGTGTTAGGGTGAGAGTTCGGGTTTGGTTATGTTTAGAGTTAGGGTGAGGGTTAGGGTTATGGGGAGGGTTAGTATGAGGGTTAGGGTTAGGATTAGGGTTAGGGTTAGGGTGAGTGTGTGTGTTAGGGTTAGGTTTAGGGTTAGGCTTAGAGTTAGGCTGACGGTGAAGTTGAGGATGAGGGGTAGGGTGAGGTTGAGGTTTAGGGTTAGGGTTAGGGTGAGGGTTAGTGTTAGGGTAAGGGTGAGAGTTAGGGTTCGGTTTAAGTTTAGGGTTAGGTTGAGGTTTAGGGTAAGGGCTATGGTGAGGGTGAGGGTTAGGGTTAGGTTGAGGGTTAGGGTTCAGATTAGGGTTAGGGTGAAGTTGGGTGTGAGAGTGAGGTTTAGGGTTAGAGTTCGGGTGAGGTTTAGCGTTAGGGTTAGGGTTAGTGTTAGATTTAGGGTTAGGTTGAGAGTGAGGGTTAGGCTTAGCGTAAGGATTAGGTTTAGGGTAAGGGTTAGGGTGAGTTTGAGTGTTCGGGTTAGGGTTAGGCTTAGTGTTAGGCTGAGGGTGAGGGTGAGGTTGAGGGTTAGGGTGAGGGTGAGGGTTAGGGTTAGGTTTAGGGTTAGGGTGAGAGTTCGGGTTCGGTTATGTTTAGGGTTAGGTTAAGGGTTAGGGTTATGGTTACTGTGAGCTTGAGGTTTAGAGTTAGGGTTAGTGTTAGGGTTTGGGTGAGGGTTAAGGTTAGGGTTAGGGTGAGGGTAAGGATGAGGATTAGGGTTAGGATTAGGGTTAGGGTGAGTCCTAGGGTGTGATGAGGGTTAGGGTTAGTGTTAGATTAAGGTTTAGGTTTAGGGTTAAGGTTAGGGTGAGGGTTAGGTTGAGGGTTAGGGTTACAGTGAGGGTGAGCATTAGGGTTAGGGTGAGGGTTAGGGTTAGGATTAGGGTTAGCATGAGGGTGTGTGTTAGGTTTAGGGTTAGGTTTAGGGTTAGGGTTAGTGTTATTTTTAGGGTTAAGATTAGATTTATGGTGAGGATGAGGGTGAGGGTTAGGATTAGGGTTATGGTGAGGTTTAGGGTTAGGGTTAGGATTAGCGTTAGGGTGAGGGTGAGTATTAGGTTTAGATTTAGGGATAGTTGGAGGGTTAGGTCGAGGGTTAGTGTTAAGGTTAGTTTTGGGGTTAAGGATAGGGTGAGGGTTAGGTTGAGGTTTAGGGTTATGGTTAGCATTCGGGTTAGGATTAGGGTGAGGGTGAGGGTGAGTGTGAGGGTTAGGGTTAGGGTTAGACTTAGGCTTAGGGTTAGGCTGAGGGTGAGGGTGGGGGTTATAAAACGTTTAGGGTGATGGTTATGGTTAGGGTTAGGTTGAGTTTAGTCTGATAGTTAGCATTAAGATTAGGGTTAGGGTGAGGGCTAGGGTGAGGGTGAGGGTTTGGGTTTGGGTGATGGTTAGGTTTATGGTTAGGGTGAGGGTTAGGATGAGGTTTAGGGTTAGTGTGAGGTTTACGGTTAGGATGAAGTTTAGGGTTAGGGTGAGGGTGAGGGTTAGAATTAGGGTTAGGGTGAGGGCTAGGATTAGGGTGAGGATTAGGGTTAGCGTTAAGGTGAGGTTTAGGGTTAGGGTTAGGGTTAGGTTGAGGGTTAGGATGAGGGTTAGGGTTAGGGTTAGTTTTAGGTTTAAGGTTAGGGTCAGGTTAAGGTTGAGGTTTGGGGTTAGGGTTAGGTTTAGGGTTAGGATTAAGGTTAGGGTGAGGGTGAGTGTGAGGTTTAGGTTTAGGGTTATGCTTAGGCTTAGGGTTAGGCTGAGGGTGAGGGTTGGTTTGAGGATTAGATTTAGGGTGATGGTTAGGGTTAGGGTTATGATGAGGGTCAGTGTTAGGGTTAGGGTTAGAGTTAGGGTTAGGGTGAGGGAGAGGTTTAGGGGTAGAGTTAGGGTTAGGGTGAGGGTTAGCGTTAGAGTGAGGGTTATGGTGGGGGTGACTGAAAGGGTAAAGATGAGGGTTAGGCTGAGCGTGAGGGTTACGGAAAGGGTGAGGTTTAGGGTTAGTGTGAGAGTCAGGGTGAGGGTTAGGCTGAGGTTGAGGGTTAGAATGAGGATTAGTGTTAGGGTTAGTGTGAAGTTTAGGGTGAGGATGAGGGTTAGGGTTATGGTGAGGGCTAGGGAGAGGTTTAGGTTTAGGGTTAGGGTTAGGGTGAGGTTTAAGGTTAGGGTGATGCTTAGCGTTAGTGTGAGGGTTAGTGTTAGGGTTAGGGATAGTTTTAGAGTGAGGGTTAGGTTTCGGGTGAGGTTAAGTGTTTGGGTGAGGGTTAGGGTTAGGGTGTGGATTATGGTTAGGGTGAGGGTTAGGGTTAGGGTTAGGATTATTGTTAGCATTAGGGTTAGGGTTAAGGTTCTGGTGAGTGTGAGGTTGAGGGTTAAGGTTACGGCAAGGATGAGGTTTAGTTATATGGTTAGCGTTAGGGTTAGCGTCAGGGTGAGTTTTAGTGTTAGAGTTAGGGTTAGGATGAGTCTGAGGGTGAGAGTTAGGATTAGGATTAATGTTAGGGTTAGGCTTAATGTGAGGGTTAGTTTGAGGGTGAGGGTTAGAGTTAAGGTTAGGAGTAGGATTAGGTGTAGGGTTAGGGTGAGTGTGAGGGTTAGTGTTAGGGTTAGGGATAGGCTTAGGGTTGGGCTGAGGTTGAGGTTGAGGGTTATGTTTAGGGTGAGTTTTAGGGTTAGGGTTAGTGTGAGTGTGAGTGTTAGGGTTAGGGTCAGGCTTAGGATTAGGCTGAGGGTGAGGGTGTGGTTAGGGTTAGGGTGAGGTTTAGGGTTATGCGGAGGGTTAGGATGAGTGTTAGGTTTAGGATTAGGGTTAGGTTGAGGGTGAGTGTGTGTGTTAAGGTTGGGTTTAGCTTTAGGCTTAGGGTTAGGCTGTGGGTGAGGTTGATGTTAAGGGTTAGGGTTAGGGTAAGGGTTAGGGGGAGGTTTAGGAAGAGGGTTATGGTTAGGATTAGGGTTGGGTGAGGGCTAGGGTTAGGGTGAGGTTTAGGGTTAGGGTTAGGGTGTGTGTTAGGGTTTGGGTTAGTGTGAGAGTTAGGTTTTGGTTTAAGCTTAGGGTTAGGTTGAGTGTTAGGTTACGGGTTTCGGTGAGGGTGAGGGTTAGGGTTAGGTTGAGGGTTAGGATTAAGATTAGGGTTAGCGTGACAGTGAGGGTTAGGTTTAGTGTTAGGATGAGGGTTAGGTTGAGGATTAGAGTTAGGATTAGGGTTAGGGTGAGGGCTAGGGTGAAGGTGAGGTTTAGTGTTAGGGTTAGGGTGAGGTTTAGGGTTAGGGTTAGGGTTAGGGTGAAGGTGAGGTTTAGATTTAGAGTTAGGGTTAGGGTGAGGCTGAGGTTGAGGGTTAGGGTTAGAATTAGTGTTAGATTTAGGGTTAGGTTGAGGGTGAGGGTTAGGCTTAGGGTTAGGATTAGGTTTAGGGTAAGGGTTAGGGTGAGTGTGAGCGTTAGGGTTAGGGTGAGAGTTAGGGTTTGGTTATGTTTAGGGTTAGGGTGAGGGTTAGGGTCAGGGTTACGGTGAACTTGAGGTTTAGGGTTAGGTTGAGAATTAGGGTTAACGTTAGGGTATGGGTGAGGGTTAATTTTAGGGTTAGGGTGAGGGTAAGGATGGGGATTAGGGTTAGGATTAGGCTTAGTGTGAGAGCTACGGTGAGGTTGAGGGTTAGGGTTAGTGTTATATTAAGGTTTCGTGTTTGGTTTATGGTTAGGGTGAGGGTTAGGTTCAGTATTCGGGTTACGGTGAGGGTGAGGATTAGGGTTAGGGTGAGGGTTAGGGTTAGTATTAGGGTTAGCATGAGGTTTAGTGCTAGGATTAGGGTTAGGGTTAGGGTGAGGGTTAGGTTTAGTGTTAGGATTAGTGTTATTGTTAGGTTTAGGGTTAGAGTTATGGTGAGGGTGAGGGTGAGGGTGAGGGTTAGGGTTAGGGTGACGTTTAGCGATAGGGTTACAATTAGAGTTAGGGTGAGCTTGAGGTTTAGGGTTAGGTTTAGTGCTAGTTGGAGGGTTAGTTTGAGGGTTAGGGTTAAGGTTAATTTTAGGCTTAAGGATAGGGTGAAGGTTAGTTTGAGGTTTAGGGTTGTGGTTAGGGTTAGGGTTAGGATAAGGGTGAGGGTGAAGGTGAGTGTGAGGGTTAGGGTTAGGGTTAGGCTTAGGCTTAGGTTTAGGCTGAGTGTGAGTGTGGGGGTGAGGATTAGGTTTAGGGTGATGGTTAGGGTTAGGGTTAGTGTGAGGGTTATGATGAGGGTTAGAATTAAAATTAGGGTTATGTTGAGGCCTAGGGTGAGGGTGAGGGTTAGGTTTAGGGTGATGGTTAGGTTTACGTTTAGGGTGAGGTTAGGATGAGGTTTAGGGTTAGGGTGAGGTTTTGGGTGAGGATGTTGTTAAGGGTAAAGGTGAGGTTTAGGCTGAGGGTGAGGGTTAAGTTAAGGGTGAGGTTTAGGGTTAGGGTGAGGTTTAGATTGAGGATTAGGGTTAGGGTTAGTGTGAGGTTTAGGGTGAAGTTGAGGGTTAGGGTTAGTGTGAGGGTGAGGGTTAGAATTAGGATTAGGGTGAGGTCTAGGGTGAGGGTGAGGGTTAGGATTAGGGTTATGGTTAATGTGAGGTTTACGATTAGGCTGAGGGTTAGGTTTAGTGTGAGAGTAAGTTTTAGGGTTAGGGTTAGTGTTAGGATGAGGGTTAGTGTTAGGGTGAGGGTTAGAGTTAGGGTGAGTGTTATGCTTAGGTTGAGGGTTAGGGTTCTGGTTAGGGTTATTGTTAGGTTTAGGATTAGGGTTACGGTTCAGGTGAGGGTGAGGGTTAGTGTTAGGGTTAAGGTGAAGTTTAGTGTTAGGGTTAGTGTTAGAGTTAAGGTTAGGGTGAGGGTGAGGTATAGGGGTACAATTAGTTTTAGGATGAGGGTTAGGGTTAGTGTGGGGGTGACGGTAAGGGTAAAGATGAGGGTTAGGGTGAGTTTTAGGGTTAGGGTGAGGTTTAGTGTTAGTTTTAGGGTGAGGTTGAGGGTTATATTGAGGATTAGTGTTAGGTTTAGTGTGAGGTTTAGGGTGAGGATGAGGGTGAGGGTTAGGGTGAGGGCTATGGAGAGTTGGAGGGTTAAGGTTAGTGTTAGGGTGAGGTTTAGGTTTAGGGTGATTTTTAGGCTTAGTGTGAGGTTTAGTGAGAGTTTTAGGGTTAGTGTTAGGGTGAGGGTAAATGTTAGAGTGAGGGTTAGGGTTAGGGTGAGGGTTATGGTTAGGGTGAGGGTTAGGTTAGGGTTAGGTTTATTGTTAGGGTTAGGGAAAGGGTTAAGGTTACGATGAGGGTGAGGGTTAGGGTTAGGTTTAGGATGAGGGTTAGGTTTAGGGTTAGTGTTAAACTTAGGGTTAGGCTGAGGGTTAGGGTTAGGTTTAGGATTAGGCTTAGGCTTAGTCTTAGGCTGAGCATGAACTTGAGTGTTAGGGTGAGGGTTAGGGTTAGGGATAGGTTTAGGGTGACTGTTAGGATGAGGTTTAGGATTAGGATAAGTGTAAGGGTGAGAGCTAGGCTGAGGGTTAGTGTGAGGGTTAGTGTAAGGGATAGGGCTTGGTTTAGGATTAGCGTTAGGGGGAGGGTGAGTGTGAGAATTAGGATTAGGGTTAGGGTTAGGCTTAGAGTTAGGATGAGGTTTAAGGTTAAGGTTTGGGTTAGGGTGAGGGTGAGGCTGAGTATGAGGGTTCGGTTTAAGGTTAGGTTTAGGGTTAGTGTTAGTGTTAGGGTTATGGTTAGGGTTAGGGTTAGGTTTAGCCTTAGAGTTAGGGTGAGGGTTATGGTTAGGGTTTGGGGTAGGGTCAGGGTGAGGCTGAGGATTAGGGTTAGTTTTAGGGTTAGGTTTGGCTTTAGGGTTAGTGTTAGGTTTAGGGTTAGGGTTAGGGTTACGCTGAGGGTTAGGGTTAGGGTTAGGGTTAGGCTGAGGGTGAGGTAGGGGTGAGGATTAGTTTTATGTTTAGGGTTAGGCTTAGGTTTAGGGTTATGTTTAGGGTGAACGTTCGGATTAGGGTTATGGTTATTGTTAGGGTTTGGTTTAGGGTTAAGGTTGCCCTGAGGGTGAGGGTGAGGGTTAGGGTTAGGGTTAGGTTGAGGTTTAGGGTTTAGGTTAGGGTTAGAGTTAAGTTT
This sequence comes from Dipodomys merriami, assembly GCF_024711535.1. Taxonomy (NCBI): domain Eukaryota; kingdom Metazoa; phylum Chordata; class Mammalia; order Rodentia; family Heteromyidae; genus Dipodomys; species Dipodomys merriami. Next base: position 665,729 of record NW_027206163.1, read on the forward strand.
AGGGTGAGGGTGAGGTTTAGGGTCAGAGTTAGGTTTAGGGTGAGGGTTAGGTTTAGTGTGCGGGTTAGCGTAGGTGTGACGGTAAGGGTAAAGATGAGGGTTAGGCTCAGGGTGAGGGTTACTGTAAGGGTGAGGGTTAGGGTTAGGGTGAGGGTTAGTGTTAGCTTTAGGGTGAGGGTGAGGGTTATATTGAGGATTAGTGTTAGGTTTAGTGTGAGATTTAGGGTGAGGATGAGGGTTAGGTTTAGGGTGAGGGCTATGTTGAGTTTGAGAGTTAAGGTTAGTTTTAGTGTGAGGTTTAGTGTTAGGGCGATTTTTAGGGTTAGTGTGAGGGTTAGGGTTAGTGTTAGGGTGAGGGTAAGTGTTAGGGTGAGGGTTAGGGTTAGGGTAAGGGTTATGGTTAGGGTGAGGGTTAGGTTAGGGTTAGGTTTATTGTTAGGGTTAGGGATAGGGTTAAGATTACGGTCAGGGTGAGGGTTAGGGTTAGGGTTAGGATGAGGTTTAGGTTTAGGGTTAGTGTTAGAGTTAGGGTTAGGCTGAAGGTTAGGGTTAGGTTTAGGCTTAGGCTTAGGCTTAGGCTGAGAATTAGCTTGAGTGTTAGGCTGAGTGTTAGGGTGAGGGTTAGAGTAAGGGACAGGGTTTTGTTTAGGATTAGGGTTAGGGTTAGGCTTAGAGTTAGGATGAGGGTTAGGGTTAGGGTTTGGGTTAGGGTGAGGGTGAGGATGAGTATTAGGGTTAGGTTTAGGGTTACGTTTAGTATTAGTATTAGGATTAGGGTTATGGTTAGGGTTAGGATTATGGTGAGGGTTAGGTTTAGGGTTAGGGTTATGCTTAGAGTTAGGATGAGGGTTATGGTTATGGATTGGGTTAGGGTCAGGGCGAGGCTGAGGATTAGGGTTAGTTTTAGGGTTAGGTTTAGCGTTAAGGTTAGTGTTAGGTTTAGGCTTAGTATTAGGGTTACGGTGAGGGTTAGGGTTAGGGTTAGGGTTAGGCTGAGGGTGAGGTGGGGTGAGGATGAGTGTTATGGTTAGGGTTAGTCTTAGGGTTAGGGTTATGTTTAGGGTGAGGGTTAGGATTAGGGTTAGGGTTATTGTTAGGGTTAGGGTTAGGGTTAAGTTTACGGTGATGGTGAGGGTGAGGGTGAGGCTTAGGGTTAGGGTTGGGTTGAGGTTTAGGGTTTAGGTCAGAGTTAGAGTTAGGTTTAGGGTGAGGGTGAGGTTTAGGGTTAGAGTTAGGTTTAGGGTGAGGGTTAGGTTGAGGGTTAGAGTTAGAGTTAAGGTTAGGGTTAGCTTTAGGGAGAGAGTTACGGGGACGTTTTGGGTTAGGATTAGGGGTAGGTTGAGGGTGCTTGTGTTTGTTAGGGTTAGGTTTAGGGTTAGGCTTAGTGTTAGGCTGAGGTTGAGGTTGCGGGTGAGGGTTAGGGTTATTGTGAGGGTTAGGGTAAGGGTTAGGGGGAGGTTTAAGAAGAGGGTTAGGGTTAGGATTAGGGTTAGGGTGAGTTCTAGGGTGTGGGTGAGGTTTAGGTTTAGGGTTAGGATAAGGGTTAGGTTTAGGGTTACGTTGAGAGGGTTCGGTTTAAGTTTAGGTTTAGGTTGAGGGTTAGTGTAAGGGTTACGGTGAGGGTGAGGGTTAGGGTTAGGTTGAGGGTTAGAATTCGGATGAGGGTTAGGGTGAGGTTGATGGTGAGGGTTAGGGTTAGTGTTTGTGTGAAGGTTAGGATGAGAGTTAGGGTTAGAATTAGGGTTAGGGTGAGGGCTAGGGTGAGGGTGAGGTTCAGGCTTATGTTTAGGGTTAGGGTGAAGCTGAGGTTGAGGGTTAAGATTAGGGTTAGGGTTAGGTTTAGGCTTAGGGTTAGGCTAAGGGTGAGGTTTAGGGTTAGGGTGAGTTAGGGTTAGCGTTAGGGTGAGTGTTAAGGTTCGGTTAAGTTTAGGGTTAGGGTCAGTGTTAGGGTTAGGGTTACGGTGAGCGTGATGGTTAGGGTTAGGTTGAGGGTTAGGGTAGGTTGAGGTTTAGGGTTAGGGTTAGGGTTAGGGTGAGTGTTACGTTTAGGGTTAGGGTGAGCGTAAGGATGAGGATAAGGTTTAGCATTAGGGTTAGGGTGAGGGCTAGGGTGATGGTGATGGTTAGGGTTAGGGTTAGATTAAAGTTTAGGTTTAGCTTTAGGGTTAGGGTGAGGGTTAGCTTGAGTGTTAGGGTTACGGTGAGGGTGAGGGTTAGGGTTAGGGTTAGGGTTAGGTTTAGGATTAGAGTTAGGGTGAGGGGGTGTGTTAGGATTAGGGTTAGGTTTAGGGTTAGGGTTAGGTTTAGGGTGAGGATTAGTGTTATTGTTAGGGTTAGGATTAGAGTTATGGTGAGGGTGAGGGTGAGTGTTAGGGTCCGGGTTAGGGTGAGGTTTAGGATTAGGGTTAGGATTAGGGTGAGTGTAAGGTTTAGGGTTAGATTTAGGGTTAGTTGGAGGGTTAGGTCCAGGGTTAGGATTAGGGTTAGTTTTAGCAGAGTTAGGTCGAGGGTTAGGGTTAGGGTTATTTTTAGCATTAAGGTTAGGTTGAGTGTTAGGTTGAGCTTTAGTGTTATAATTAGGTTTAAGGTTATGATTAGGGTGAGGTTGAGGGTAAGTGTGAGGGTTTGGGTTAGGGTCAGGCTTAGGCTTAGGGTTAGGCTGAGGGTGAGGGTGGGGTTGAGGATTAGGTTTAGGGTGATGGTTAGGGTTAGGGTTAGGGTGAGGCTTAGGATGAGGGTTACGGTTAGTATTAGGGTTAGGGTGAAGGCTAGGGTAAGTGTTCTGTTTAGGGTGAGGTTTAGGATTAGGGTGAGGATTAGGGTTATTGTGAGGGTTAGTGTTAGTGTTAGGGTTATTGTTAGGGTGAGGGTAAGTGTTAGGGTGAGGGTCATGGGTAGGGTGAGGTTTATGGTTAGGGTGAGGGTTAAGGTTAGGGTTAGGGTTATTGTTAGGTTTAGGATTAGGGTTACAGTTATGGTGATGGTGAGGGTTAGGGTTAGGGTTAGCGTGAGGTTTAGTGTTAGGGTTAGGGTTAGATTTAGGGTTAGGGTGATGATGAGGTTTAGGGTTAGATTTAGGTTTAGTGTTAGTGTTAGGGTCAGGGTGAGGGTTAGTGTTAGGTTTAGGCTTAGGCTTAGGCCGAGCATGAGGGTGAGGGTTAGGGTTCAGGTTAGGGTTTGGGTTAGGTTTAGGGTTAGGGGTAGGTTGTGGGTTAGGATGAGGATTAGGGTTAGGATTAGGGCAACGGTAAAGGCTAGGCTGAGGGTTAGGTTGAGGGGTAGGGTTAGGGTGAGAATGAGTGTGAAAGTTAGGGTTAGGGTTTGGGTTAGGCTTAGAATTAGGGTGAGGGTTAGGGTTAGCTTTTGGGTTAGGGTGAGGGTGAGGCTGAGGATTAGGTTTAGGGTTAGGTTTAGGATTAGGTTTAGGGTTAGGGTTAGGGTTAAGGTTAGGGCTAGGCTTAGTGTTAAGCTGAGGGTGAGGGTGTGGATGAGGATTAGTGTTATGGTTAGGGTTAGGCTTAGGGTTAGGGTTATTGTTAGTGTTATGGTTAGGGTTAAGTTTGCAGTGAGGGTGAGGCTGAGTGTGAGCGTTATGTTTGTGGTTAGGGTTAGGCTTAGGGTTAATGTTAGGGTTAGTATTATTGTTAGGGTTAGAGTTAGATTTACTGTGAGGTTGAGGATGCGGGTGAGGGTTAGTTTTAGGGTTAGGGTGGGGTTTATATTTAGGGTTAGGGTTCGGGTGAGGATGAAGTTTATAGTTAGGGTTAGGCTGAGCGTTAGGGTTAGGTTTAGGGTGAGAGTTAGGGTTCGGGTTAAGTTTAGGGTTAGTTTGAGGGTTAGGGTAAGGTTTACGGTGAGGTTGATGGTTAGGATTAGGTTGAGGGTTAGGGTTAGAATTAGGGTTAGGGTGAGGGTGAGTGTGAAGATTAGGATTAGTGGTAGGGTGAGGGTTAGGATGAGGGTTAGGTTTAGGATTAGGGTTAGTGTGAGGGTTAGGGTGAGGGTGAGGGTTAGGGTAAGGTTTAGGCTTAGGCTTAGGTTTAGGCTGAGCATGAGTTTGAGATGGAGGTTTAGGGTTAGGGTGATGGTTAGGTTTACAGTTAGGGTGAGGGTTAGGATGACGTTTAGGGTTGGGGGAGTTTTAGGGTGAGGATGATGGTAAGGGTAAAGGTGATTTTTAGGCTGAGGGTGAGGTTTAACATAAGGGTGTGTGTTAGGGTTACGTTTAAGGTTAGTGTAAGAGTTAGGGTTAGGGTGAGTCTTAGGGTGAGGGTTAGGTTAAGGGTTAGGGTAAGGGTTAAGATTGGGTTTATGATGAGGGTTAAATTTAGGTTTAGGGTTAGGATTAGTGTAAGGTTTAGGGTGAGGATGAGGATTAGGGTTAGGGTTAGGGTGAGGGTGCGGTTTTGGGGTGGCATTAGGGTTCGGGTGATGGTTAGGGTTAGGGTAAGGGTTACCGTGGGGGTGATGGTATGGGTAAACATGAGGGTTAGTCTGAGGCTGAAGGTTACATTGGGGTGAGGGTGAGGGTTAGGGTGAGGGTTAGGGTTAGGGGAAGGATGTGTGTGAGGGTTAGATTGAGGATTAGATTTAGGGTTAGTGTGAGGTTTAGGGTGAAGATGAGTGTTAAGGTTAGGGTGGGGCTAGGGTGAGGGTGAGGTTTAGGTTTAGGTTTAGGGTGAGGTTTAGGGTTAGGGTGATGATTAGGGTTACTGTGAGGGTTAGTGTTAGGGTTAGGGTTAGGGTGAGGGTGAGGGTAAGTGTTAGGGTGAGGGTTAGGTTTAGGGTGAGGGTTATTGTTAGGTTGAGGGTTAGGGTTTGGGTTAAGGTTAGGGTTATGGTTACGGTGAGGGTGAGGGTGAGAGTTAGGTTTAGGGTTAGTATGAGGTTTAGGTTTAGGGTAAGTGTTAGTGTTAGGGTTAGGGTGAGAGTGAGGTTTACGGTTAGAGTTAGGGTTAGTGTTAGGTTTAGTGTTAGGGTGAGGGTTTGTGTTAGAGTTACGCTTAGGCTTAGGCTTAGGCTAAGCATGAGGGTGAGGGTGAGGGTTAGGGTTATGGTGAGGTTTAGGAAGAGGTTTAGGGTTAGGATTAGTGTTAGGGTGAGGACTAGGTTGAGGGTTAGGGTGAGGGTTAGCTTTAGGGATAGGTTTAGGTTTAGGATTAGGGTTAGGTTGAGGGTGATCCTGAGGGTCAGGTTTAGGGTTAGGCTCAGGGTTAGGGTGAGGGTTAGGGTTAGGGTTTTCGTTAAAGTGAGGGTGAGGCTGAGGATTAGGGTTAGGTTTAGGGTTGGGTTTAGGGTTAGGGTTAGGCTTAGGGTTAGGCTGAGCATGAAGATGGGGTTGAGGATTAGGGTTAGGGTTAAGATTAGGGTTATTGTTAGTTTTATGTTAGGTTTAAGTTTGCCCTGACATTAAGGCTGAAGGTCATGGTTAGGGTTAGGGTTAGGGTTAGTATTAGTGTTATTTTTAGGGTTAGGTTTACAGTTATGGTGAGATTGAGGGTGAGAGTGAGGGTTAAGGTTAGGGTGAGGTTTAGCGTGAGGTTTAGGGTTAGGGTTAGGGTGAGGGTGAGGTTTAGGGTTAGAGTTAGTGTTAGATTGAGGGTTAGGGTGAGGTTCAGGGTTATTGTTAGTGTTAGGTTTAGGGGGAGGGGGCGGGTTAGGTTGAGGTTTAGGGATAGGTATAGTTTAGTATTAGATTTAGTGTGAGGGTGAGTGTGATGGTTAGGGTGAGGGCTAGGATTAGGCTTAGGGTTAGGCTGAGGGTGAGGGAGGGGGTGAGGATTAGGGTTAGGGTGATGGTTTGGATTAGAGTTAGTGTTATTGTTAGGGTTACGGTTAGAGTTATTGTGAGATTGAGGGTGTGGGTGAGGGTTAGGGTTAGGGTTAGGATGAGGTTTAGGGTTAGGGTTAGTGTGAGGGTGAGGTTTAGGGTTAGATATAGGGTTTGGGGGAAGGTTAGGGGGAGGTTTGGGATAGGATTAGTGTTAGAGTTAGGGTGAGGGTGAGGGTTAGGTTGAGGTTTAGGGTTAGGGTAATGAATGGTTAGGGTTAGTGTGAGGGTTAGTGTTAGCGTTAAGGTTAGTTTTAGGGTGAGGGTAAGTTTTAGGGTGAGGTTTTGGGTTGGGGTGAGAGTTGTGGTTAGGGTGAGTGTTAGGATTAGAATTAGGGTTATTGTTAGGGTTAGGTTTGGGTTTTGGTTACGGTGAGGGTGAGGTTTAGGGTTGGAGTTAGGGTGAGGTTTAGGGTTGGGGTTAGGGTTAGAGTGAGGGGTAGGATGAAGGTGAGGTTTACCGTTAGAGTTAGGGTGAGGGTGATGGTTAGGGTTTGGATTAGGGATAAGGAGAGGGTGAGTGTGTGTGTTAGAGTTAGGGTTAGGTTTAGGCTAAGGGTAAGGCTAAGTGTGAGGTTGAGTGTGAGGGTTAGGGTTAGGATTAGTGTTAGTGTGAGAGTGAGGGCGACGGTTTGGTTTAGTGTTAGGGTGAGGGTTAGGATGAGTGTTAGGATTAGGGTTAGGCTTATGGTGAGCATTAGGTTTAGGGTTAGGTTGAGGGTTTGGGTTAGGAGAAGGATGAGGGTTAGTTTTAGGGTTAGGGTGAGGGTTAGGATGAGGATTAAGGTTACGATTAGTGTTAGGGTGAAAGCTAGGGTGAGGGTGAGAACTAGGTTTAGTGTTAGGGTAAATTTTAGGGTTATAGTTAGGGTTAGGGTGAGGGTTAGGATGAGGGTTAGGGTTACGGTGAGGGTGAGGGTTAGGGTTAGGTTTAGGTTTAGTGTTAGGTTTAGGGTAAGGGTTAGGATGAGGATGAGGTTTAGGGTTAGTGTTAGGGATGGGGTGAAGCTGACGATGAGTGTTAGGGTGAGAGTTAGTGTTAGGTTTAGGGTTAGGGTAAGGTTCAGGGTTATGGTGAGTGTAAGGATGAGGGTTAGGGTTAGGGTGAGGGTTAGGGTTAGGGTTAGGGGGAGGGTTAGGGTGAGGTTTAGGGCTAGGGTGAGGGTGAGGTTTAGGGTTAGGGTTAGGGTGAGGTTTAAGGTTAGGTTTTGGGTTAGGGTTAGGGTGAGGGTGAGGTTTAGGGTTAAAGTTAGGTTAAGCTGAGGCTGAGGGTGAGGGTTAGGGTTAGGTTTAGGATTAGGGTAAAGGTTAGGGTGAGTGTGAAGGTTAGGGTTAGGGTTAGGGTTAGGCTTAGGGTTAAACTGAGGGTGAGGGTGAGGGTGAGGGTGAGGTTTAGGGTTAGGATTAGGGTTAGGGTGAGGGTGAGTGTGTGTGTTATAGTTAGGTTTAGGGTTAGGCTTAGGGTTAGGCTGAGGGTGAGGTTGAGGGTGAGGGTTAGGGTTAGGGTGAGGGTTTGTGCAAAACTTAGGGGGAGGGTTAGGATGAGGGTTAGTGTTAGTGTTAGGGGTAGGTTTAGGGTTAGGGTGAGGGTGAGGGTTAGGGTTAGGTTTAGGTATATGCTTAGGGTTAGGCTGAGGTTGAGGTTGAGGGTTAGGGTAAGGGTGATGTTTAGGGGTAGGGTTAGGGTGAATGTGAGGTTTAGGGTTAGGGTTAGGGTTAGGCTTAGGATTATGCTGAGGGTGAAGGTGTGGGTTAGTGTTTGGGTTATGGTTAGGGTTATGGGGAGGGTTAGGATCAGGGTTAGTGTTAGTGTGAGGTTTAGGATGAGGGTGAGTGAGTGTGTAGGGTTAGGTTTAGGGTTAGGCTTAGGGTTAGGCTGAGGGTGAAGTTAGGGTTAGGGTTAGGGTTAGGCTTAGGCTTTGGTTTAGGCTGAGGGTGAGGGTGAGGCTGTGGGTTAGTGTTAGGGTGAGGGTTAGGGTAAGGGTTAGGGGGAGATTTAGGAAAAGGGATAGGGTTAGGATTAGGGTTGGGTGTGTCTAGGGTGAGAATGAGGTTTAGGGTTAGGGTTAGCTTGAGGGTTAGGATTATGTTAAGTGTGAGAGTTAATGTTCGGGTTAAGTTTAGGGTTAAGTAGAGGGTTAAGGTAAGGGTTACGATGAGGGTGAAGGTTAGGGTTAGGTTGAGGGTGAGGGTTCGGATAAGGGTTAGGGTGAGCTTGAGGGTTATGGTTAGTGTTAGGGTGAGGGTTAGGATGAGGGTTAGGGTTAGGATTAGTGTTCGGGTGAGGGCTATGGTGAGGGTGAGGTTTAGGGTTAGGGTTAGGGTTAGGGTGAGGTTTAGGGTTAGGGATAGGGTTAGTATTAGGGTGAGGGTGACATTTATGTTTAGAGTTAGGGGTAGGATGAGGCTGAGGTTGAGGGTTAGGGTTAGGGTTAGTGTAAGATTTAGGGTTAGGGTGAGGGTTAGGATTGAGGGTGAGGGTTAGGTTTAGGGTTAGGATTAGGTTTAGGGTAAGGGTTAGGGTGAGTGTGAGCATTAGGGTGAGTGTGAGCATTACGGTTTGGCTTAGGGTTAGGCTGAGGTTGAGGGTGAGGGTCAGGGTTAGTGTTAGATTAAGGTTTAGGGTTAGGGTTAGGGTTAGGGTGAAATTTAGGGTTCGGTTATATTTAGCGTTAGGGTGAGGGTTATGGTTAGGGTTAAGGTGAGCATGAGGTTTAGGATTATGTTGAGGATTAGGCTTAGGTTTAGGGCTAGGGTGAGGGTTAAGGTTAGGGTGAGGGTGAGGGTAAGGATGAGGATTAGGGTTAGAATTAGGGTTAGGGTGAAGCCTAGGGTGAGGGTGAGGGTTAGGGTTAGTGTTAGATTAAGGTTTAGGGTTAGGTGAGGGTGATGGTAAGTTTGAAGTTTAGGGTTACGGTCAGGGTGATGATTACGTTTAGGGTGAGGATTAGGTTTAAGATTAGGGTTAGCCTGAGGATGAGTGTTAGGATTAGGGTTAGGGTTAGGGTTAGGGTTACATTTCAGTTTAGGATAAGTGTTATTGTTAGGGTTAGGGTCAGATTTATGGGGAGGGTGAGGGTGAGAATGAGGGTTAGGGTTAGGGTGAGGTTTAGGTTTAGGTTTAGGATTAGGTTTAGGGTGAGTGTGATGGTTAGAGTTAGGGTGATTGTTAGTGTTAGGGTGAGAGTGAGAGTTAGGGTTCGGTTATGTTTAGGGTTAGGGTGAGTGTTAGGGTTAGGGTTACGGTGAGCATGAGGTTTAGGGTTAAGTTGAGGATTAGGCTTAGGGTTAGGGCTAGGGTGAGGGTTAAGTTTAGGGTTAGGGTGAGGGTAAGGATGAGGATTAGGTTTAGGATTAGGGTTAGGGTGAGGGATAGGACAAGCTTGAGGGTTAGCGTTAGTGTTAGATTAAAGTTTAGGGTTAGGGTTACGGTTAGGGTGAGGGTTAGGTTGAGGGTTAGGGTTATGGTGAGGGTGATGATTAGGGTTAGGGTGAGGGTTTGGTTTAGGATTAGGGTTAGCTAGAGGGTGAGTGTTAGGATTACTGTTAGCGTTAGGGTTAGGTTTCGGTTTAGGATTAGTGTTATTGTTAGGGTTAGGGTTAGAGTTATGGTGAGGGTGAGGGTGAGGATTAGGGTTAGGGTGAGGTTTAGGGTTAGGGTTAGGATTAGGGTTAGGGTGAGGGTGAGGGTTAGAGTTAGGGTGAGGGTGAGGATTAGGGTTGCGGTGAGGGTTAGGGTAGGATTACGGTTAGCAAGAGGGTGAGTGTTAGGATTACAGTTAGGGTTAGGATTAGGGTTAGGATTAGTGTTCTTGTTAGGGTTAGGGTTAGAGTTATGGTGAGGGGAAGCGAGGGTGAGGGTTAGGGTTTGGGTTATGGTGAGGTTTAGGATTAGGGTTAGGATTAGAGTTAGGGTGAGGGTGAGGATGAGGGTTAGGGTTATGGTGAGAGTTAGTGTTAGGGTTAGGCGCAGGGTTAGGATGAGGGTTAGGGTTAGGATTAGGGTTAGGGTGAGGACTAGGGTGAGGGTGAGGTTTAGGGTTAGGGTTAGGGTGAGGTTTACGGTTAGGTTTAGGGTGAGTGTGAGGGTTAGGGTTAGGGTTAGGTTTAGGCTTAGGGTTACACTGAGGGTGAGGGTGAGGGTGAGGTTTAGGCTTCGGATTAGGGTTAGGGTGAGGGTGAATTTGTGTGCTAGAGTTAGGTTTAGGATTAGGCTTAGGGTTAGGCTGAGGGTGAGGTTGAGGGTAAGGGTTAGTGTTAGGGTGAGGTTAAGGTAAGGGTGGGGGGAGGGTTAGGATGAGGTTTAGTGTTAGGATTAGGGTTAGGGTGAGGGCTAGGGTGAGGGTTACGTTTAGGTTTAGGGTCAGGGTGAGGTTTAGTGTTAGAGTTAGTGTTTGGGTGATGCTGAGGGTGAGGGTTAGGGTAAGTATTAATGTTAGGCTTAGGCTTAAGGTGAGGTTTAGGTTGAGGGTTAGGATTTGGGTTAGTAGTAGGATTAAGGTTAAGGTGAGGGTGAGGATTAGGGTTAGGGTTAGGGTAAGGCTTAAGGTAAGGCTGAGGTTGAGGGTGAGGGTTAGTGTTAGGGTGAGGTTTAGGGTTAGGTTTAGGGTGAGTGTGAGGGTTAGGGTTAGGCTTAGGCTTAGGCTTATGCTGAGGTTGAGGGTGTGGTTTAGTGTTAGGGTTAGGATTAGGGTTATGTGGTGGGTTAGGATGAGGGTTAGGGTTATTGTGAGGTTTAGGGTGAGGTTGAGTGTGTTGTTAGGGTTAGGTTTAGGGTTAGGCTTAGGGTTAGGCTGAGAGTGAGTTTGAGGCTGAAGGTTAGTGTTAGGGTGAGGTTTAGGATAAGGGTTAGGGGGAGGTTTAGGAAAAGGGATAGGGTTAGGATTAGGGTTGGGTGAGGCTAGAGTGAGAATGAGGTTTAGGGTTAGGGTTAGCTTGAGGGTTAGGATTATGGTAAGGGTGAGAGTTAGTGTTCGGGTTAAGTTTAGGGTTAGGTTGAGGGTGAAGGTAAGGGTTACTGTGAGGGTTCGGATTAAGGTTAGGGTGAGCATGAGGGTTATGGTTAGTGTTAGGGTGTGGGTTAGGATGAGGGTTCGGGTTAGGATTAGTGTTAGGTTGAGGACTAGGCTGAGGATGAAGTTTAGGGTTAGGTTTAGGTTTAGGGTGAGGTTTAGGTTTAGGGGTAGGGTTAGTGTTCGGGTGAGGTTGACGTTTACGGTTAGAGTTAGGGGTAGGATGAGGCTGAGGTTGAGGGTTAGGGTTAGGGTTAGTGTTAGATTTAGGGTTAGGGTGAGGGTTAGGCTGAGGGTGAGGGTTAGTGTTAGGGTTAGGATTAGGTTTAGGGTAAGGTTTAGGGTGAGTGTGAGCATTAGGTCTAGGGTTAGGGTTTGGCTTAGGGTTAGGCTGAGGGTGAGGGTGAGTATGAGGGTTAGGGTTAGTGTTAGATTAAGGTTTAGGGTTAGGATTAGGGTTAGGGTGAGAGTTAGGGTTCGATTATGTTTAGGGTTAGGGTGAGGGTTATGGTTATGGTTAAGTTGAGCATGAGGTTTAGGGTTACATTGAAGATTAGGCTTAGGGTTAGGGCTAGGGTGAGGGTTAAGTTTAGGGTTAGTGTGAGTGTAAGGATGAGGAATAGGGTTAGGGTGAGGGCTAGGGTGAGGTTGAGGGTTAGGGTTAGTTTTAGATTAAGGTTTCGGTTTAGGGTTTGGGTTAGGGTGAGGGTTAGGTTTAAGATTAGGGTTAGCCTGAGGATGAGTGTTAGGATTAGGGTTAGGGTTAGGTTTCGGGTTAGGATTAGTGTTATAGTTAGGGTTAGGGTTAGAGTTATGGTGGGGGTGAGGGTGAGGGTTAGGGTTAGGGTGAGGTTTAGGGTTAGTGTTAGGATTAGTGTTAGTGTGAGGGTGAGGTTTACGGTTAGATTCAGGGTTAGTTGGAGGGTTAGGTCTAGGATTAGGCTTAGGGTTAGTTTTAGGGTTAAGGATACGGTGAGGGTTAGGTTGAGGTTTAGGTTTATGGTTAGGGTTAGGATTAAGATGAGCGTGAGGGTGAGTGTGAGGGTTAAGTTTAGGGATAGGCTTAGCCTTAAGGTTAGGCTGAGGGTGAGGGTATGGGTGAAGATTAGGTTTAGGGTGATGGTTAGCATTAGGGCTAGGGTGAGGGTTAAGATGAGGGTTAGGATTAGTATTAGGTTTAGGGTGAGGGCTAGGGTGAGGGTGAGGGTTAGCGTAAGGTTTTGGCTTAGGCTTAGGTTTAGGCTGAGCATGAGCTTGAGGGTGAGGGTTAGCGTTAGGGTGATGTTTAGGTTTACAATTAGGGTGAGTGTTAGGATGAGGTTTAGGGTTATGGTGAGGATGATGGTAAGGGTAAAGGTGAGGTTTAGGCCGAGGGTCAGGTTTAAGATAAGGGTGAGGTTTAGGGTTAAGTTTAGGGTTAGGGTAAAGGTTAAGGTTAGGGTTAGGGTGAGGGTTAGATTGAGGATTAGGGTTATGGTTAGTGTGAGATGTAGGGTGAGGATGAAGGTTAGGGTTAGGGTCAGGGTGATGGTTAGAATTAGGGTTAGGGTGAGGGCTAGGGTGAGGGTGAGGATTAGTGTTTTGGTTAGGGTTAGGATGAGGTTTAGGATTAGGGTGAGGTTTAGGGTTAGTGTGAGGGTTAGTATTAGGGTTAGGGTTAGCATTAGGTTGCGGGTTATGGTTAGTGTGCGGGTTAGGGTTAGGGTTAGGTTTATTGTTAGGTTTAAGGTTAGGGTTACGGTTACGGTGATGGTGAGGGTTAGGGTTAGGGTTAGGGTGAGGTTTAGTGTTAGGGTTAGGGTTAGATTTAGGTTTATGATGAGGGTGAGGTTTAGGGGTACATTTTGGGTTATGGTGAGGGGTAATGTTAGGGTGTGTGTTAGCGTGGGGGTGACAGTAAGGGTAAAGTTGAGGGTTAGGCTGAGGCTGAGGGTTACGGTAAGGGTGAGGGTTAGGATTAGGGTGAGGGTTAGTGTTAGCTTTAGGGTGAGGTTGAGGGTTAGATTGAGGATTAGTGTTAGGGTTAGTGTGAGGTTTAGGGTGAGGATGAGGATTAGGATTAGGGTGAAGGTTTGGGTGAGGGTGAGGGTTGGGGTTAGTGTTAGGTTGAGGTTTAGGGTTAGGGTGATGTTTAGGGTTAGTGTGCGGGTTAGTGTTAGTGTTAGGTTTAGTGTTAAGGTGAGGGTAAGTGTTAGGGTGAACATTAGGGTTAGGGTGAGGGTTATGGTTAGGGTGAGTGTTAGGGTTAGGGTTATGTTTATTGTTAGGGTTTGGGATAGTGTTACGGTTTCGGTTAGGGTGAGGGTGAGGGTTAGGGTTAGGGTGAGGTTTAGGGTTAGGGTTAGGGTTAGTATTAGGGTGAGGTTGAGGTTTAGGGTTAGATTTAGGGTTAGTGTTAGTGTGAGGGTTAGTGTTAGCATTAGGGTTAGTGTTACAGTGAGGGTACGTCTTAGGGTGAGGGTTTGGGTCAGGGTGAGGGTTATGGTTAGTGTGAGGGTTAGGATTGGTGATAGGGTTATTGTTAGGGTTCGGATTAAGGTTATGGTTATAGTGCGAGTGAGGGTGAGGGTTAGGGTTAGGGTTAGGGTGAGGTTTAGAGTGAGGGTGAGGTTTAGGGTTAGAGTTAGTGTTAGGGTGAGGGTTAGGTTGAGGGTTAGGGTTAGGGTTAATGTTAGGTTTAGGCTTACGGTGAAAGTTCATGGGAGGTTTAGGGTTAGGGTTAGGGTTAGGATTAGGGTTAGGGTGAGGGTGAGTGTGTGTGTTAGGGTTTGGTTTAGGCTTAGGCTTTAGCGTTAGGCTGAGGGTGAGGTTGAGGGTGAGGGTTAGGTTTAGCTTTAGTGTTAGGGTTTCGGTGAGTATGAGGGTTAGGATTAGGTTCACTGTGGGGTTAGGATTAGGGTTAGGGTGAGGGTGAGGGTGAGGTTTACGTTTAGGGTTAGGATGATGGTTAGGGTTAGGATTAGTGTTAGGGTGAGTGCTAGTGTGAGGGTGATGGTTAGTGTTAGGGTGACGGTAAGGTTTACGGTTAGGGTGAGGGTTTGGATGAGGTTTAGGGTTAGGAGGAGGTTTAGGGTGAGCATGATGGTAAGGGTAAAGGTGAGGTTTAGGCTGAGGGTTAGGGTTAAGATAAGGGTGAGTGTTAGGGTTAGGTTTAGTGTTAGGGTAAGGTTTAGGATTAGGGTTAGGATGAGGGTTAAATTGAGGTTTAGGGTTAGGGTTAGTTTCAGGTTTAGTTTGAGGATGAGGGTTAGGGTTTAGGTTAGGGTTAGGGTGAGGATGAGTTTTTGTGTTGTCATTAGGGTTAGGGTGCGAGTTAGGGTGAGGGTTAAGTTTAGGGTAAGGATTAGAGTGGGGGTGCTGGTAAGGGTAAACGTGAGGGTTAGGCTGAGGTTGAGGCTTACAGTGGGGTGAGGTTTAGGGTTAGGGTGAGGGTTAGGGTTATGGGAAGGGTGTGGGTGATAGTTAGATTGAGGATTAGTGTTAGGGTTAGTGTGAGGTTTAAGGTGAGGATGAGGGTTACGGCTAGGGTGAGGGCTAGGGTGAGGGTGAGGGTTAGGTTTAGGTTTAGGGTGAGGTTTAGGGTTAGGGTCATGATTAGGGTTAGTGTGAGGGTTAGTGTTAGGTTTCTGGTTAGTGTTAGGGTGAGGGTAAGTGTTAGGGTGAGGGTTAGGGTCAGGGTGAGGGTTATGGTTAGGTTGAGTGTTAGGGTTAGGGTTAGGGTTATTGTTAGGGTTAGGGTTACGGTTATGGTGAGGGTGAGGGTGAGGGTTAGGGTTAGGGTTAGTATGAGGTTTAGGTTTAGGGTAAGGGTTAGAGTTAGGGTTAGGGTGAGAGTGAGTTTTATGGTTAGAGTTAGGGTTATTGTTAGGGTTAGTGTTAGTGTGAGGGTTTGCGTTAGCGTTATGCTTAGGCTTAGGCTTAGGCT